>NC_139229.1:61892564-62271108 GCF_977018435.1 Lepisma saccharinum
TATTAAGAATTAGGCCCGAGGGATTCTTATTCACTACACTCGTTTCTAACCTGTCCATACTGGAAACCGAAAACACAAGTACGAGACACTAACTTGGGAGAGGACATGCAAAAACTCTGCGGGGCTCATCTTAAAAACTTCAGTAGATGTTTGTCATAGAACTCCCTCCTTAAATTCGATTCGAAAGGCACAAATATTCCGGTTCTTGAATAAGAAGCGCGTATGCCTTCGAAAAGAGAGAAGAAGAAATAAATAAATCAACTCATGCATATTCTTCATGTACGTACGCTTGGTGACAAGAAACAGTATTTTTTTTTCTCTTCAAGAAATTGTTTTCAACTTTTTGCTAGGTGACCCAACAGGAGTGGACGAAATAGCTTATTCATTCAAACTGGAAGCTTGCTTTTTTTTCAACAATGGAAAAACACATTATTTCCAGTGAAATATCGACTCAACTACCTAGAATGGCTACCACGGGCTTGGTGACTGAATACTAAAAAACTATCGAGCGACTTACTTCACAGCAGTGTCACTTAGTTTCAACAAGAACAGTTCAAGGCTTCCCGGGTGTCCTGCAAGGTTCGGCATTTATTTTTTTTAATAGCAAGCAGATGAACTGGCCTTACAATATGAAGACCCCTCTCACTGTGTCGGTTTTAGCGAACGTCACGACTGTGTTTGTGTGTGTACTGTGAGTTAAATAAAAAAAATGTGGAACATATCAGGCAATGCGACCTCTTCTTTCGTGATCCGAACTTCGAACAGAAACTTGCAAATATGCTTGCCGAGATTTCAAGTGATGTGTCAGATATTGAATTTTTCCAATACAGAGGACGAAGAATATATTCAAAGCAATCATGATACCGATTCATATGTGTCAGTTGACGGTGATGAAGACAACCAAAGCAGTGGACCTGATACAGTAAGTGACAAATATTTTTATGATAAAAAATAGATTCAAGAGATCTTCAGTGGAGACTACGAAACATACCAGAGTCCCGGAATATATATATTTTTTTTTGTTTCACCCCTAACTACAAAGAAGAAACAAAGTAGTTCCAGTTGATGCATGGGGCTACATTATCACAGACACTATGCAGGAGAACATGCTAAAATAGACAAAGAAAATAAATTGAAAATGTGAGAAAAAAATACGTTAATTCTGATAGAGTTGTGCTCACAACTTGTGCTCTTACAGAACTGAAAAGCTTCCTTGGACTTCTTATTTACAATATAATTTTAAATAGAACAACAAAAATTTTCGATTTTTTTTGCTACAGACGGAACAGGACATATTTCGAGTAACCATGTCATCAGCTAGATTTGCAGTACTTCCGAGTTGTATGAGATTTGTCAACCCTGAAAGCAATTTTGCAAGTTCTGAGTGAATTTAATGTCAATTCTCAAGCTTGCTATTCGCTTGGTGCTAATATAACTAGAACTAATAATCAGAACACATTAGAACAGATAGGCTAGAGTTATGTGAAAACGAGAAAAAGCTTTCTATACATAGGCAGGCTGTAGTAAGACTGTGTAAACCTAATTTTGATACCAACAGAAATGTAACTACTGATAACTGGTACACTTCCATGGAATTTGTAGATGTACTGTTAAAAAAACTGGGCTAACTATTGTAGGAACAGAAAAAAGATTTCACCACAATTTCAGGCTCAAAAAGTTGGAAATAGTGTATACAGCTTTACGAAGAGTGTTAAATAGTTTCTCAAGTACCAAAAAAGGAATTCTCATTTCAAAATGTTGTGTTTTGTCTAACAATTGATTAAATTAAGTACCAAAGAGCAATTCTCGAAATATTATACTGAAATATTTACATTATAATAAGTGTCCTTGCATAGCCGTTCTAGTCTTCAAAGTGCTCCCAACACGGCTTCTGCTTGCTTTTCAATAAAATCTAAATTATGTGCAGTTCAATTTACGGTACTAGCGTGTCTCACTGCTACACGGAAAATCCTACAGGAATTTATTTTTTCCTGGAGCTCTGAGACTCGCCAAACCCTATATGGTATTGAGTATCCTCATCATTGCGATGTGATGAGAAACATGAATATCCATGTTGTGAATGAAAAAGCCAGAAAATCGCATGTCACGGCTTTTGATGTTATCTGTAAAAAAAGCATAACGAGAGTGAGGATTATGTCGGAAATAAACGTGTAGAGGACGAGGCTTGCAGCATGAAGTTTCAAGAATGCCAGTTCCTAATAGCTCGCTATTAACCAACTAATTCTCTTGTCTTCTTAAACCCGAAGGTTTAGCAACAGAAGCCTTCCATCTCTCACCCTATAAATGAGCAAGATCAATCCAATTTTGTATCTAATTCTGTTCAAACCATACGGCTCGAATCTTGTGTGTATTACCTTCACTGTTTATTCTTTTCGCTAGCTTTTTGATCATACATTTTTATTGCATGTTTCGAATGTCAGCACAATATATTTTTCTCTTGGATCATTCATGACTATGAGGATGAAAGAATCAGAAACACAATATTATTTAACAAGCAGTATATATGTTAAAAGTTCCTAGAGAGGGGATGTACTTGACACAAGAATATAATTACCAGTGAATCATTGATTGAATTGCAGCTTTAAGTTTGCTTTATGCACGGAAAGGCAAATCGGGATTGGGCCTGTAAATCAAACCACCATGCGCCTCCAACAGGTATCAATCGAAACCTAGCACTTTTTTGATTACAAAGCAACAACGCCATCGGCAAGACATAATTACCAGAAAATAACTAAAACCGGCACAGTGAGAGGGGTCTTCATATTGTAAGGCCAGTTCATCTGCTTGCTATTAAAAAAAATAAATGCCGAACCTTGCAGGACACCCGGGAAGCCTTGAACTGTTCTTGTTGAAACTAAGTGACACTGCTGTGAAGTAAGTCGCTCGATAGTTTTTTAGTATTCAGTCACCAAGCCCGTGGTAGCCATTCTAGGTAGTTGAGTCGATATTTCACTGGAAATAATGTGTTTTTCCATTGTTGAAAAAAAAGCAAGCTTCCAGTTTGAATGAATAAGCTATTTCGTCCACTCCTGTTGGGTCACCTAGCAAAAAGTTGAAAACAATTTCTTGAAGAGAAAAAAAAATACTGTTTCTTGTCACCAAGCGTACGTACATGAAGAATATGCATGAGTTGATTTATTTATTTCTTCTTCTCTCTTTTCGAAGGCATACGCGCTTCTTATTCAAGAACCGGAATATTTGTGCCTTTCGAATCGAATTTAAGGAGGGAGTTCTATGACAAACATCTACTGAAGTTTTTAAGATGAGCCCCGCAGAGTTTTTGCATATCCTCTCCCAAGTTAGTGTCTCGTACTTGTGTTTTCGGTTTCCAGTATGGACAGGTTAGAAACGAGTGTAGTGAATAAGAATCCCTCGGGCCTAATTCTTAATATATATAATATTGTCATTATTATTCTGCTGAAAATAATGTTATGATAGCCGTCGCTATTTCAGAGTGGCAAATGTTTAACTCTATTAATTCTTCAATTTTATTTTAGGTTAGGCATATTCAACGAATTTTTTTGATTACAATGCAACAATATTTTACATTTCAACGTTTTCGTAGTCGTCTAAACGTTTGAGAAAACCTTTTTTTGGTTCAACGTTCGTTCGTTGAAACGTTTCAACGTTTATGCAGAAAGGTTGAAACGTATTGTCACGATTAGTCGAACATGTCGCGAAAGGCAAAATAAAAAAAAATAACTCCCAAATTCAAATCGACCAAACAAGAGATAGTGAAAAAAAAACATGGAACCTTACAACATCCATTGAATAATCGACATTTTGCTGAAATGTCTCAGGCGTTCGCTGGATGATCATGAAAAATTACATTTCTAAAATTGCAGGGAGAAAAAATAATAATCTGGAAGTCTCGATTGTGATAACAGAAGAGATGGACGCGACGAAAAAACAAAAAAAAAAACATAAGAAAATTAATCGATGCGGACAAGATAAACGATGATCTAATCAATAACATTACAGCATTAAGTGCCATGCATTCTTTCCTCGTTCGTAATAAAATTTAACAAATTATAAAAAAGATAGCAATCCAACTTGTCATTTGACCTCCTTAGTGAAGTATGTTATAAAAAATATATATATATTGAAAATTTCCAGTTCGTTTCATTTCGCGATTTATCCTCATAGCCGCGATAAACTTAGGAGGCACAGGCTTGTATACATTCCATCTTTCGTTCGGAGGGACAAGGTAAACCAAGCACCTAACCAACCATTCAATAATAATAATATTCATGAATTTTTGTTTTGAATTGAGAAAGTAAAAAAATAATCACCTCCTTTAAATATCACATCTACTCTAAAGCATTCATTCGCTGTTCATATTTTCCGTCCTTGAATTCGAATGTATGTTTTGTCTAACAATTGATTAAATTAAGTACCGAACATTATCGAAAAGCAATTCTGAAAACATTATACTGAAATATTAACATTATAATAAGTGTCCTTCCATAGCCGTTTCAGTCTTCAAACTGCTTCCAACACTGCTTCTGCATACTTTTTCAATAAAATCAATTTACCGTACGCCCTGGCCCTTTGCAGATTAACGAAAAATCGTCTAAAGTTTGAAGTTGTGACCCTTCTCTATACCGTTGCAAGCTTTTTTGTGGTTATTCAAAGTACCTCATTTTCGCATATTCAAATACACACCAGTGAAGGGAGTTCATGTCTCATTAGTGATTTTAAATTTGTATTTTTGGGACCATGCACACACTTCCTAACATTGTTGCTTTGTAGTCGATGAGTTGTGCGGGTACAGATGTGAAGTAGTTAATAAGACCCCACACAGACAAGCCCCCCCCCCCACCATTTCTTTCCGACATAGTTGTTGTTTTGTTACTAGAAAATTGTTATGATTACAGTACACCTGTATCAGTATAGAATAACATAGTGCCATTTTCTGTTTCTGTTGCCAGCAAAAGCAAATCTGCAGGTCACAGGTTCGAGAAACAAGACATTTTTTAAAAATTCTCCTGCGCATAATATGGACCACCTATAGCGATGATATAATATAGATCGTATTAACAAATATACTTCAAAGTTATGTAATAAGATTTTGGTTTAGTATTTAATCACAACAGCAAAACAAACTTCACAACTGAAGTTAAGTGCATTTTGCATACATGCAGAAACATAAATTTACGCCCCCGAGGTGGTTGTTGGAAGACTATATACAATAAGACACACCGCCCCATTCTTTACAATAATAAAAATATTGAATAAGTAAGCAGTGGAGTAAAATCCTTTGTTTCATTTTGATGTGAACAAAAATTATAGTTGATCTGAACCCCCCTTGTCCAAATGAAGAATAAGCTCCGGTCCCATCTGGAGACTGCAAAACTGATATGTATGTCTATTCAGAAAAACCCAAAAGTTTTAACATCCATGCACATTACCGTATTGTGGCTGTTGCGCCCCACACCCATGTGTAATGTTTTATTTCTCTTGTTGGCTGAACGCGAAGATGCTCGAGACTGCTTTCAAAAATTATTTTCGGCCTCGCTTCACGATACAGCCGTATGCATGTAAAACTAGTATATCACACACAGGCAGAGAGGCAAAAAGTAACATTTCTCTCTTTCCCTCGCTTTTGCCCATCTTCCAGTGTTCGTCTAGATAGCGTGACTAGCAAAAATATTGAAATCGAAATAAGAATTATCCGTTATGGTCTCCCTCCCTTCTTTGCATGCATGTTGCGCTGACATGTAAATAAGCGCTATGCTTTAATAAAAAAAACAACCATTATACAACTGTATAGGTCCTCGTCCATCTCATGCCAGGGACTGGGTATATCTTGTATACAGTTTATAGTGGCATCATATTCCTTCACCAGATATCAAACTCGAGAGACTTGCAAGACAGCTCAGGTTATAACTTACTACGAGGTCTGTTTTTTTTAAAAAATAATAATCGTCAGTCCATATGACAATACTTGCTGTTTAACTAACAGTATTCGAATCTCTGAGGGGGCGGGGCATTCCACATTTACCTTTGCTAGAAAGCGCAGTGCAATAAATGTTCTTTTTAAGTTATGCAATAATTTTGACATTATATTCATGTCCATTCCCCAAGACTAGATTTATATACACAACCAACTCGCTCTTGCAATATATTATCTGATGCGACATTGTGAAAGGTTCTCGTATGTTCGCGAAACAGGAAATATACGTCATAGCTTCCGTGAATCGAAAGCAAGGTTACTGGGGGCACGCAAAATACCGTAAGAAGAATTATATATTCCAAATGCAGGCATCATCATTTTTCTCTTGCACAAATAGAATAATCGGGCTGAATTTCCAGTCTAAAACCACCATGTTCTGGCAGCAAGTATCAAAAACCTGTGGTAATTTTATTATATGATAGGAGGTGAGTGAAATGGTTGTTGCAAGTTATCTTTTAAACCCAGTACGTGTGTAGGAAAAACTGCGTATAAGCTGTATCACACTCTCTCTGTCTGTGTGTCAGGTGGTCGTGTCGTTCGCTAGTTGTATGTCACAGCTTAACCCGTACTAGGTAATATTTTTACATGAGGTAAGTTGGCATACTCTGGTAGGGTATATGTTTCAAGCCTCTAGCTGTAGAGCCTATTTGCAAAAAAATAAGTTTGGTAACACTACTCGTCGAAAGCAGCTCAAACAGTGTTGCTAGCTGTAGGTTAATTTTCCCCGTTATACAATTGCAAGAGGTGAGTTGCTTATAGCCTATCTGGAAGGCTTGGTGTGTGTGTGTCCATGGCTTATGTCGTAGGTTAATAAAATTTGCAATAAATCTTGTGTGTGTTGGCAACCGTCAGCCCTTACATGTGATATAGCGGCCTTACTTATTGTAAGACATAGTGTGTATGTATGAGTGGGGGAGGTTAGTTTAGTTCACGATAGATCGACCTGTCACGCTATGACCAATTTCTGCTTTTGAGTCACCTGTAAGGCTATATGTGGGTGGGTGAGGGAGCTTAGTTTAATTCACGATAGATCACATTTTAAATTTGCTCACTCTCTCTGTGTCTGTGTGTCAGGTGGTCGTGTCGATCGCTAGTTGTATGTCACAGATTAACCTAGGTAATATTAACTGTACTTCAAAAAATAAAATTGTGTGTATCTCATGTCGAACTAGAAACAAAAAAATCAAACATTAAGCATGCATGCAGATTAATTAAGCTGTAAATTTAAAATTTGGCCTCCCCCAAATCGCATTTCATACATACATACATGTGGAGGACCCGTGGCCCACCTCCCAAGAGGTTTGGTTAGCATGCAATAGATCAGTATGCTAGAAAATACAAAAAAAAAGGGAGAAGAAGAAGAGAAAGCATTAACACTGCACAGCCGGTTAGCGTCATTAATTCTTCTTCTTCATTTTACCGCATACTTATCATCTTAGAAGGCTACGCTGTCAACTCCTATTTGTAGGTTAGCCTCGCCTCTGAAATATCATATGGCAATTTTTTTTAAAAAACAAAAGATTTGTGAAGCGACTAGTCAGTGTTGCCAATTCCTATTTGTAAACCTTTACTTTTTTGGTTGGGCACCACGCACTCCTGGCGGGGTTATGGAGGACAGGAATCCTAAAAACAACAATTATTATTATTTTGTTTGTTTGTTTGTGTTATAATATAAGTGTGTGTGTGCGCGCGCGCGTGTGTATGTGTGTGCGTGCGTGTGTGTGTGTGTGTGTGCGTGTATGTGGCACATCACCCCTCCCCGAGAGAGAAAAAGGTTTACAAAGGTCGCGATATACGGAGTTGGAAAATTACGATATGGCGCATTCGCTCGTTACTGTTACCATCCACCCATCTCTCTCTCTTTTACGGCAGTATATATTTGTTGCCGGCTCTCCTTCTTTAGTGTGTGTATGTTACGTCAGTATATAAATTGGCTAAGTCTCAAAAAATAGTAGTTTTTGCTAAGTAAAAAGAAAAAAAGTTGTAGGTAGGTTGTCGGTTGCTTAATTCTCTCTCTCTCTCTCTCTCTCTCTTTTGTAAAAGGCCATGGTAAAAGTACCAGTAGGTTACCAAAAATTGCTTTATGCACTGTAACTCAAGCCTCAAGCAAAGTTGCCAGCTCCTTGCTTTAGGTTAGGTTAGACCAAGAAGAAAAAGGCTGTAGGTAGGCTGTCGGTTGTTTAACTCTTCCCCCCCTCTCTCTCTCTCTCCTCTCTCTTTTTTTTGTAAAAGGCTATGGCAAAAGTACCAGTAGGTTGGCAACCTTGCTTTATGCACTGTAAGGCAAGCCTCAAGCAAGGTTGCCAGCTCCTTGCTTTAGGTTAGGTTAGACCAAGAAAAAAAAACCTTGGTGATTTTTTTCGAGTAAGGTGTTGGCAACACTGCAAGAAAATAGAGCTCATGCCTTACAAGAGCAAACCATTAAGGAGCCTAAAGCAAGGAGCTGGCAACCTTGCTTGAGGTTAGGTTAGACCAAAAAAAACCTTGGTGATTTTTTTTGGGTGAGGAGTTGGCAACACTGCGAGAAAATGGAGCTCATGCCTTACAAGAGCAAACCATTAAGGCGAGCTCCACCGAGCTCCAATTGGTGTTTGTCAATTCTCTATTTAGGTCTACTCACCTGCCAAGTTTCATGGAAATCGGAGGGGGACACGTAGGTCAAATGTACACTTAAATTTGTCCTCATATTGACATTTGAGGGGGTTTGCCCCCTAAAGCAGTTATTTAGCCGAAACAAAAAAAAAAACGCGTATTTCTTCATTTGGGCCCGTTTATACACACACCTGGCAAGTATCATGGAAATCGGAAGGGGACACAGGGGTCAGATCCTCACATCAATTTGTCCTCATCTTGACATTTGAGGGGGTTTTGCCCCCTAAAACAGTTTTTTTAGCTGAAGCAAAAAAAACGTATTTCTTCCATTGGGCCCCACTATAGACCTGCCAAGTTTCATGGAAATCGGAGGGACACAGGGGTCAGATCCTCACTTTAATTTGTCCTCATCTTGACATTTGAGGGGGTTTTGCCCCCTAAAGCCGTTTTTTAGCTGAAACAAAAAAACTCGTATTTCTTCCTTTAGGCCCCACTATACGCCTGCCAAGTTTCATGGAAATCGGAGGGGGACACTTAGATAACCTCCCTTGTTAGTCTTACACTTTGTAATTATATAACACAGCATATATTATAATGTTTTATTTTAATTTGTAAAACTGTAACTGTAGAACAATTGTATAATTTTTGTATAACATTTCTATCTTGTTATATGTGTTAAAGGTTTCATCCTGGAATTGAATGTCTCACATTTATGTATGTTATCATTTCCGATACATTCGAATGAATACATATTCGTTTCAATTGCATTTACAAAATCACCTCTGACATTTTATGTTAAACAAGTAAGATTATTTTTGTGCACGAGTGTGTTAGCCGATGCGTAGCAAAGTATTTTAGGAACAACACTTGAAAAAATTCTTGTAGGACTAACTAATGAAAAATTTCTTTGTAATCGAATATCATAATACCTTTTAAGGTGTGGTAATATTATAATCGGATTGAGATACGAAACTCTCGGATTCGGATCCAAAAAATCCGGATTTTTCGGACCCGGATCCGGATCCAGATCCGGAACTTTCGGATCCGGATCCAGATCCGAAACTTTCAGACCAGGATCCGGATCCGGATCCGTTTGGCCATCCCTAGACTATACCGCTCTCTTCGAACCGGGTCAGCAATTGGGACACTATAACGTTCGACACTGGGTTCCCTTGAGGGTTCCGTTCGTTGAAATCACGAGCTACAGCTACAAACCCAACTGCACTTCTGTCCCCCCACAGCTTGATGATCTGAATTCATTCGGCCTTGGTCAACGGCATGGTTCAGCACCTGCAAATGATACGTAATTATCACTTTCATATACCCATAACTTCCTTATCATTAAAGTATTCATAAATCTGAGTTCACCACTGAATTCCTGGTAAAATTCTAGCCCAAAACCATACCGCACATACCCCCTTCCGATTTAAAGAAATGAAGTTTGATCTAAGATGGCGGTCACCAAGATGGCGGACGTTGTCATGACATGCACCAAAAAGTTTCCCCCTTGGCCTAACATATTACTATCATGACCAATTGCTGCAATCTACACTCCTTTCATTTTATAAGGGGTGGTCAGGGACTTTTGACTCACCCTGTAGTTCTGGCCTAGGCACGGCTGTTCTTTGTTGGGTGTTCTCTGTTCTATTCCACGCAAATTAACTGGCTGTTCGCTCTCCTGATGTAACCGGACCTAACTGATATTTCCTCTACAGCTAACCAGGCACAAAACCCACTCTCTTATGACTTGCTAGTTCATTCAAAAATAACAGCACAGTACCAATGAATGTGTCTGAAAGAAAAAAAATACAATGAAAGGACGGCGAGAACTTATTCGACTCTTCTCTTGGAAATTCTATTGGACTGACGATTCCCTGTATGCTACAGTATAACAATTGTACTCAAATTATTTCGTGGAAATGCATTGTAAATTACTCAGTAGAACAAGAAAAAAAGGGGGGATACCAGATACTAATTTTAAACTTTGTGCCCCAGAATTTACCTTCAATACAGTTAAGAAACCACAGATTTTTGTTGTAGAGGAACGCGCATGCTTGAGACAGAAATTAAAATAGTATTTCTGTGAATGACGTTTTCGGGAAGTTGTGTGCGCGCGAATATTAAAAAGATGGATTTAATTAGGATTGCAGTATTCGTTCCAAGCTGGACTGGGGCTCTGAATTCGGTTCAGGGAACGCCAAGATCTATTCTCGCCGAGTGTGCTACGACTCTCTGGTTGAGTAATTATGCTCTTAGCTTAAATTTAAAGGCATCCTGATACTATTTATCGACTTGTACTCAAGAGTTTCCTGGCTCGAATCTCTGTCGGTCGGATTTGATATTACACCACGCCCAGTCCCGACTTCCTGTTACCGCAGACTCATGGTTGCCTGTGACGTTTTTTTCTGTCGGATAACATACTAAATTTTGCAAAACATGAGTGTATGAATATTACGTTGTATAAATTATCTACTGTTATCTTAGTGTTTTGTTGTACATTAATTCTCAACGAGATAACGGAATTTTCTAATAACAACATTGCTTTTGTTCATCCTTAAGTCATGTTTTTTCCCTTTAGCATGTGCTCAGGCGTCAAGGGCAATCAAAGCTTACCAATTCTTACGACCTTAAATAGGACATTCAAGATAAACTATTTCCGTAACATCTCTGGCTGTTTTACATTGGAAGCTAGGAAGCGAGTCGCAAACTCCAGAAGCCACCAATCAGCAACTGAACCGCTGACGTCATCTCAAAGCGGTACCTATCGCTAATCCTCTCACTCACGCTCTAGGTTGGCTGGCTAGACTGGCGCAGTCAGCTGAAGATGTTCCTGAGAAGGAAAAAAAATACTCTACACGATTGAGGTTATTTCTAACTAGACAGAAGCCATGCAACAATGAACACGGCAGCGAAGATTTAACAATATACGAGATGGTTACTTTATTTCCACGGAAACGGCAATTTTTGCTGGCATTGTTTCCGCGCTTAGAGAATTCGCGTGCTGCTTGTCTCGATAGCAATCAGCATGAGACAATGAAGTACTTTCGGAAGAACTTTGTAATTCTTTAACAAGGTGAGTCTTTCCAGGAATGTTGCCATCAGCAACAGATCTCATTTTCTCATAGTATCTCCACCAGCCAACTTACAATTCCGGCTCATAATGGAATGCTTACTGCGAACCATTTCAAGTCTAGAAAGTATAGTAAGAACGAGGAGCGAAAACCTGGAATAGACCAAGCACAATATAGAAATATCATATAGAAATGTAATATACGCAGAAAGCTGATAACGAAAATTTTACAACAATGAGAAGCGTAAGAAACTCAATTTGTTTAACTTCTTAGCCCTGACTATGTTAACATATCTGATATTCTCTGACGTCGCAATCTTATTACTTAGTGTTCTGAAATATAGAGCATTAATTGTTGGTGATATAATCAATATGGAAGCGATATGTTGATAGAAGAAAAGGAGTAGAGAAGTGACTATAGCCTTTTGCAACTAATGACCATAACACCTAGCACTAGTTTTGCAACAATTGATGTAATTAAATATTTTTCGTCAACAAATGAAAAGATGTTAACTTTGTTTTAGACATAAAATCATCTATTGCAAAATAATTTCATTTCATGTGGTATTCCTGGCCCTGCTTTAGACTCTATACATGCCACTTCACATCAGCTATGGAGATGACTTGGCAAGTTCATTCTTCAGATCACAGTACATCAATGTCATTATCATCAACTTCATTGGACTTAAAGCTTTACAGTGTTTATGACCAGCGTAAATATTGAATACATACAGACACTTTTGTTCTAAATTTATACACATTAAATTGAAATGCATTCTTTAATAACACGTTTGCATATACATTCACTCATTACTCATACATATAGAATGTCATATTAGCATGTATGAAGATTGATTGATTGATTGAGTTGGTGTTTTAAGTCTACTTTATGCACAGTATGGCTAATCGGGACTGGACCTACAGTTTAAAGTGGGATCCGAACCAATATGTACCTCCACCGGGTATCGAACCCGGGACCCCTTTATTACAAGTCTACGACGCTACCACTGCGCCATCGGGGAGGCCCAACATGTCTGAAGAAAAGCAAGTAGGCTACGCATAATGCATCCAAATCCAATATCTTGGCGTGGAATAATGAAATGCAATTTTTTGAAAGGCACACATTAACTTTTGATAATGATGACCACTTCCTAATATATTTATTAAAAACATTGCATTCATAGATCATTTACAATTATAAAGCCATGTTAGTTTCCTGTTGTGTCCAACATAGGACCGATAAGTTTGATAGATATTTTCTAATGAATTACTACACCATATTTGGCACTCTTCAAAAATGTTCTTTTTAACCCTCAAGAAGGTACCACTGTAGTACAATGATAACTGATAACATAGATAATCTTTTCTACACTGTATTTCTAAATATGATTGTAATGCGGCCTGACCAAATACTGATGAACGAAATACGTCACTATTGAAATGATTAATGTAATGGCGTTGATTCGTATATTATCAGGTTAGATTGGAAATAGTTCGGTTGAATAAGAATAGGTTTTTAGGTTCTTTTTACAACCCTACAAGATCATTCCATCGTTCTACGTATACGATCTTTGAAACAAAATCAGGTCAGACCCTTCTTCCGTATTGTACAGTCACGGACAGTTCTGCGTTATAACAGCATAATGGAAAGTCAATGGGTTCGTTACAACCCACAAGTGTCCCTGACTGTACCACATTATTCTATGTCTAACTTTCCTAACAGATTTAGACGTCTACAAGAACATATTATAAAATCTAAATGATTGAATTGAAATAAATAAAGACGTATACAATTGATGATGCAAGCATACTACGCTTCATGTTTTGTATGGAAATAGCAATGAACCAATACGATCTCCCCGGTGGTGGTAACATGGTCACCTTGTATCAAGCGGTCCCGGGTCCGATGCCAGATGGAGACACATTGCACAGTTTGATCCTATCCCTCTTTAAACTGTAGGTCCAGTACCGATTAGTCTAACTGTGCATAAAGTGCACTTAAATCAGAAATTTAAAGCAACGAATCAATAAAAATTATGCTGAACACATAGAAAATTAAATGCATCAGCTAAAAGAAGAAATGCATAAAGTCTGTAGGTAAGACCAAACGTTTAAGTCCATCATCGAGAAAGTCCATTCAAAAAGCGAATAAATTGATGCCTTATATGACGCACTTTTGGTCACCTTTACAAACAATATACAAAAATGAATCAAACTTTAAACCTAATTTTTGGCAAAAGCCAAAAAACACACTTTAGTGCATCAGTCGATGCATTTCTGGTGCAGCATAAAGATTTGATGCATTTAGTTTCCTGTATGATCACGATGGACACAGTTCCTAGTTTCTCTGGAAGTAAAAGGAGTGCTTTGTCAAGTTACATCTTGACGAAAACTTAACATTTTTTTACTATTCATGCGGTTGCAGCTTGTTAGAACAGATCAGTGCTCTTGACGTTCGGAGAAAAGTAGAAAGTATTATCGACTGTCTCGTCTCGAAATCTCTCCATCGATCCTGAACATCGTTTTCAATAGCATTGCCCTTTTCTCCTCACCATCCATTATTTTTTAAGAATGCAAGTGGGAGGAGGAGAAATAGAATGTTCTGTCATTTCGCAATTGTCTCTCCTAACGCAGAAAAGACCTTGGTTTCCATGGCAACGTAATTCCATTGACAAAATAGTATTTTTCTCGACAGACTCCAAATACGCTCACGGGGTCGTCGCAACAACAATGACAAAGAGAGACGGAACGACCACAACTCAATTCACTGGCGTATATATTGCAGGAAAATTCACTTTGCTTTCCTTCAAATTTCTCTTGTTAAACAGGAAAAACATGTTTTTGTCCGCTTTTTGAAAGCACAATAAAAATGCTAATGCAGGTAGTAATATTGCTTCTTTTTTTGTATGCATATTTTCTCCCTTTGTGCAATTGTGTATCCAATGCTTCAATACTCATGGCAGGAATTGAAAATACAAACAGAATAAAAGAAGGGAAAATATTCGTGGGAGTAAGCATGGTTAAATGTTTACAAGGAAGTTCTAGCGAGACATTGGAGAGATTGGTTCATTGGTTCGCTTTTCTGCAACTTTTGGTTAATTCTCCAAGATGAGGACGAATGATGATATGATGAAATTGATGAAGAGGGTCTCGCAAAGAACATTCATGCCCTGTAAGTGAATTCCCAACCTTCATTTTTTATTTTTGAAGTCAGTGTTGAAACAAGTAGGCCTAATGTGGTACTTAACAAATATGCTAACGTTGTTGACTTGTAATCAAGAGGTGCCAGATTCGATTTCCAGTAAAGATAAATGGCAACACCGTATTGGATACTACTTTAAACAGTAGGCCCAGTCTCGATTAATTTACATTGACACAAAATGGGCCTAAAATAAAGTGTGCGAAAGTTTCTTCACAAAAACTAGCGATATAGTATTATTGTATGATTGCATTTAATTTGTAGAAAATGCTGCACATTGCATTTTCATACTTTCTTCCTACGATATGCTTATTCTGTGTTTATACATATTATGTACCCTTACCAAAATATATTTATGGATCCGCAAGTGACAGAAAACCAAAGTAAAATAATGTAAATCAATCATGTAGGAGTACAGTGGGATACATAAATATTAGAAAGCAAATTGTCCATCATCATGTTTCTGCTCTCTATTTTACCTACTTAGAGTTTCAAGAATAGAAACAAAATTACAATGAAGCTGCTGACAACCTTTGCACCAGCATAGTAAAACTGAATTCCTCGAAAACACGTAGGATGCAGAAGACAACAATTGGTTGAGCAATACTTATGCATCCCTGTGTACTTCCTTGTCGAAATTTGCTTGGAAGTGTCAGAAATGCAAAATAATAACTTTAGGGAGAAAAGTATATACAATAGAATTCGAGATTTATGCATACACGTGTATATTAGGAATTGTGAGTGCTGTAGGAATAACAATAAGATGCACATACGTGCGTGTATGTGCGTGTGTGTGTGTGTGTATGTGTACGAAGATTATGCTCTAAACCATTCAGGATCTCTTTTTTTTGGGAAAACCCCTGATGTAAACATAAATTTCTTCCTGTTTTTGCTTTGGCACTGTACACAAATCAGTTCAAATAGTGATTTCTTGATTTTCTAGTGAAATTCATGTGTGTCGTTTTTCACAATTGTAAATTATTATTATTATTATACTTTGTAAAATACACAAGAAACTGTCCCTTGATGTTTTGTGTAAAACCTTAATGCAAACCAATTATTTAAAGTGCTACTTCTAACCATGAATCTTTGGACATTTCGTCTTGAAAACAGAATTTTTCTTGGGTTTTTATCTTGGTCTTAGAGTACCGCCCGGTACATTTTACCTTTTTAGTAGAAGCTCAGGTACACGAATAATAACAGCTAATACCATGTGCTTGCATTTTGATCAAGATAATGTGTTTTCCTCGTGAAACACAATACTCAGTCTTTCGCTTTAATTTCCAAGCTTAAGTTTGAAGAACAGTACATCTCAAGTCTTATTTCTTTTCTGTTCGTCTTATTTTCCGAAAGATGGAGGTAGTGTTTCTATGAAAGAGAGATGTTTTACGAACTGAGGTTCATGTACTTTTGTGTTTTTAGAGACTTCTTGAAAATTGTTTTTCCTTTGGCGTGTTCTTATTCTTTTCCAAAAAGGATCAGTTTCGTTTGTATCTTGGATGTTTTGACGAGATCCACACAAACACACATAAAAAAAGTTGTTGCCATAGAAAGTAACTGTGGAACGTCTGCCAAATCTATCTTCAACAAAGAAAGGGAGCTTATGGAGAGAAGAGATGAAATAAAGTACGCTATAATACAGACGACAACATCGATTGAAGGGATGATAGAACTTGTTTATTTTCGCAAAATCCTCATGTCATGTCTTATGTGTAGCTTCGGTGAGAGTCTGCCAGGTGACGCTGCAGAAAATGCTCTCTCCACTCGGTGCTCGTCTTCTGAGCATGCGCAGAAATCTCCGGCGCATTCATTTACATGTGCAGCGCAGAATATTCCACCAGTGCAGTAAGCTTCCTTGCATCTCTTTTGTAATTAAATTCATAGGTTTTTAGTATCTTGAAAGGCGTACTGAATCCAACGTCGTAATGTTACTGACCGAAAATACAAGTCGATTTTTTTTTGCTACTTTTACTATTTAGGTCCGTTTCTTATTTCTATCCATTATATTGCGACCATCTTGAGAAACACGTAGTAGGTTTTTTAATTGCTTTGGGGGTTCCTTGTGAATTTTGTGATAGAGTATTATTTGTAAGTCGATAGGAAAATTGACGGTGGCCTTCTCGCACCCTCGACTAGAAAAAGGGAGTTTAAGTCCCAAAAATTGAAAAAAATCAAATGATTATATGAAATTATTTTATTCAGAAATTGAATCGTTTTTAACCGTTGTCGTAGGAAAAAATTATAATTTATACTTCTGAACTAAAAAAACAACAAAGAAAAGCTGAAATTACCACCATATTTGTTACAATATGGTCACAAAGCGTTCGTTTGTCCTAGTCCTCCTTTTTTCTTCTTTCCCTCCACACTGAAATACTTTGCTTTTCATATACTGTTAGTTGTTTTCTTAGTGAGGTCTTCGTTTTGCAGTCGACTAATATTTCTTGACTGTATATGTCCACTAGTATACCTGATCTGATTTTCGACTTAGTTTATCTTTCTACCGACACCAGAATTACTACTGTCAGTTGTACCGTTCATCTGTAGTAAATTTTCCAACTGTTTCACAGACTTATGAATCACTCTGTATACTACAATTTCTTTAAAATAACAACAATATTCCCTTGTACAATACGCATTATAAAGTCTTGATCTTGAGACTGGCAACATTTCATATCAGACCGATTACAGACTGAGAGTTATAGCTACTTGAGAAGGTTAACGGCCAACCTCCGTGGCGAAGTGGTTAGC
Source organism: Lepisma saccharinum (assembly GCF_977018435.1). Taxonomy (NCBI): domain Eukaryota; kingdom Metazoa; phylum Arthropoda; class Insecta; order Zygentoma; family Lepismatidae; genus Lepisma; species Lepisma saccharinum. The sequence continues at coordinate 61,910,151 of NC_139229.1, forward strand.
ACAGCGCGCTCCGACACCGGGTTTCCCATCATCTTCTCGATTAGCCGAAAGTGGCAGAAATGCGAAGTAACGTAAACCAAATCAGTGAATTAATCGAGAATGTTAAAGTAATTTTCCTTTTCTCATTCTCCATAAAGGTTCGCCAGGCACATGGGCTTGTTTAGTGGTGATGACTAGACCTCGGATTTTTAGGTTCTAAAAAGAATGCTTTCAGGTTCCTAAAATAGGCTCTAAAAATCCTAAAATAGGTTCTAAAAATCCTAAAATAGGCTCTAAAAATCCTAAAATAAGTTCTAAAAATCCTAAAATAGGTTCTAAAAATCTTAAATTAGGCTCAGAAAAGCCTGAAGTAGGTTCCAAAAAATCTAAAATGGTTCAAAATTCATGAAAAATACTGATTAGGTAGAGTGGGATCCATGAGTATTACCGTGCAAATTGTCCATCACCATGTTGTGCACTTTATTTGACTCAAAAAGAGCTCCAAGAATTAAAGAAATCTCGAAACAAGCTGTTGACAACTTCTGCACCAGCATACGTAAAACTCCATCGCTTAAAAACACACGGGATGCAAGATAAAAATTAATGAAAATAGTCATGGACAATTTGCACAGTAATACTCATGGATCCCACTGTACAACCGTAGGAAATTAAAATTTAAATTTTTGGATACATTGGAATCGCACAGACCCTTTATATTGTTAATATATATTTGTGTGTGTGTGTGTGTGGTGAGAGGCGGTAATACGTAAGGTTGAAATAGAGAAAATATCTGCTTGTACCATTGAATTTTTTAAAATTTCGCCTTGAAAAACAGTAAGTATAGTTGAATTTTATCATGGTCCTAGAGTGACCAGCCTGAATACATAACAATTTTTTTTTCATGTTATCCACAGTCGCTATTTTTCTGTGAGGATCAACTTTCAACAAAAACAGTCAGTGGTGCAAATTTGAATATTGAAACTATACTTTGCAAGGCATGAATGCCACAATGCACAGAACGATCGTGTAGGTAACAGTGGCGTCAGACATTTTGCTTTATTTAGAGCAAGGGTGTCCAAACCTTTTTTGTTTCAGGGCGCCCTTAGTGTTTCAAAATCTTTCCGAGGCGCCCAAGTCAGAATGTTGGCTTGTCTAACACTTGAAGCGCTCAGTTAGTGTGGTTAGGTTTCTTGGCTTAAGGTAAAAATTAAACAAATTCATGTGTAAATATTAAATAAGCACATATTTCGAACAATCATATCATTGATTGAATGTATTGGAACATTTCGCGACGCCCTTGTAAGCCAGCCACGGCGCCTTTGTTTCAAATTAATCATTGACTTTTTTCTGTACCAAAGTAAGAAAATACCTCTGTGTGATACAAAAATTCTTAGAAACCTTAAGGAATACATAAAAACCTAAAAAAATATTTGATTTACGCGAATAAACCTAAAATAGGTTCTAACAAGCAAAATAGGCTATTTTAGGCACTATAAAACTTCGTCAGTTGTTGCGTTTTATAATGAAAGGCTGACATAACTTGTTATTTCTTTTTTACATGCAAAGGAAAACATAGGTTAAAATCCTTAAATCCGAGGCCTGGTGATGACTTCCTGGAGAATGAGAATCCTGCTGGGAAAGGTTTAAGTTCCGTAATGTAAACATTTTCCAGACTTGAGATTTCATCGAAGGCAACAGACAAATGAAAGCAGTAGCGGAAAGGATTCGATGAATGGAAACGAAGGGCGACATACGGTCGGGTGACACCGACACCCTGAATTCTAATATCACGCCGGAGTTCAACTTCACCCTTGCAGACAAGTGTCATACGAGATGGAGGCGGAGTCTTGTCTTTCACGTCTTCCTAACTGCCGCGGGGTTTGTTTGCAGCGGCGGAAGAGGAAAGAAGGGCAAAAAACGATATCTCGGAGGTTCCTTGACTCCGCGTCTGTTACCATCTCGGCGACACTGTTTATCCAATCATCCAATTTCCACATTTCTGAGGCGAGTAGGTGGAAGGAGGCAACGAAAGAGAGAAGCAGGCAACGGGAAAGGGAGTGGAGTCTAGTGGCAGAGGAGAAGAGTAAAGCCCGCTTTAGACGAAATTTTTTTTTAACATTTATTCCATGACCAAAATGCTGCCGTGTAAAGTAGAAAATCTTATGGCATTTCAGATGTCATGGCATATTTCATGACATCTCTCAAGGGCAGAACCGACTCTAATTGCATAGCATTTTTCGTAGCATAACCAATCAGAAGCGTCCTCTAGGTCACGAGTGCGGATGTAATGGCGGCCGCGTTAGATGTAAACAATGTATCACTTCACATTTTTAAAACACGATAACAATTCAGCCGAGAGGAATAACGTTTTGTATTAAATGGTTTTAGATACAAAGCAATGGCGCTGCTTAAATACATACTTTATAGCGTTTACTGTACACGTATGGAAGAATATTTTAGTAATGTGAATTGTAAACAATGTGAACTCACCATAGAAGTGCAACTCGACGTGCCTTTCGTGCTGTATATATTATTCATTGCAATCGCAAAGGGAAGGGCCTCCCCGATGGAGCAGTGGTAGCGTCGTTGCCTTGTAATCAAGGGATCCTGGGTTCGATACCCGGTGGAGGTACAAGTGGTTTGGATCCCACTTTAAACTGTAGGTCCAGTCCCGATTAGCCTTACTGTGCATAAAGTGGACTTAAAACACCAAATCAACCAACCAATCGCAAAGGGTTACTGAAATTTTACATGAAATGCTTTCGTGTAAAGTGCTATAAGATATTTGGAAGCATTTACATAGCATTTATGCTAGCAAAAATGTTATAGAAAATGCTTTCATCTAAAGTGGGCCTAACACTTGCCGGGGATTTAAAGTACAGGAGAAACAGCAATTCGCAAACGCCACGAAAAGCCCGAATAGGTACAAGTTTATGCTTGCCCACTCGTATCGTGCAAGGGCAATTAATTGTGGTTATATTTTCACTGTTCTCCACATCGTCGGTGTGGGAAAATCCGTGGAGATACAAGTTCGCATGGTGATACACGCGTCCACTAGGAATGGTACAGAGATGAGACAAGTGTTGGCCTCGTCTCCTTACGTCTGTGTATACCTTTTCGCAATTGAGCGCTGGAATCCTAAATGCAGTCTCTGGGCAAATGAGAGCCAAAACGGAGCTCTTCCGGCTACCTGTAGCAAGATAGAAATCTTATTGTTCCTTCACTGAGGCCACTTCTTTGAGTATTCTAGAGAATTTTTTGCGTTACATTTCAGTTGCCCTTTTTGTACTCACCTCTGTAGACGGTACCTCTGAACTTTGTTTTGATGTGCTATACGTTTTTCCAACCTTACATTGCTATTTTAATTTAGTGTTAAATAGTTTACGAAAATAAATACACTTTCAAACTGTGCGCATCCTTTGAATCTGTTGAATAAAATTATTAGTCAGTCGTTCCAGTGCGTGGTTTCCCTTCAGTCAATCAGTCGGAAGCCGATATGCCTCCTTCCAAGGGCATACCTAGAAAACATTTACAGGGGAGTTTTGGCAGGGTCGTAATCTTTTCATTGGTTGATTTTGTTTATTTTACTTTGCTTTTCTGCCACTTTTGACTATTCGCGAAGATGAGGATGAATGATGATATCGATGAAGGAACACTCATAGAGAACACCCATGCTCAGGCCGGGATTCCAAACCGGGAATCGTGGCGTCGTAGCGCGCTGTGCTAACCATTCCGTTTAAGATGGGATCCAAACCACTAAGTGCCTTCTCCGGGTATCGAACCCAGGACCCCTTGATTATAAGGCTGCTACTTTACCAGTACGCAATCGGGGAAGCTACACACCCATATAAACATGTAACTAAGTGTAAATCTACCCTCCTCCTTGCTTATTGCACCGTGTCATTAAGGCACGCAAGTGTGTGTGTGTGTGAGGGGAGGCTCTCACATATTCACTACGTCGCCCTTCTCGTGGAGATAATTTGACCAACCCTCCCTGTCCTGGGTTGCCACTAGGTGATTATTAGTGGCTGGATGAACCTCAGAGCCACTTTTGTAAACATTTCAACCTGAGATTGTCCACTTCATGAATCGAACCTCGACCTCCCGCATGGCAGCCAGACGTCCTACCGACTGCACCACCAAGGTCCTCCATATAAATATATAACCTGTGTGGGCTGATATGAAATAATTTGACAAATAGAACTAAAGCTAGTAGTATTTCATGCTTTATTATTCAAATTTATAAAGTTTATATGGGGTTTGCACCCCTGTGGGTCATTATACATCCTCTTATCTTGGGATGATGTAAATCCAATGGCATAGGTGTAACTAACTATCAGGGGGTTTGGAAATCTTCTCCCCCCTCCTTCCCTCAGACGAAAAATGTGGCCGTCTCAGGCCCGTACCCAGAATTTTATTTAGGGGGGCTCATCTCTTATCAGCAGCCGCCATCTAAAGACGGAAAAGTGATGGGACAGAAGAAGCCCTAAGGATGGATTTCTCAGTAGATTACACCATATTACACAACATGCTTAATCCTGTTAATCAAGTAAAATTAATTACCACTATACACTATATAAATTATATATTCGTAGGATTTAGGAGGCTTCAGCCCCCCGAGCTCTCCTCCTGGCTATATGCTTGGCCTCTCCCTGGAAGACTTCACATTTTAAATTTTGCTGCTACATCTACATAAGTAATTTGTCCATAGTAGTTAATGAACCTAAATTCCCAAAGAGACTGTATTCCTACCTACTCCAATAATGCCTACCGGCACAAGTAAACAATTGAAAAACAAAAACAGTCAACAGTAGGGACCCAGGGCACACACCCATGTGTATGTATGTGTCATCATCAACAGTGAAAATATCCTCACCAAATAAAGCTAGGGAAAAATAACTGCATATTCTTATTTCTGAGAAAACGCACATGCAAAATGATATGCTACATGACCCATTTCCTATTACAAAATCTGGACGTAATTCCAAGATGGCCGTCATGATACGCAATAACCCCATCTGGTGTGCTTCCACACCAATTACCCATATCCGAAATTTCATCGCCCTCCGTCAAGTCGTTTTCAAATTAAAGGGGTGTCCTGGGACTTTTGGCTAACCATGTATTTTAAATAATGTTTACGAAATATGTCATACTATTACTACGAAGTCAAGTCTTGAACAGAAAATAATTTTTCTACATCATCAGGCTAATATAATTATGGAAAGATAGTTTACTGTTGACTTCACTCCAAGATTAATGTTATAATTAATTAGATCAGTTGAGTACATTTCGAGGAATCATTCGCAAACATAATAACTGGAATTACAGTTAGTGTTGGCTGTTTACATGTGCTGAAGAAAATCATACGTAAACAGCTAGCAAGATCAACATTGTTCACATGGAATACAATGTTCTTGTTGTAGCTAGCCAGGAATTTGGACTGCATAGGAAGGAAGCCCTAGCGTATGTTGTTTCTCTTGTTTAGGGTTTAGGGCTTCCTCGATGGCGTAGTGGTAACGTCGTCGCATTGTAATCAAGGGATCCAGGGTTCAATACCCGTTGAAGGCACATAGTGGACATAAAAGGGAACGAAGCAGCCTATGCTGCCGATATGTCTACTCATGCAGATGGCGACGTTCTCGTCCGCCTTCTGGCAGCTAGCGACCTGCAGAATGTGTTTCGTGCTTGCCTTCTTGACACTGGGCATAAGGGTGGGATGCGGTAACGGGAACAAGCTTCACGCTATTTAGCCCGCCACAGGTGCATGGCGTTCCTCGTCCCGTCTCTCCCGTTGAGAGGAAGATCTTTTTACTCGACTGCGTATTGGGCGCAGCCGTCTAACGCATGGTCACCTGCAAGGGCTGGACCCTCCGATGTGTCGTGTTTGTAGTTCCGTTATAAGTATTCGGCATATTCTTGTTGAATGTTCAGTATTCGATTTCCTCAGGCAGACTGTTAATCTTCCCAATGTTTGTCATCCCTGTTGGGCGATGACACCGGTGTATTATCAAATGTTTTTAGCTTTTTGAGAAGAGATGGTCTCTTCCACTGTCTGTGATGAAACTTTTAGTGTATTATTACTTTTCAATGTGATGTGTTTGTCTTGTGCACGTTCTTTTACAACCTGGCTTTTTACAGCCCTTGTTTTAAATTTTCAAGTAAGAATTTTAGGGATTCTAAGGACCACTATCCACGTAGGCGCCCAAAAGTCAACCTCACTTCCACGCAGTACACCCTGGACGAACGAGGCTCTGGCGACTGGCACTATGGCCAGTATAATTTTGTGTGTGTTGTCCTTTGTGTGTACTGAGTGCCCGTTTACAGCCTCAGCTTTTAACAGAAGTCAGAATATTTTAAGATTTTTAGTTATGCAACGTTAAACTTGTTATTTGTAACGGTAAGGGGCTGGCTCCCGTATAGTGTGACGGGTGCAAAATAGTCTAAGTGCTGACTCACCCAAAATTTTAAATTCAAATAAGAAAAAAATAATTTTAGATAAGGGGTTATCTCCCCGCATACATTGAAGGGTGCAAAATGACCTAATTTGACGACGCACCCAACAATTTTCATTCATTCATTCACATAGTGGTTCGTATCTCACTTTAAACTGTAGGTCCAGTCCTGATTAGCCCCTCTGTGCATGAAGTGGACTTAAAACACAGACTCTATCAATTAATTGTTGCTCTTCGGAATACACTGGAGTATAGACATCAGTTAAGAACAATTGCAATCGGGAGCCAGAAGAAAGAAGAAAGAATTTCGACGTTAAAAATTATGCACAAATAATAAAGAAATCTTCCAGAATTTTCCTCTCCGAAATGTTATATTCAATAAAGGATATTTTCTCAGTGCCATTTCGATAGATTCTGTACAGCAAACCCTACCAGCGCACTAATAATTATCCTGATGCAATATCAGCACTACATCATCAGAACTCAGTCGATCTCGGCCGAACTTTTACACTGGCGTAACTGCAGAAAACAGAAAATGACGAATAACGTAATGCAAATCGTAAAATGAATAAATAAGAAATGCACGTACAACAGAGGAGCGAGGGGGATGACAGTAATGTTTCTTCCTCTGTCGATCGTCTTTTGTTTCATTTCCCCATCCATTTAGGCAGAAACCAGGAGATTCCCACTCTTGGGGCTGGTTTTGCTGAACTGTCCTGCAGCGTCCAGGTCACTTTCCTTTATTTGCGGCGGAGCACCGGCTTCAACTCTCGAAAGTGGCGGTCCCTGGGGGCTCGCTCTTATCTCGCTTGGCTTTCTGCTCGTGTCCCTCTGACACGATTTCTCTGCAAAGCTTGAAATATGGCCCAGGACTTCTCCTAGCGGGGCAGGGAATGGGGGAGGGGGAATTCGCAGATTTCGAAGCAGGAGAGGGAGCAAAACTTGGAGCGAGATATTTTAGCTTTTTCTGCTTATGACGTCACAAGAAGTTGCAAAAATGTGAAAGAAAAAAAAAGACTTTGTTCTTTCACAAAAGTTGTGAGAATAAAAATGCTAAGTGTACTTTAATTGACGTTTAGAAATGGAATATTTTCAGCGTTCCCCATCTTCGCAGTGCCTCATGTGTGACTGCACGTTCATCTCAAAGGTTCTTATTCATGTGCTATATGAACAGAATAAATCAGACTTGAAATTATATATAGATCAGCGATTGGTCTATGTTAAAATGCAGCAAACTTCTTAGCAAGAAGGTTATTATTTCAATCCGGATTTTAACATAGTAAGAACTTCTGTTTCTTGCTGCTCCGACACTGATAAAATGCTATTACTCTCCTTAAGTCCACTTTATGCACAGATAGTCTAATCGAAACTTGGCCTATACAGTTGAAGCGAGAGAAATCGTAGGCAAAGTGCGTCCACCGTGATCGAACCGTGGACTTTCTGATGGCAAGGCGACAGCGTTAGTCACTACGCTATCGGAGAGAGACAATGAACACCGCGAAGGCGATAATACCATATTGACAATCAGTGGCGTACGCAGAGGCGGGCTGAAGCGGCTGCACCTCCCGAAATTTTGAGGAAGTCAACATTTTTAGATGAAATCAGTAAAGAGCTCGGGAAATACAAAGTGTTAAATGCAAACTCCTCTTAAAATGAGACCCGATTACCATTTTTGTCTCTGCACAACTTTTAAAACAACAAAACGACATTTACGAAAGATTCTGAGCTGTATCCCTCATCCACCTTTCATAATTCCAGCCCCCTCCGAAAAAATCCTGCGTATGCTAGTGTTGACAATTATGGATTACTTCACCTTGTAGTAAATCTCAGCACGCCTTGATATTGTTTCCTTATGCTCTTTTTTTCATTCGAAAAAGCTACTCTACCATTCTGTTATTACCATACTTAGTTTATATTTCCTGTCTTCTCTTGTGATATTGTTTTCATTTCTCTGTATTTTTCGCAGTTCACATCTTCAGCGATTTGTTTCATATTCTCCATCCCGAACATGCTAATGTTAACGCTATTAAGCCTTGTTTCCATGATAACAAAAAATCCAATATGCTGACCAAGGCAGAATTTATTTTATTTTAAAACATAAACTAAACGTTACGTTTCAACCTTCTAGCAAAGTCTTCTTTAGGCTCTGTACCAAATACAAAACGAAATAAGGTACAAAACAGGAAGATATATACAGATGTATATCTACACACAAAAATCACTCCCCTCCAGACACAAGAATATTAGAAAGTTGTTTATCTGGAACGTTCCTTTCCAGGTGTTCCAGCAGGTGGCCTTCTCCTGTCAACTGTTGTTTCACCTGACAGGCGATTTAGATAAACATTTCCTTTCATCTGGAACGTGGTTGGACTCCTTATCGCACGCTCCTTTTCCTTATCCTTTCTTTCTTCATTCTTCTTCCTTCTTTTCTTCTCCTTCGCTCTTGTCCTTTTCACTCTTTCTAACACCTTCTTCTTTCTAATATTCTTGTGTCTGGAGGGGAGTGATTTTTGTGTGTGTGTATATATATCTTCCTGTTTTGTACCTTATTTCATTTGTATTTGGTACAGAGTATGAACAAGACCTTGCTAGAAGGTTGAAACGTAACGTTTAGTTTATTTTTAAAATAAAATAAATTCTGCCTTGGTCATAATAATGTATATTTTCCAGCGTTTGGAAGTAACTAGTTACTAATAACAGTTACTTTTCTGAGGAATTCTAACTTTAACTAGCAACTTTTAAAAGTAAGCAGTTGTATCTGCCATACAGTAACATTTTTGCGATGGAAGTAACGTTATCAACCGTTACTTTGCGACACTTAAATTTGAAAGGCGAGGGAAGATCTCAATTTGCAACTCTCTTTCCAACTATATGTCTTCTCTGGATGCAAAAGTGAAATGATTTTCGTGGATTCACCTAGAAAAGAAAGCTAGGTTTCGTTGCATGCTAAATTTAAAATATCTCAACTTCATTACTTGCATTGGAATTGTTTTAAGTTTCGAGAATGACCTAATGGTTACTGACAAAACTGGCTATGAAGAGAGGCTATGAAAATTGCAATGAGACTTAGTGATTTAACAATTCCAGGAGCGTTTATCTTCGTCTATGTACTTTTCCGTACATTATTAAACAAATGGTAGAAGAACGGATTATATGATTTCTAACCCCTTCCTTGATATGAATTTCTCTGATTAATATGCAAAGTATCAAGCTTTTAAATTGGGTATTTTATTAATTCAAGCCGCACCTTGAGCATACGACACTTACTGCAATATGGAGAACGTGTTTTTCATTTCATCATGCAGTTAAATAGCTGTAACTCTCTTTATTTTGAAACTAAATGTCAATTTTCTTTTACTGAGGACCTTTGGTTTACAAGATGCCGCTCTTACTGGTTTCGCCACGAAGGTAAAAAGGTAAAGTGTTCCCCTGTGCATAGCACCACGCCACGAAGGCTGCATACTAAATATGAGCTAAATGAAATTTAGATTTAGATTTAGATTTATTACTTATACTTTTGTATTTATGTATTTATGTATTCATTGTCGTCTTTCGGTCTTTGAAGGAGGCGATGAGGAAAATTGATGATTAGACGAAATTGATGAAGGACACCCATAAAGAAACACACGACTTTAACCTTGAACCTCAATGACGAGATCATGATGCTGAATACGTTCGCCCCCCTATAAGAATATACATATAAACGCTCTCTAGTTTATAAAATATAATATATTCATATAAATCTGTTACTTTTTAAATTTATATTTAATAACTAGGGCTCGGAAATTGATGAAAAATCATATTTTTTTCTGGGCCTTGAAGTAGTAGTCTGTTTACCTTTAGTTAGAAGCAGAAAGCATTATTTTTATTTTGTATTTTCCGTCTCTTTTTGCCGCTTACGTTATTTTTAATATTATTTGACATTTTTGTTACATTTTTAATATTTTTTAGCTTGATTTCTGCTCATTTCCTGTTGTTTCCTCAATTTTAAATGTATTTGCTAGCATAACTTACACATTTAAATTTCCTAACTTGGTCTATTTAGCAAGTACGCCATTAACTAAAAATATGGTCAATGTATAAGCCAAATATTATTTTTAACTGAAATCGTTGGCAGTGGATTAAATAATTAATTGTGTTAAACTTATTTTTCCTCCAGCAAACTGCCGCACCCTGTGGCCGAGTGGTTAGCACATCGCGCTGCCACGCCAAGGGTCCCGGATTCGAATCCCGCTCGGGCTTGCTTGTTTGTGAATGTCCATTCATCAATTTCATCATTTCATCACTCATCTCCATCTTCGCAAATTCGCCAAGAGGCACAAAGCGCGAAGTAAAATAAACTAAACAAAAAATAAGTAAATCCTCCAACAAAACTAACTTTGGATGAAAACACTCTGAGGTTCCATTGCTGGCATCGTTTAAGTTAAAGTAAAATTAGTCACAACATGAAAAAATATTTTGATCGGTTGCACGCGAAACACAACTGTATTTTCAGATGCTGACGGATTATTATATCGTGCAAAGCCCACTCTAAAAGTAGGAGGTGGATGGCTTATAGCTACAAGAAAAGCTGAAGTAAAAATACAGAACGCTACATTAGCACTTTTTTGCTTCTTCCTCCTCGCTTCGGTAGTTTGTCACCAAATGACAGGTTATATCGAATTATTCATCCTCTCTTGTAATCTATGAAAAAACCTGGCTTTCATTTTAGGAATGAAAATTGTTTTAGGATTTATTTTTTAAAAAAAAGGTGATATTAAAATATTTTTAAGGTCATTCTGAGGTCACTTTCTAAGATTTTTTTTAGGCCATCAACTTTCGAGTCCTGTAACAATAAAACTGAAATATGCTCTGCGGTGAAGAATGGGATTCGCTGAAGCGCATAGACTTCTCTCAGGTACAGGGATACTGTTGGGCACTGCCAACACTTAACCACATAGAGAAATGAAAGCACATTGCTGTCATGGAAAAAATAATGGATTACTAGAGCTAAGATTATCATGACTTGGCATATTTTTTGTATATGGGTGACGTGTTCCGTAAATATATAGAAATTCATATTTTGAAGAAACTAATGCTTTTAAAGTGCATATTTTGGCCATTTGTACGTGATATAGCATATGTTGATGGATTTTGGGTCATATTCAGCATATTTTCGGATTCTCAACAAATATACAGTCATTTTGGAGGTGTATTCGTTCTTACTCCCACGTTCACTTAGGTTTCTTTTCTTTTTTTACTGCCGAAAAATATCTCTCATTTTTATTTTAAAATTTACAGTAAGTATTCATTGTGTTTTTGCAACTCAGGGCTCATGAAGTGAACTAAAATAGTATGCATATGAAATTATTTCAGCTTATGTTAGATATTGATGTTTGAAACAGTCCAGTTATAGGAGCATATTTTGCAAATTATAGTGCATATTTTGTAAAATTTTAGGTCGTAAGAGCATGTTTTATTGTGCATATTTTTGTGATTTTTAGGTCAGCCCGATTTATTACATTCGCAGTATAGATGTCACACACACACAGACATAAAGATACATATACATTCGAAATGAATCTAAAGTTTTCACCCTTTCGATGTCTGCTTCCCACTTACGATTTGTTCCAGAGGCACTAGCGCAAATAAGAAATCGTAAGGCCTCGTCATCTCACCTCCTGCTCTTAAGCAAGTTCTCTTTCTTGTATGGCTAAATAACGCCCTCGTATGTAATTTGACATAAACGAGCTGTACCCAAAGCTTCTAAGCTTTAACGGCAATCGATTAGCCTTTCTTCGTATTTGCCTTTCAAGTAGACTTTACAATTTCAATAATGATTGTCTCAACTATAGGACAGAGCATCAATGCGTGTTTATGGCCGCATAGATCTAGCTTTCGCCCCGAACTATCACACCAAGAAATATGTACAATACCAAACAATATTTAGACGCAGTTCTTTCACAGCTGTGTTCTGGTTCGACGATCTGTGGCGAATGATAATATCTCGGACGAAGTCCGTGACCTTATACTTTCCTCAAAATCAACACATGCTATAAACAAGAGTGACATCTACACAAATTTCTCTCCAAGATTATATAAACTCATTACTAGATACATAAATATACGCTCAGAATTCACGTAAAATAGAATACATAAGAGGATAATGTACAATTATATAAAATAATACAGAGAAAAATCAAATTTTCTTTTATAAATGCGTATGCCAGTAACATTTGAAAGCGGTGACGTCACCAAAAATATAGCTCATATCAAATCTATTTTTTTTTTTTTATTTTCACTAAAAGAAACGTTCAAATCTGTCTACTTGTTCTCGAAATATTAACTGATTAAATATTGACATCCGCACAAAACTTTCAAAATAGTGTGGAAATCCAATGTGGAGGTCAGGACGAGAATAGCCATATCCATGTGGCGAACATATGAATGGCATACATTAGGTGCGAAAAGTAGCTTGCTTTTTTGGAAACTCTGCTATACGAATTCAAAGTGAAACCTCGACTCTTATTCTCCATTGGAATATTGCCTGAGGATTTCCATGTTATTATGCATATTTCCAGACCACCATTGCTATAATTTTCACCCTAGCTTCGATTCAGAATTTCTACGTATGAAATCTAATAATCCCTGCGACATCAAAGCATTCTGTAGAAAGGAGAAAAAATCCTACCACTGTGACGTACATTGCACTCATTTACGAAAAATTCTTGCCAATATCTCGAGGTAATTAATGCAAATTGCGTTCGTTTCCGTGCAAAAACGCTTCGTACATTCAGAAACAGAAATTATTTGCAGCGGGCAAAACGTAGATGTAATCCCAGATTCACAAAGTTGGCTAAAATACTTGGAGGAAGGGAGAGGGCCCAAAAATGGTTGGTTCGCGGCAAAGCTCGTTTTAATTACACTCGCATTCTTTTAAAGAACGCCACCAGTGCCATCTACTTCCACTTTCACCCCGAGCTGGCCCTAATATGCTCCATTGTGCTAAAGTGTTGTGCAGTCAACGTGAGCGTGCATCTCTGGCGGTCCAAGCGCCATATGTTTTACGTTTTTCTGTTTCGCGTCGGTTATTCGTTTTACGCTCTTCTTTGCACGGAATTCTCACTTATGGGGATAATGTCTCTGTCGCTCACTGTGTGAATTAACGGGGGGAATGCCGGAGATCTCCACCACGAAAATATACTGGGTGATCCGTTTGAGATGTCAGAAAAGTAAACCGTTGTGCACAATAGGTTAATGTACGTATCTCTGAGCAGCTTGTTGTAATACGTAAAAACTGCATATCCCGGAACCTCTATAAGAAGGAAACCTGTAAAAACGGGGGAAAAAAGTCCCCAGAACGGACCGATTTTATACCTGAAAATGACCTGCTTAAGGCGGAAACCTCCTTAACGCGGAACGGAACACCATTTAAAGACCAACGAGATGTTTTTATACTCAGTAAGACGGAAATTTCTTCTTTTATTTTTTTGGCTGGCAAGAAAACAATGCAATACTGTAAGTGGAACACGCCTCTGTTGCCACTCGCTTATCGGTAACATTGTCGATATGAAAGAATGCGCTACAATACTCATAGCTGTTACGATTCCGTTTCTTTCTTTCATCTCTTACCCTCTTTCTCCACCTTTCTTTGTCTATTTCTCCTCTGTTCTTTCGTCATCTTTCTATTTTTCTTGTTATCTCTCTTTCTTTCTTTCTTTTTTCTTCACTTTTATCTCAATCTTTCTTCACCTCTCTTATTCCATCTTTCAATCTTTCTCTTTCCCTCTATGCACATCGCGCTACTACGACAGGGGTCCCGGGTTCGAAAAGATGCATAAGTACGTACTGTACGTTCTTACAATACTGTAAAAAGTGTACCAACATGTTGTGTAGTTACATAATTGTAATCTCTGCTATGCTTATTGCGACTGTATCGCATTTTTATTCATGTACGTACATGCATTAGTACTCTACATTATAAGTAATGCGAAATGTAATTCTGTCTTTCCATTATTTCCTGCAGCGCTCTATACTGTATTTAAAGTCAACCCTGTATAAGAAGGAAAACTGTTAAGACGGAAAATTTTCCTCGGAACCATCATGTTCTGGGATAGACAGGTTTTACTGTATATGCAGACAGGATGTAAGATTTGAGTGAGTGCAGGTTTGCAGACTTCAGCCATGTAGCTGTACTAGTGTGCATATAACACTCGAAAATTTCACATCCCATACGAGACATTATCTACCATGAACGCTAGCGCCACGCGGTGTGAATTCTGTAAATCTACACTCACTCGAAACTTACATCCTTTCTGCATATATTACAACAAGCTGCTCAGAGATACATACATTTACCTATTGTACAGTGTCTCTCAAAAGTTTTAGGACAACGACATTTTAAACTAGGCAACCCAATTTACACAAGGCGTTGGTGGGTTGCGTGTAGAGTTAGGCTCAATTTCAGGGTTGCCACATGCACAATAAATATTTATAAAATACGCGAAAGAAATAAAAACAAGTATTAGTGTATAAAAAGTATTAAAAATATCAATATTATATCGCAAGTGACAAAATTCTTTCTGAAAGAAAAATAATAGGTTTTCTAGCATTTCATCGCTGATGAGTCTACAGAAAGGAGAAGAGGTGAGAGAAAACGAGAGGTTACAAAGGACAGGAGAAAGAGAAAGCGAGAGGAGAAGAGGAAAAGTAGAGGAGAGAAGAAAGAGAGGATAGACGAGGAGAGGAGATGTAGTGAGGAGAATGGAAAAATATTCTAGGAGAGATGAGGAAAATGGAGCAAAGAAGAGAAAAGAGAAGGAAAACGAGATGAGAGAAGAGTAGAGTAAAGGAGAGAAAAAGAGAAGAACGAAAAGAAGAGGAGAAAAATGCGTGGAGTCGGAAATCTAAGACAGGAAAGGAGATACGAGGAGTGGAGATGAGTGGGATGGAGATAAGATGCGAGAAAAGTAGGGAAGGCGATATGAGATAAAAGCAGAGCAGAAGGAGGGGAGAGAAGAAGGAGAAGAGAAGAACAGAAGGGACTGAAGAGAAGAGGTAGTTGCAGAAAATATTGTCTCAGCGTCAAGAATTGATGCATTGGTCAAATTATCGACATGAAACATTCAATAACATTTTGAAATGTATTGGAGAATGTATTAAATCGGTGCGAAATGCCTTTTGGCTTAGTTCAGAGCAAGGTAAAATCTTCCATGTAAGATCTTTGATTTTACCTGCGATTATACCACTAAAAACATGAATGTAATTTTAATATTTATAAGAATTATCCAATTTTTGTCTAATTCTCGGTTCGTTGAAATCGAGATTTTGTAATTTAATATTTCCCCTCCCCCTATCGTTAATTCCAAACTGAATCATTCCGTTTCACACGGGGTGAACAATGAACACAATGGGATAGGTCTAAAACTTACGAAAATTTTCTGCCACCGGAAGGGTTTGAACCTACGACCATCAGATTAACAGTCCTGAACGTTGAACACTACACTACAAGCTTTCGCTCCTGAAAGTAAGTAGAAGGAGCTGACCAATGTGAAATGTAGATGCAACTCTACTCCTGCATGTAATGTGCAAACAATACTTGTTTGTAACAAAGAAAACGAAGGCAGTACGACTCGGAGAAAACATTTAATAGAGAATTGCACATGATGAGAACTTTTCATTCGATATTTGCGGAGGTATCCTTGAATTGAACTCGAGTGGGAAAAGGGGTAAAATTAGCATGTCCTGAATTGCCACAAATATAAATAGTTATTTCATTAATATTTGTCAATGTCTTTGAAGCCGTACACAATTATCGTTAAAGTATTATAATTCACGATCTTATACATGAAAATATCCCTTTGAACGTGTGTGAAATCATTTATTTGTTTATTTTTTTTATAAATTCCATTTGCAGAACAATGTAGCTACTATACACTGCTATTACAATTAATGTTACCATGCTCTTGTTTGTAATAAAAGGAGAATTAAAACAAGAACACCTCCTAAGGAGGATCGAACCTGGGACCACAATCAATGCTTTCAAGAACTCTATCCAATATACTACGCCCTTTGCTTCCCTTGGAGAAACAGTTCTTAATTATTCTGTCGCGTCAATATTGTAAACGTTATCCTGGAAAAAGAAGTTCAATACTCTGATATAGCTCTGTACTTCTAGAATTACTATATACACAGATGCATTTGAAAATTAACTCTGAATTTATTTCTTCGTTGTAAGTATATCTAAGCTTGTGAATATATTTTATTTGTAATTTTATAACGGTTACATGAACATCTAGGAAATAGTTCCTTATAATAACCTCAGGTTGACCAAGTTGCCAATACAAACAAATGGAATACAGATTGTCTTCGAGCTTACATCGTTAAAAAGGAGCGGGTACGCGTATTACTACCCCAATACTTATTCAATAAGGTTTCTTGGTTGTCAGAAATTATCACTTAAACTATTGCATGTTGAGCTAGTGCCCACCTAGCCGCCTCTGATGAAATCTATCATTCTTCAGATTCTCTTTAAAATTCGACTCTGGTCACTCGTAACTTGCTGGGTGCATCGACGGACAATGTTTTGCGATAAGAAGCGGCCTTGAACAGCGTGAGTGAGTCACTTTGAACGCGAGCAAGCTACGCTACCAAGGTTGTCTGCCTTTGAAAACCAAGTCATTTTTTTTCACCGTTTCCGAACGCGATTGCTATTGTAGAAGTATATATTCTCTCAAAAGAACAAGAAAGAAAATTAGACCAATGTTCTCCCGTCATTTAAAACCAAATATTATCTATTAAACGAAAAGTTCACGATTGTCAATAAACCTATCTGAGCATAAGGTGGATGTAAATAATAAATTTAATACAAAGATTCTCCAAAATTTCTCTCCACTGTCTACGTCACTAACGTCAGGCCAGTATCAAGGGGGGGGGCATGGGGGCCATGCCCCCCTCGAACCCTGAAATATTTAAATGTGAACCTATCAATAACTACGAAAATAACATCGTCGATTTTAGAAATGTGTAAACATTTCAATTTTGTTCTTACATAAATGAATCTGTTTCTTGCGCAAAAGTCTTCAGTCTGCATATTGGATAGTTTTAGTTTTATAATTCAAGGCTAGCAAACGTCCGATTCACCGATTTAGTCAGGACAGTGCGCTACTTTCAATCCCTGACCCGACTTTTTCGAACTGCAATCGTGATGCGAGAATGTCTATTTGTTATTGTTGTTTTCTTAACTCACAATTAGACATGTTCTTTATTGTAATAATAATTCCTAGTACCCAACATTTAATTTATAAATATATTATTTTCTAAACATAGAATTATCATGACTTTTGAATCGCGCTCGCACTATTTGAACTATTTTGTAATATCTGTCTCTCTCTCTCTCTCTCTCTCATATATATATATATATATATATATATATATATATATATATATATATACACACACACACACACACACACACACACACATTAGGGTCTGTCCACTCCCTCAAAGAAATCCTGCGTACTGGCCTGGTCTACGTCAATGACAGAAATGCAAGCAATACTTTTATTTATATTTAACCCAATGAAAGGAATGTGGAAGAATTTAAAAGAAATAAGAAAGAGCGGAACTACTGTTGCTCTACTATAAAAATTGTTGTCCTTCAAGGAAGAAAAATAAGAAGGATTTACTTCAGCACCTTAACACAGTGTCCCACGAGTTTCTCTTGACTAATACTGTTAAGTGTGAAGAATAAAATTTTCTGCCTGCTTACGTCTAACGTTGCGCAGATTTGGTAGTTCGCAAACGGTGTAATTATTTCGTGCTACCTTACGCAACAGCAAATACATTTCATAAGACTGTTCTGAACACCAGACTTGCGTCAGTAAACAAGCATTTCGTCTGTTGCAGTATCACAGGAAAAGAACATCGTCCTGCAATGTTTAAGCCTCTAGATATTTTTCATTAATAATGTCAAATCACAATAATAAGTTAGAAGAAATAACTCGCATTTTCACAACTACCAATATTCTCGTTTTTCTTCATCACTTCGAAAATTATTTCTCGAAGATAGCTGCTACACTACAAGAAAGCAATCCAAAATTAAAGTAAAAGTTCAACCACATGTATACCCAACTTCATTTACAATATTGGAGAGACAGAATACTTAAAAATTGTTGTTTCAATCGAAAGTAAGGGCGTGGTGTGGTGGTTAGAGTTCTTGAAAGCATTGATTGTGGTCTCAGGTTCGATCCTCCTTAGGAGGTGTTCTTTTTTTAATTCTCCTTTTATTACAAACAAGAGCATGGTAACATTAATTGTAATAGCAGTGTATAGTAGCTACATTGTTCTGCAAATGGAATTTATAAAAAAAGAAACAAATAAATGATTTGACACACGTTCAAAGGGATATTTTCATGTATAAGATCGTGAATTATAATACTTTAACGATAATTGTGTACGGCTTCAAAGACATTGACAAATATTAATGAAATAACTATTTATATTTGTGGCAATTCAGGACATGCTAATTTTACCCCTTTTCCCACTCGAGTTCAATTCAAGGATACCTCCGCAAATATCGAAAGAAAAGTTCTCATCATGTGCAATTCTCTATTAAATGTTTTCTCCGAGTCGTACTGCCTTCGTTTTCTTTGTTACAAACAAGTATTGTTTGCACATTACATGTAGGAGGAGAGTTGCATCTACATTTCACATTGGTCAGCTCCTTCTACTAACTTTCAGGAGCGAAAGCTTGTAGTGTAGTGTGCAGTCTGCCTGCAGCTCGTGCAGGTATCAGTTCGTACCGAGCTCCGCTCTTCGCGTGAGAAGGCTTAGTGATCGAACTGTCCGAGTTAGCTAGGGCCGTATACGGTTTGCTAGTGTTGTTTTAGTTCCTTTTTCCTTTGGAGTGCAAGCGAGGTTTTGACTACAATTACCGTGAGCCAGTGAAGATACGATGAAATAGTTCACGATGAATACACAAAGAGAAAACACCTTGAAATTTGTTTTCCGTGAGGTCAAAACGCGACCTACGTCATTGGATTTTCATCGATGGTTTCATGATGTCTACCAAGTGCCTACGAACCAAGTGCTCAGTTTTGAAATAGATTACTTTCGTAAGTGTTTGTACGTGAAATTTGCGACAAAAGTGGTAGGAGAACGGTTACTAAATGATTTTGGTGCTGAGGTAATCTACAGTGACGTAGATGGTGATCATAAAGTTGAAGTAGAATGGGCCCACCAGCGGCATGTAATCGTCAGAATCCATGTAGTCCCAATTGAATTAAGTGCAGAAGTGATAAGTCGTGTCATGAGGTCTTATGGGGAAGTGTTAAAAATTGAAGACGAAAACATACTCTGCAGATCACATTTACCCTACTCGAACTGGACGTGTCTTGATTAAAATAATACTACGTAAACCCATACCCTCATATGTAACAATGAATGGACACTCTTATTGGGTAACATACCCTGGGCAGGTGCGTACGTGCCTCGCGTGTTCGGGGGAGGATCATGTATTTGCTCAGTGCCCTAAGCGTCGATCCTCAGGGAACCAGCCCCGCAGGGGTCCAGTTAATATACCCGCTGACAATGTACCGATGGAATATGAACCAACTGTGCTACCCGTACGGACTAAACCAAGAGATTCAGCTCCGTTAGTTGCAGAAGTCCCAGCGTCAGGAGATAGCAATGGAGGGAACACGGATAGCCCCAGAATCACCGACGAGGAGACAGGTACCAGACAGGAAGTTAGTGAGAAGAATGCACCAACAGGAAGGGAAGAGATGGAGCAGCCAACATTGACCACTGCAGAGGAGATGCATCACATACCCCCGCCCCCACCCCCAAGTGCTTTGTTCGCGGAGGCAGAATTCCCCGTAGTTACCTCTCCTAGGAAATCACGGTCAAGATCTGTATCAAGGTTACGGTCAGTGGCGGAAGAGTCCATGGTGCTACGTAGAAAGAAGAAGAAAAATAATGAATGCGTAAGTTCCACAATAGTTCATAACGAATTTAGAGTAGAACCTGGTACCCCAAAACAAGATGTTTCAAAGGGTAGTTTAACAAGTAATTCAGCAAATGTGACTAAAGAGAAACCTTCGACGAGTAACAAACTTACCCCAGATTTATTTAGTGGAAAGCATAGTTAATGCATTCTAGGCAGAAATTAGAGTTTAGTAATGTTGAAGAATGTAAGTAAGTTTAGTTTTCTCTTGTGGACAGTTCTAATCATGCAAACATTTACCTTGGCATCTATAAATTTGAATCAAATGCAAAGTAAGACCAAAATAATTGCTCTCAATGACTTTCTCATTAAATCGTCTATTGATGTGGCCCTCTTACAAGAGGTAGCCATAGACGATTTTTCTGTACTGAACATGTTTAAAGTTTACAACAATTTTACTCCCTTTGCACAAGGGACTGCCATAGCATGTAGGCGACACTTGGATTTACGTAATGTAGTGCCCTATCCCACGGGCAGACAAATAAGTGCCAAATTAGGCTCAGTGTTTCTCTGTAATGTGTATGTTCCGTCAGGAAGCCAAAACAGACGGGAAAGAGAAGATTTTTTTTCAACAGTTGTAGGGCCCGAGTTGACATCCCACACACTAGACACTATACTAGTGGGAGATTTTAACTGCGTAATTCGTTTACAAGATCAAAATCCAGGATACAACTTCTCACGTGCGCTCTATGAATTAACGCAGGGGTTACAACTGCGTGACGCTTGGATACACACCAACGGCGAAAGTCAAGGTTACACACATATTACCTCCAATAGTGCGTCAAGGATCGATAGGTTTTATGTCGCACCAAGATTTCAGGAATATATCATTAGTGTTCAAAATTTTCCAATATGCTTTAGTGATCATAGTGTCCCAATTCTCAAAATAAATTTAGATTTGATCAAACCCCGACAAGGTAGCGGATACTGGCTTTTAAATAGCACATTATTACGCAATGGTAGTTATGTCCAGCTAATCAGGGAAACGTGGAACGAACTCAAGGCCTCTCGGCCAGTGCACAAGACCCTAATCGAGTGGTGGGAAACTCGAGTTAAGCCTAAATTTCTTCAGGTCAGTAAATTCTTCAGTGCAGAGGTTAGTAGAGATCAAAGAAACAAATATAATTTTTTGTATGCAGTCTTGAATGATCTCCATCGTTTTGCATTGCAAGGTAATTTCGATCGTCCTTATGCAAATGAAATAAAAGCGCAATTACTTGCTATACATAGGAAACAAAAATCTGCAGCAATAATAAAGAGCAAGATTCTTCCTATAGACCCAGACGAGCAAGCCACACTAAGTCACATTCTTCAAGAACATAAACACGCCAGGAGTCACGTTATTCATAAATTAACTTTAGATTCCGGTGAAGTTGTCACCAGCCCTCATAGTATACACGACAGGTTTTTGCAATACTATAAAAATCTTCTTGGTCAAGCCTTTAATCCAACAGAAACGCAATGCAATTTTTTGAACTACCTCCCTGCGTCACTGACAGAAAATGAAAGAACTGAGCTCACACAACCGTTTAGTAAAAAGGAGGTTCATGATGCAGTATTCAAAGCTCCGAGGAATAAAACTACAGCCGAAGATGGATTACCATCAGAATTCTATCAATGTTTCTGGGATCTAATAGGAGACGAATTAACGGAATGGGTCAACGAAGTGTTGACAACAGGGACCATAGGGAAGACCAGTAGCACGGGAGTTATAGTGTTAGTTCCCAAAAAGGCAAATCCAAAGTTCGTCACAGATTTTAGGCCAATTTCCATATTGAGCAGTGACATCAAACTTATAAGTAGGTGCATAAATCAGCGTTTAAAAAAATATATGGTTAAACTTATTGGCAATTTACAGTTCGCTTGTAATACGTCCCAAAGTATACATCACTTGCTACAAACGATAAGAGACGTAATTATTACCAAACAAAATAAGAATGCATCAGAGGCAATTCTATCTTTAGATTTTTCTCAAGCATATGACAGAGTGAGCCACGAATATCTGTACAAAGTCTTAGAAGCATATGGCTTCGGAGACACTTTTCTTAATTGGATAAAAACATTATATAATCATTTGCTGCTAAAACTCAAAATAAATGGTTTCTTGACAACAAGTTTTAAAATGCGACGAGGTGTACTATAAGGTAGTCCCTTGAGTAGCACATTGTACGTCCTCACAATAGCCTCTTTTTGTTTAGTATCCAGCATCATTTACAGGGCATTTCTATGGCTTCCACCACAATACAAGTTGGCAGTTTCATGGACGACGTCACGATTTTTCTCAAGGATGAAAGAGATCTGTACAGTGTTAAAAGCCAAATACATACTTTTGAGCTCACATCCGGAGCAAAACTAAACAATCGAAAGTCATTCCTGATGCCCCTTGGCAAGGAGAATCCTTTCACAAACAATACGGACATCCCTGTAGACAAGAAAATAAAAGTTTCAGGTATAAACTTCTAATCAAATATCGATGAAACGATCGAAGCCAATAGTAATCTCACGTGCGAGAGGGCAATCTACGTCCTCAGAGTGAACAAGATGCGCTCTCTGAGTTTAAAAACACGAGTAAGATTTATCGACGTTTTTGCTCTCTCTAAACTTTGGTATGTAGCAAAAATCCTGCCCTTCAAAACACAGCACTTAGCCAAGGTCAACAAAGCTGTTGGCTGCTTTTTGTGGCACGATACAATTTTCCGGGTGGCAATAAATGAGGTCACGTTATCAGAGAAGACAGGTGGTTTGGCACTAATACACGTGAACACACAGGCAAGAGCATTGTTTGTACAGACTGGCCTTAAAACAGCTTTCTCACTGCACGAGTCAACGACCCAAGCATGTATACAGACGATAATACAGGACATTCCATTAGAAGCTCCCATCGATATCCAAAGTATCCCCAAAAGATTTTCGTTTTATAAGGACATCGCTTTACAGGTATGCTACCAGTTATTACGACATGAGACAATTACACCATCTGTTAAAAAGTTATATAGTGAAATCAATAGTTTCAAGCACACAGTACCACGAATAGTCCGGGATTTCAATACACATAATTGGCCACAAATATGGGAAAATGTCTCCGCCAAACACCTTTCAAAAGCTGCCCAATCAATATGGTACAAAGTGGTTCATCGTGTTATAGTGACAAGAGATAGGACATACCAATATGGAATCAGTGACTCTCCTAACTGTATATCATGCAACGTGCCTGACTCTTTAGCCCACAGGATAACCAAGTGTCGCAACTCCTCCACGGCGTGGAACAAATTGCGAACAATGCTCAGTCGTATATGCCGCACCTCATTAACAAAGTTTATGGATACAGATATAGTTTTTCCTGCTTTCAATTTTTATCCACCAACAAAACAACGAGCAGTACAATGGTTGATAACAGAATACTTATTATATATATTTCACAATGACGAGAGCAGTTTTAAGAAACAATTCCGTATCTTCTTGCAAGAACAATATGAAAAAATTCCTCTCCAAGCAAGGAAGAAATGGTATGCAAATTTCTTATTAGTGCTTTATACTTAATTTAGGTCAAACAAAAATGTAAAGGTTAACCAGATAGAAATACGAATTGTAATAGCAGTACTACACTTATGTCAAAAACAATGTAATTCCATAACTTGTATATCAGAATGAGACAATAAAAAAAAAATAGTGTTCAACGTTCAGGACTGTTAATCTGATGGTCGTAGGTTCAAACCCTTCCGGTGGCAGAAATTTTCGTAAGTTTTAGACCTATCCCATTGTGTTCATTGTTCACCCCGTGTGAAACGGAATGATTCAGTTTGGTATTAACGATGGGGGGAGGGGAAATATTAAATTACAAAATCTCGATTTCAACGAACCGAGAATTAGACAAAAATTGGATAATTCTTATAAATATTAAAATTACATTCATGTTTTTAGTGGTATAATCGCAGGTAAAATCAAAGATCTTACATGGAAGATTTTACCTTGCTCTGAACTAAGCCAAAAGGCATTTCGCACCGATTTAATACATTCTCCAATACATTTCAAAATGTTATTGAATGTTTCATGTCGATAATTTGACCAATGCATCAATTCTTGACGCTGAGACAATATTTTCTGCAACTACCTCTTCTCTTCAGTCCCTTCTGTTCTTCTCTTCTCCTTCTCCTTCTTCTCTCCCCATCCTTCTACTAAGCTTTTATCTCATATCGCCTTCCCTACTATTCTCGCATCTTATCTCCATCCCACTCATCTCCTCTCCTCGTATCTCCTTTCCTGTCTTTGATTTCCGACTCCACGCATTTTTCTCCTCTTCTTTTCGTTCTTCTCTTTATCTCTCCATTACTCTACTCTTCTCTCATCTCGTTTTCCTTCTCTTTTCTCTTCTTTGCTCCATTTTCCTCATCTCTCCTAGAATAAGTAGAGACAATTGGAGAGTTCTAAATAATCTTTTGAGGCTCGAATCATCATTTGAGGCTTGTCGTAGCCTTTTATGATGTATATTTTGAGGGCACAGAGTTGGCAACACTGTGGACTCTTACTGTAGCTTTTTATGAGGGGGTCTATTGCCCCCTGTTTACATCTGGCAACACTACCGTAGATTTTTTGACAGTGTTGTTAACCTACTGGGTTTTTCACTGTAAATTTTCATCAAAGGGCCTGAGGGGTCCATGTATTTTTTATGTCTGCCAATACTGTTGGGGGCCTAGTGTTGGCGACCTGTGGGCTCTTACTGTAGCTTTTTATGAGGGGGACCTATTGTCCTCTTTTTATATTTGGCAACTCTATTGGATGTTCCTTTTTTGAGGCTTGGGTTTTGCCAACCCATCCGAAGAAAATTCCACTATATGATCTTTCACTGGCTAAGCTAACCTACAAATAGGAGTTGGCAGCACTGACGAGGCTCGAATTATCATTTGAGGCTCGAATCATCATTTGATGCTCGTCGGTGTTGCCAACCCACTCTACAAAAATTCCACTATATGATATTTTGAAGCTTTTGAATGCAACTTATCGTAATTTTCCAACTGTGGGACCAAATGTTTATATATCGTGACCTTTGTAAACCTCTTTCGGGAACAATGTGTCGCACACACACACGCGCGCGCGCGTGCCTGTATTGTGACGCAAGCAAACAAAAAAAAAATTTTGCCTGTCATTACAAAAAAAAAAAAAACTTTGACCGTATTCTTAAATAACTAACAAGAACAATGAATCTTTTTGGCTTCCGCAAACAGATCAACATGGAGACTGCACCGCCAAATTTCAATAACCTCTTACCTTCCGTGTTATCTAAACTCAATGGTTTACTGATTGTTCATCTCAACAGCATTTGGACGAAACTGAATGACGATGTGGGCAAGATGTTTTATGTTTTTAATAACAATTTACATTTCTACGAAATTCCGATCGACGGGAAACTTCAAATCACCGTGAATCCGGAAAACGCAGGCGAAATCAAAATTTCTACCGGCAAGAATATTTTTCGAATCAAGCACGACAAGATGCTTTCTAACATTACGTACGATGTTTCTGCAGGAGATTATCTTTACATGGAACTTCTCGGAGATTACGACAAACTCATTCCTCTCTTTGTAGAATTACGAATCGTCTATCCTATTATAAATAACCGTTAACCAAAAATGCCTAACGACATTTTCGGCAACACCAAGCGTGTAGACCACGCAGAAGAGATTCTCATGTTGGACATTCGAGTTAAGAAGTTGAGGACCGATTTGATTGCTTTGCAGGAGACCTTAAACAAAAGTTTAGAGTCGGAAATCGCTACGCTCCAAACGCAATGTCTCGACCCCATTCTGAAAATCGATTCCGAACTGAAGACGCTCATAAAAAATTATGTCGACGTACCTTCTTACGACAACGTTCAAAATATATACAGTTGAGCGTGGATTCGCTTCAAAATGATTTGGCCAAATTACAGCAATTTCAATCGAAAAATGAAGATTTGGAAAAATTGAAACTCGAAATCGAAGAACGAACTTCCGCAATAGAAAAGAATTTCTCTGAACTTCAAACCGTCGTGAACGATATAGACGCAGAACGCTTGCATGTCGTCGTTTCCAAATTACAAGAAGAATTCACCGGCACGTTGGAAGAAATTAAATCCAAGTTGCAGACTTTGGAAGATACAATGACGAACCTACCATCGTCGGACGAACTGCAGGTCATCGGTAAAAGCGTCGCGAACATAAAAATTCAATTGGAGGCGTATCGAGATTTCGAACACATTCAAACCACCATCGCTACGCTTCAGGCGTCCTTGGAATTGATCAACGAAAAATTAAAAATATTCACGCTGAAGCAAGAGCGTTGACGAGCATTCAAGACACGTTGAGCACGGTTCAGCATAAAATCGAATATTTAGAAAATTTGAACGTCGAAACGAATCTCGCTCATTTTCATCACGTACTCGACAACATACAGGGTGACTTGGAATCGTTACGGACGAGCGTGCCTTCGAGCGAAGATTTGGAAAAATTGAAAACGGCGGTGACGGCACTATCCGATTCGAGCGACATCAAAATTTCTTTGAGCGATCTCGAGAGTAGGGTGGCCAATCTCCCCACCTCCAAAGAATTGCACGCTTTGAAAAGGAACATATCTCGAATGCTGAAACGACTGGAAACGGAAACGGCGAACGTGGAACAGATTCGAGACGAAATTAGTTCGCTGGTGTCGACGCTGCCCACTTCGCAGAGCGTCGCCGACCTTCACACGCAATTTACAGAGATGCGAAGGATCGTGAACGATCTTACCGAGAAGAGCTCGAAATTGAATCAAGTCGAGAACCTTCAAAACATTGTCGTCAACATCAGAGATCAAGTTGGAGTGTTGGAATCCACGCAGGAATCGACGCTGGCCTCTTTCGGTGCCAAGTTGCAAGAACTCAACGAAAACTACAAGCAGTTGAACGTGGAAGTGAAAATCAAACCGTCGTTTTCTGCCGTAACGGATACCATAATCGAGCATTTGCTGCCCATCGAAAATAAACTCGGACACGTTCACAGTAATCTGCTCGGCGTCGACACTAAATTCGCCAAATTGTTCACCTTGCAAGCCATCGAAATCAACAGCGTTCCCAATCAACAGAGAATCTCCACGTTCGTCGAAGGTAACAAACTGTACATGTTACATCCTTATCATCCGTACTACAAGTTTCTCCTCGATGGCACGATTCAGATAAACGAATTTTCGTACTGGTCTCACGGTAGAAAAGCTAGCGTTCCTACCATGACTTTGATATCGAATCGTGGTGTCCAGAAAGCAGGAAACATTCCTCTGGCACGTTGGAACGAAACGCGCAACATATATGAAATACACGAAGACGAAGATCTAACCGTTTTCGACGTGAGTGCCGGCGATAAGCTGATCATTCAAAACACGAGCGAAGTGCCACCCTCTTTGAATCCCATCACGCTTGTGCTTCTCTTGAAACGTAATCTCTAAAAAAATGTCTAGGCAAGCCATCGTCGAAGAATTGCATAAACCTGCACGCCGTAACTACGAACGTTTGGCTGTGGTAACCAAGGGCATCGACGACCTCTGGCAAAGTGACCTCGTGGAGATGAGTAGCGGCAATTTGAAAAACGTACATAAATTGAACAAGGGCAACAAGTACCTCCTCACCGTCATAGACACATTTTCGAAATTCGCATGGGCTCTACCTTTGAAGGCGAAAACGGGAACATGCGTCACGGAAGCATTCAAATTAATTTTTCGCGAAAGCGGCGGCAGACAACCACGGTTTCTGCAAACGGACAACGGTAAAGAATTTTACAACGCCGTATTCCAAAAGTTTATTCAAAAACACAAGATTCAACATTATTCGACCTTCAGTCACATCAAAGCCAGCATCGTGGAAAGATTCAATCGAACCTTGAAAACACACATGTGGAAACGATTCACGCTTCGGGGAAATTACAAATGGGTCGACATCCTGCCGGAACTCGTCGACACCTATAATGATACGGTACACAGAACAATAGGCATGAAGCCAGCCGACGTTACCAAGTCCGACGAGCAGCGTTTAATTTCTACAGTTTACTGTCCAAAGTACACACCCACGACAAAAAAAGCTAAATACAAAATTGGAGACCAGGTGAGGATCAGCAAATTCAAACGCACCTTCGAGAAGGGATTCACAAAAAATTGGAGCACGGAACTCTTTACGGTGGTTCGAGTTCTACCCGGAAACCGACACACGTATATAATAAAAGATAGTAGCGGCGAGATTTTGAAAGGAAGATTTTACGAAGAGGAACTCTCTAAAACAAAACACCCCGACACGTACCTCATCGAGAAAGTATTGCGTAGGAAAGGTGACAAACTGTTTGTCAAATGGCTGGGACTTCCGGAAAAGAGTTGGATCGACGCGAACGAAGTGATCTTGTGAGTACGTGGAACGTGGTGAAGCGTCTACCGGATCCGGAAAGTCAAACGAGAAAAAAAAAGAACGGCAAGTTGCTTCCCGACAGCATCCGCTGTCTGATCGTAGGTCCTTCGGGGTGTGGGAAAACGACACTGCTCGTGGACAATTTTCTCCTCGCACCGAATTGGTTAGATTGGAAGAACAGGCACCTGTACGTGTTCTCGAAAAGTTTGGAGCAATCCAAATACCAGCAACTGATGAAACTGTACGATGGTCTGGACATTGCAACGTTCGCCTCGGAAATAAAACCACTCGACGATTGTCGTGAAAATTCAGTCGTTGTGTTCGACGACGCCATCCTGGAAAATCAAAATGAAATTCGCAACTTTTTCACGCAAGGTCGTCACAAAGAAATGGATTGCTTTTACCTAGCTCAAACGTTTTCCAAAATTCCAAAACAGTTAGTACGCGACAACGCTAATTTCATATGTTTGTTTCGTCAAGATCACACCAACCTCAAGCACGCGTACGATGACTACGTAGGCGGAGACATGAACTACAATCAATTTTCGGAACGCTGCTGCTCTACTTGCTGGAACGGTGACGATTTCGGATTCGCGACGATCGACATGACGAGGAAACCCAACGACGGAAAATACAGAAACAAAATCAACGACTTTCTAAACGTTGCAACGTTGTGAGAAACGACGTGTATAAATAACGTCATGACGAAACGAAAAATCGAAGACGAAAATCTCAAGCTTCGCGATTACCTCGCGAAACGCTTCAAAGGTTGGAAATCCGAGAATCGCGGATTCTACGAAGAGAAGAAACGTCAGGATCAACCCGTGATCGATGCCATCAGCGGTCTAGGTAAAGAAATTAAAAGTGTCACGGAACAAAATAAAAATTTGATCAACGAACTCGTACCGCTCGCAGCTAAAAGTTACGCCGTACCCACACCCATTTCGAGCATTCCTTCGACGCCGTTCGAACTGAAGGATGCACCGGCACGACGTCGAGCCATAGGCAGCACGTCTTCGGATAAAATCGAGTTGGGACCTTTGGCACGAGACTACCTGAGCACGGGGAAATTCGACAAGGATGAAGTGTTCGGATTGTATCCCAGCATGGAAACCAGCGAAGGCGGCGGTGTGGTGTGGAAGATTGGGAAATCGAAGGTGACCTTCGAAGGCAACGACATTAAAGTCAATTTAGGCGACAAGGATAGTTGGACCAGGTATCCGGGTACGGTGGGACTGTGGGAACTCGTCGCCAAAAAGCAGCCGAAAGATTACACCGACGAAGATTACCAAAGTTACAAGGAAATTCTCATCATGACGGATGCCTTGTACCAGAACAACGACGCCTCGCAGAATAGGGTGAAATCGAGCAGCGGCGAGAAGTACAGGAATCTCATCAAACCGATTTGGAACCAGGTCAAAACAGGCAGCGGCGTCAAACGCTACAACACGTTACCCAAAGAATTCGTTTGGGTGGACGACGTTAGGAAACTCGTGGACCGATTGTTGGTGATAGCCGGCGAAGAGAATGCAGGCAACCGTAATTTCTACAACGAGAAGGTTGGCATCGTGGACATGATCAGCACGAAACTTTCCAACTTCATCGTGAACGACGACAAGGGCATAGGTTACCTGATCAAAATCATCAACACGCTGCCTCCGAAATTTTGGAACGTGGCCGAAGGAAAGGGACTCGTGAACGACATCATCAACAAGTTACCTTTCGAGATGCATCTACCTGGCTACCAGTACTGCGGACCGGGTACCAAACTCGAGAAAAGATTGGAGAGAGGAGACAAGGGTGTGAATCCGTTGGACGCGGCATGCAAAGATCACGACATCGCCTACAACACCACGCAGACGGATCTGGACGCACGTCACGAAGCAGACAAAAAATTGGAACATGCAGCTTTCGAAAGGTTCGTGAGCAGAGACGCATCGCTGGGTGAACGGGTCGCCGCACTGGGTACCACCATCGCCATGAACACAAAACAAAAATTGGGGTGGGGTATATAAATAACATACTGTAAAAAAACTACACAAGAAAAAATCTCAGAATATATATATAAATAACATACCGTGAAAATAACACATAGAGCATCAACATGAAGCCCAAGGGTGTCGTGTACCAGATACCATACTCCAATCTAAAAAATCTAGGTGCCCTCGATGGGTTACTCACCAAGAAACAACGCGAGAAGAAACGTTCTTGCTTGAGCAAAGGACACGGAATGAAATTGCTGCTCAGCACACCTCAATTGAGACGCTTGCAGCGTTCGCGGAAACAGCAAAAGATCGGAGGTTTCATATTCAGCATCCCGGCCATCCTGGCAGCATTGGGGGCTGTTGGAAGTTTGGCTGGCGGAAGTGCCGCCATCGCGAAAACCGTCATCGACTCGAAGAAGAACAAGGCGGAATTGGAAGAACAGAAACGTCACAACCTGGCCATGGAGAAGAAAGGGGGGAAGGGCGTGATGAAGAAGTTTAAAAAAAAGAAACAACAGCACTCACCAACCGAGACATTGAATCTCTGATCGAACCGTTACAAATCAAACACTTCAGAGGAGTTTTCATGTCCGACTCGTTACCTTCAAGCGTTAAAAGAAGAGAATGCGGAGTAGTCAACTTGGACGGTCAAGAAAATCCAGGCACGCATTGGATATGTTACCACAAAAATGATGATAAAGCATTCCTTTTCGATTCTTTCGGAGGTGTTCCACCTACAAATTTAATTTATTATCTGAAAACGAACAAAACCTCTATATACTACAACGACGAACGCATTCAAAATTTCGGAGACGTGAACTGCGGTCATCTCTGCCTCTCCGTGCTCGCGTTTCTCTCTAAAATAAATAACCCTACGATCGAGGATTTCCAGAAAGCATTGTGGAACCTCAAACAGCATCACTAGGATGGGCGTGTTCCATCTCACGAGCGAATCTTCAATCTTGAAACTCACGCTGCACGACGACATCGTCTATCCTAAATCCGTGGCTCTGCGTGCATTCTACAGCATGTACCTCATACCTAACGTCACGCAGCACAACAACAAAATTAGCGTCGGAAGCGAACACATCGTCGTCACGCCAGGACAATGCAATCTTTCCACTTTGCAAGCTCAATTACCCAAAGGCACATACCTTTCTCAAAATTCGGTCACGCACAGAGTGGAAATCCTATCCGCGACGGAGACCGTGGACCTGGGCACCATGGCAGAACTTTTAGGTTTCGAGAACAACCACCCAAAACTCGAAGCTGGCATCAAGCACGTAGCAACCAACATTCCTAAATTCTTGGCCATAGAGACTCTGAACGTACACTGCAACGTGGCGGAAGGCATGATCACGAAATCTTCGGACGGATTATTAGGAAGTCACAAGCAGACGGGAATCATAGCCACTTTCAAACCAAGTTCCGAGTTCATGGAACCGATCATCTACACGCCCTCTTCGCCGATCTATTTTCCAGTATGTCGCAACCGCATAGACGACATAGAGTTGGTGGTGACGAACGAGAAAGGAGACGTGGTGGATTTCGCAGGTGCCACTACGACGGCCATCGTGGAGATCAACGTATAATAAATAACCATACATGTAAAATGGAGCAAATCGAAAGTTACGAATTGCAGTCTTTCCCTCCCAACCGTCGCACGTTCGCCAATCTGAACGAAGCGAACAGGGAGATCGAATACGACGTGGACGTAGGCGACGGGTTCATTCATCCTCACAGAGCGGACCTTTATCTTCAATTCGACGTGGTGAAGAAGTAAAGCGGAGACGCGTTTCCTGCAGCAGCAAACTTGATACTCGTGGACAACTTCGTGCCTCACCTGTTCTCGCAGTTGGAGGTGAGGAAACACAACACCGTCATCGACAGAATAGATTATCCAGGCATCACGTCGACGGCAGTGGGAACGTTGAAATTATCCAAAACGGACGCAGCGTACTACCAGGCCGGGGGATTCGAAGCCGGGACCAAAATATCGACGAGAAGTCACACGGTGCTCTTTCCCATGCGTCTGCTGCCTGGTTTCTTCTCGGACTACAAGGAGATCATGTGTAAGGGAGGACTGAGGATCACGTTTCGAAGAGCGGCCAACGACAACGACGCACTAATGCGATACGCTACTTTGGGTCCGGACGGCACCACGCCGATAGCCAACACTTTACCCGAAGCAGCGAAATGCGTCATCCGGAGCATGGAATTGAGAATGCCGGTGGTGGAATACGAAACGAACTACGCCCTCAAGTACAAAGCGGAGATCTTGAAAAGTCCGCAGGTGCCGATTCACTTTCACGGTTACCAGTGCGTGCAGAAGATGGCGTCGGGAAGTCACATGGAATTCGACGTGACGACACAGTTCAACAACATACAGTTCGACATGCCAGATTTCGTCGTAGTGCTTTTTCAGACCGGACGCGATAACGATCAGGAAAAAGATTCCAGCAAGTTCGACGACTGCAAGATCAAGAACGTTTATCTGAAGAACGGTAGAAACGAAGTGTTCCCGCGCGAGAATTACAACCTCGACGTGACCAAAGACGATTACCTCAAACTTTATGAAGCTTACACGGCTTACAAACGCGTGACCGAGGGAAGCGTGGACGTGTACTACGCGCCCAGCGAATTCAAAGCACGGAGACCCATGACCGTCATCAACACCACGAAAAGAAAGCAAGTGGTGGTCAACGATCGTACCAACATCAAGATTGTATGCGAGTTCCACGATGCCTTGCCTGCAGATACTCTGTGCAGTGTCATTCTTATTGCAGAGAAAACATTTGTGTATGACGTCAAGAATGAAAGAGTGACTGAACAGTTTTAAATAAATAAAAAAAAATAGCACACAATAAGAAATGTGGAATTTTATATATATAAGTACAAATTGCAATTAGCAGTTTCCAGAAGTTTAATTTTGCTGTGCCATGCATGCATGTAATCGAGGAAGTGGAAGTAAATTAAAATTGTTTTTTTCGCATTGCCTATTACTTTTTGTTACACTCTGGGCAGGCCTTACTAGTTTGGAGGCGATAGTGGCCCCACGGAAGTGTATGGACCCCACATTCAAGAATACACCTCTTGTCGTCGTGTGCATCCAGAGCAACTTTCCTGACAATATTAGTTGTAAGCACATGATCGACGCTTTGGATACGATGCTCTTTTTGTAGAATGGGCGATTTTGTTCTGAGGCACTCGAGGTAATCCTCAAACTTGAGGTGCTCCCGAACCACTTGCCTGCTTACACCCTTTGCCTTTTTTGTTACAGAACCCTCAGCCCGGATCGCATAGGCTTTGGCACGAAGTCCAGCAAACTCCACAATCACATCCCCGTCTTTCTCGTCCTTGAGTTTGCCGGGTATTTTTTTGTTCCGGGGCAGAATTCCATACCGGTTTAGCTGGGGATAGCCCGATGTGTCGAAGAGCTTGACAAGAGCTGGAACTTTGGCTATATCACCATACGCATCGGCCGTGCGAACATGGTACACCAAGCTGTCTGTGTCTGTGTAGAGGAGCGAGATATTGTGGTTGTAGTGTGCACGTAGTATGTCGTAATATGTCTCGAACATGCACAACTTGCTCAGATCCAAAACTGCAGCTCCCACATAGATGGGCTTGTTGAGTAGCACCTCGCCCCGGTTCATGTGAATCAGAGACATCTGTTCGTTGTAAATTGTTCGAGACCTGAACAGCGGGCTTGCAACAAGTCGACGACACACCTCGACGTGGGTTTTGTTTTTGCTCCGTTGGCTCGAAACAAGCCGAGAGAGGGAACGGATAATGGTGTAATGGTGATGGGTCTCGTCCTTGATGAGCAGGAGGTTGATTTCTCGTACCTCGTTGTTGTTGCTCATGTTGCTCACCCGGATGGGGTGGACCTCATGTTTGTTCTCGGTGAGACCGTAAACATTGATGGCTAATTGCAGGCCCAACAAGTCACGAGCACAAACCTCAAACTTGCGAATATGCGAGACTTCTACAGGGTAGGCAATCCCGGCCATTGCATCCTCCAGTTCCGACTCATACTGCTTGTAGTGTGCAACACGGTACGAGTGGTTTTCCCAAGGTATAGGGTGTAATGCTGCCAGCACCGACCAGAGGAAGCATTTGGTGTCTTTGTTCTGAATATTGAGAACAGCTTTTCTTGCTTCAACCTCGGGTGGCAGGGCAATATAGCTAGACCCTGCCAGTGGCAGGGACTTGCTAAGTTTCAGACGAAGTTCGTGGGGGTCGCCACACAGCGAACCGCCTGAGCCTTCAGCCTGATGCTCCTCGTGCTTTGCCACAAGCTCCTCGACAAACTTGTCGTAGATGCTGTCGAGGTCAGTGACATCTGCCTGATGCAGTGTTTTTGCTTTTGTGGCATGGAAGAATTTATATATTTCATCAGACGGTTTCTTATACTTGCAGCATAGCACAGCATAGAATTTAGTGGAGTGTGTGGCCAATGCATCGTTGAGGATGGATATTATCTTAGCTCGCTCGCTCTCCAGAAAACTACGCACATCTCAGAAGCTGTCTGATGTTATGTCAAAGTCTTCTAATAAATGCTCAAACGCAAACCGGTCTGCTTTTTTCGCCAGCTTGACGCGTTTGGCAGGTGGCGATGCATCGAGGGAGGTTACTTCTACCTTTCGCTTGGAAGGTTGCGGTAGAGATGTTCCAGTGCTCTTGCAAGTAAGCTGGTGTCGCTTGAAGTTGGCAATAGAAATATTTTTTCCACACTTAGAGCACAGTTTGGTCGCACATATTCGCTTTCCCGGCACACAAATACGACAGTGTCTTTGAAAATTTTTACTTGACAGAGCAATTTGGCACGTAGGGCAATTTTTTACAAAACGCATAATGCAGAGATTTTTTGGGGTATGTTATTTAATACCTAATGCTGTGCAATGCAAAATATAATTGTTCACTTTTTTTAACTATTTTCTATGAACTTATTTGGTTTTTTTTTTTTCGCCAAATTATATGCTTCTAGTCTCCTATATTTTGGTGGAGCCCGTTCAGGTTCTATCCCCCCGTTATGTGGGTTCCTTTGTTAATTTAGTAAAGGTGAGATTTAGACAGCCAATAGAAATCTTGCTTACTTAAACCAATCAGAAAACACCACGTATAAATTATTAGCCAATCAAAATCTCTGTTTTTTACTCGAGACACTAAGCCAATCAGAAAACAACACAACTGATATGACATCATTATATTACGTAATAACTTGTCACCTAAACACTACAGCTCACAGGTTGGCAAAATCTGACATGAAAGCAGATAATACGCTTAAGTCTTATTTATATATAATTTTCACGGGCGTACAATATTATCAACAGTATCATATTTGAGCAGGTCGCTTGTCACCTAAACACTACAGCTTACAGGTTGGTAAAATCTGACATGAAAGCAGATAATACGCTTAAGTCTTATTTATATATAATTTTCACGGGCGTACAATATTGTCAACAGTATCATATTTGAGCAGGTCGCTTGTCACCTAAACACTACAGCTCACAGGTTGGCAAAATCTGACATGAAAGCAGATAATACGCTTAAGTCTTATTTATATATAATTTTCACGAACGTACAATATTGTCAACAGTATCATATTTGAGCAGGTCGCTTGTCACCTAAACACTACAGCTCACAGGTTGGTAAAATCTGACATGAAAGCAGATAATACGCTTAAGTCTTATTTATATATAATTTTCACGGGCGTACAATATTGTCAACAGTATCATATTTGAGCAGGTCGCTTGTCACCTAAACACTACAGCTCACAGGTTGGCAAAATCTGACATGAAAGCAGATAATACGCTTAAGTCTTATTTATATATAATTTTCACGGGCGTACAATATTGTCAACAGTATCATATTTGAGCAGGTCGCTTGTCACCTAAACACTACAGCTCACAGGTTGGTAAAATCTGACATGAAAGCAGATAATACGCTTAAGTCTTATTTATATATAATTTTCACGGGCGTACAATATTGTTAAGAGCACCAGTTTTTGTAGAGCTCTCTTTTTCCATCTTCCCTCTATACAGTGAAGCTGTAGAAGACACAATTAGCTAACCTAGCATACAACATACCTTTCTAATTAATATGGATATTGTCACACATTCCTCTTATTTTATACTGTTGTAAATGGAAAAGATTATGTACGGTAAATGTTTTGTACATTATAGGGAAAAAATGCAAAATATCCCCTAACTTTAATTCGATCCACCTCTGAATCGAATTTTTTTACATTCACGCCGCCATATGTTGTTCTATTTTGCTTCTTTTACTTGCCTTGCTTAATTAACTCTCGCTAATTAGCATTTTTTTGGAAGAAGTCAACTAGAACAACATATGGCGGTATGAGAAATATGCAAATTAAAGAATATTTTAGTAATATAAGGGCCCTAGCAATTAGCTTCGTCGACTAAGAGTACTCTTTTAAACGTCTTCAGCTAGATCGTATTACTACGCGAGGACGTTTAAAATGTTTGGGTGTTGAAAAAGTTTGACCCTACTTTTTATTTCTATTGTTTGCTAATAGATGGCGCTAATAGTACCCCCTCCCCTCCCTCTCCCCTCTTCTCCTCTGCTGTATGACAAATAGCACAAACATAAAATCAAGATTTTGGAGAGCAAAACATAAAATTTGCATGCATCTGATGTCGAACTAGGAACTTTTATCTTTCGGGGAGTCAATATTATTTTTTTTACTCAGTCGTCATATAACATGAACACACGCAAACATTCACATGTGCTTTTATTATTTTGTGTTCGGTAAGTACAAGTATATTCTTACATAAATTATTGTTTAATTTAATAAATTGTAAACTCGAAGCCTGCTATACTAACACTCCTTCTGTGTTTCATTATACTATTGAAAGCGAATGTTGCGTGCATACGGAAATAACACAGAAAAAAAAAAGCGGATGGAAGCAATTTAAAATCAGTGGAGCAAGGTTAGTATTACGAGAACGTAAAAACATGTGTTTTCATTCAACTTCGAAAAATAAGAATGAATATGTGCATACAGAACACATATGCTTTCTTTTCACAGTTGTAAAATCATATAAATTGTACATGAAGTAAGTTACGGGAAGACTCTTTCTTTTATGTCTGTGTATATGTTGTACAATTAGGTACAAGTATTGTACAATTAGGTACAAATTGTTGTACAATTATTTTCCCCAGTTGTCCAGTTGGAGTTGGGGGCATAACACTGGTACTATTTGTAATCACAATGCTTACTCATGTATTTTGTTTAATATTTTATTTCAAATTCACTGTCAGAAACTAGTGTTGCCAGTTCCTGGATGTAGGTTTACCTACTCTGCTGGTTGTCACTGTCAAGCTTCCAGTATTCGTACAGCATAAAAAGCCATAACCCCCCTCTCAAAATATATACATTGTATACGCCAAGATGCTCAATAGCCTAGCAACACATCATGAAAAAACATGCCAAGAGGACCCAATGGGTTTATAAGTCAGTGCTGCCAACTCCTATTTGTAGGTTAGCTTAACCTGTGAAAGATCATATAGTAGAATTTTTGTAGAGTGGGTAGGCAACACCGACGAGGCTCGAATCATCATTTGAGGCTCGAAATCATTATTTAATGCTCTTCAGTGTTGCCAACTCCTATTTGTAGGTTAGCTTAGCCAGTGAAAGATCATATAGTGGAATTTTCTTCGGATGGGTTGGCAAAACCCAAGCCTCAAAAAAAACATCCAATAAAATTGCCAAATATAAAAAGGGGACAATGGGTCCCCCTCATAAAAAGCTACAGTAAGAGCCCACAGGTCGCCAACACTAGGCCCCCAACAGTATTGCCAGACATAAAAAGTACATGGACCCCTCAGGCCCTTTGATGAAAATTTACAGTGAAAACCCAGTAGGTTAACAACACTGTCAAAAAATCTACGGTAGTGTTGCCAGATGTAAACAGAGGGCAATAGACCCCCCCCCTCATAAAAAGCTACAGTAAGCCCACAGTGTTGCCAACACTAGGCCCCCAACAGTGTTGCCAGACATAAAAAATACATGGGCCCCTCAGGTCCTTTGATAAAAATTTACAGTGAAAAACCCAGTAGGTTAACAACACTGTCAAAAAATCTACGGCAGTATTGCCAGATGTAAACAGAGGGCAATAGACCCCCCTCATAAAAGGCTACAGTAAGAGCCCACAGTGTTGCCAACTCTGCCCTCAAAATATACATCATAAAAGGCTACGACGAGCCTCAAGTGATGATTCGAGCCTCAAATGAGGGCTTAGAACCCGGCCACTAGGTCTACTCAGTTTCGAGAAGTTTAATTTTGCTGTGCCATGCATGCATGTAATCGAGGAAGTGGAAGTAAATTAAAGTTTTTGTTTTTTTCGCAGTGCCTATTACTTTTTGTTACACTCTGGGCAGGCCTTACTAGTTTGGAGGCGATAGTGGCCCCACGGAAGTGTATGGACCCCACATTCAAGAATACACCTCTTGTCGTCGTGTGCATCCAGAGCAACTTTCCTGACAATATTAGTTGTAAGCACATGATCGACGCTTTGGATACGATGCTCTTTTTGTAGAATGGGCGATTTTGTTCTGAGGCACTCGAGGTAATCCTCAAACTTGAGGTGCTCCCGAACCACTTGCCTGCTTACACCCTTTGCCTTTTTTGTTACAGAACCCTCAGCCCGGATCGCATAGGCTTTGGCACGAAGTCCAGCAAACTCCACAATCACATCCCCGTCTTTCTCGTCCTTGAGTTTGCCGGGTATTTTTTTGTTCCGGGGCAGAATTCCATACCGGTTTAGCTGGGGATAGCCCGATGTGTCGAAGAGCTTGACAAGAGCTGGAACTTTGGCTATATCACCATACGCATCGGCCGTGCGAACATGGTACACCAAGCTGTCTGTGTCTGTGTAGAGGAGCGAGATATTGTGGTTGTAGTGTGCACGTAGTATGTCGTAATATGTCTCGAACATGCACAACTTGCTCAGATCCAAAACTGCAGCTCCCACATAGATGGGCTTGTTGAGTAGCACCTCGCCCCGGTTCATGTGAATCAGAGACATCTGTTCGTTGTAAATTGTTCGAGACCTGAACAGCGGGCTTGCAACAAGTCGACGACACTGTGTTTTCTTCGTCACCAACCTCACATCAACGCGATTTCGCACATTCTCCATGGTCTTCCCAAATACCGCATTGTTCATTAATTTGAAAAAATTGCGATCAAGTTCCGAAGTGGCAGTAGTGCGATGTTTGGTGTTCAGTTCGATGTACGGCTTCAACCATGGAGACTGCCTGAACAAGAGCACGCGGTAAACTGCTTTGACCGAGACCCCTTGCTGCATTAACCACTGGAGGTTCCGGTAGTGTAGCACATAACGCTTTTTGGGCTCCAAGTCCATGACGAGCGTCGGTTGATCCGAGCCAGGTGGACACTTGAATTCCGGAGCAGGCGAAAGGTCACAGAATGTATCCTGCAGCTTCTCGGGGAAGTCAAGGTCCACCTCGGCAAAAAACCCAAACTCGTCGCACTCTTTTTCGATGTCGTGGTATAAAGGATCAACCCACTTAAACTGTCCTGTTGGGAGTGGCTGCATCATGGAGTGCCCGTAAAGATTATTCACATCAGTGTACATGATGTAGCTTGATGGTTGGGAGGGGTCGTAACCAGTGGCCATGTGGTGATTGTTGGCGTGTGCGAAGCGTTGCGACACTTGGACCATGCCGCCCCGGATAGCTCTCTCGATGAAAAGCATGATATCAATATCGGAGATAAGTAAAAGTTTAATTTTAGTCAGCAGGAGCATGGCCGACCATGCCAGTCCAGGAAGGCTGTAAAAATATACAGGGTCCAGGTTGTAAATTTTTATCGCAGTCGCCCGAAACGCCTGGAACACATCGGCAAGAAGCGTCACATCAAGCTTCAGGTATGCATCGTGGTAATCACCAAAAGTTCGGCAACCCAACTTGACCCACATAGACTGAGCATGCTTGTACTCCTCGTCGGTAATACCTGAACCTCTCAGCTGGCTGTAGAACTTATCCTGGGGAGGCAGCAACTCTTCTTCGAACTTGGAAGGGTCGGTGATGTATTCGTAGGGGTAGACCCCTTTACGTCTGATGAGTGCGACATCTAAGTTCGGGAAACTTGATGTGGTAATGGCTAGTTGGTCGTCTCTGAGCTTCCCAGCAAGAGCATCCAGGCTTGCCTGGAGGAACCTCAGAGAGTCGAGGAACCGAAGCTCGATGCTCCTGCTTTTTGAGTCGGGGATCGGCACCCACTTGCTGACGCTAATATAACGCTCCTCGTTTTGTGCCAGGACATTGATTCTTGCATTGTCGTACCCTAGATGTGTAACCAAGTGATGGAAATCATATCCCGAGCCATTGTGAAAAAAAACCGGTATGAAGCGTGGGTCCCTGGCTCTCAAGTTACACCTGTTGCACCACGGGCCAATGTAGCTTCCGGTCCCATAATGGTCATGGTGGTGGACCTTTTTGTTATCGTCATTGAAGACTGAGTTGCAAACAGGACAATTTAGAGCCATTTCGTGCTGATGCTTGTCTTCCGGAGACAGAGGCAGCATGGGCTTGGGGGCCAACAGCACCTTCCCTATCTTGATGCCTTCCTGTTGCATTCTCTCCAGAAAGTGTTTGACCGGGTCGGGACCGCGATACACATGGGGCTCGGAGGCAATATGTTGGTCTCGCCACACCACAACATAGGAGTAACTCGAGGCCTCGTGGATTTGGAAAGGAATAGTAGAGGATGTTTCGGGGTTGGGATGGCAGTTAGACAGAGGTTGAAGAAAGGCCTCGAAGTCTGCTACAATATAGGCAGGATGCTTCTCCATAGCACTGTGCATGCGAAAACACTCTACTGCACCAGGTTCGGGCAGGATAGTTCGTGCAGGCTTGTTGGTACCACGGTAGAGCATGTGGCGAGCTAGCTTCTCAGCAGCAATGTTGGGTCCTCGAGAGTGTTTGAATTTATAATGGTTTCGGTTGTCGAAAGTGGACAGGCACCTGCGACACACCACGATGTGACCATTAAGTCTATTTTTCTGATTTGAAACAAGTCTGGAAAGAGAGCGAATAAGCGTATAATGGTGGCAGGTGTTATTCTTGATAAGAAGAAGGTCAATTTGCTGTCCACTATCATCATCTACATCACTTACCCGAATAGGGTAGACGAAGTTTGCCTCGGTGAGACCGTAAACATTGATGGCTAATTGCAGGCCCAACAAGTCACGAGCACGAACCTCAAACTTGCGAATATGCGAGACTTCTACAGGGTAGGCAATCCCGGCCATTGCATCCTCCAGTTCCGACTCATACTGCTTGTAGTGTGCAACATAGCGTGGACTGTTTTCCCAAGGTATAGGGTGCAATGCTGCCAGCACCGACCAGAGGAAGCATTTGGTGTCTTTGTTCTGAATATTGAGAACAGCTTTCCTTGCTTCAACCTCGGGTGGCAGGGCAATATAGCTAGACCCTGCCAGTGGCGGGAACTTGTTAAGTGTCAGACAAAGTTCGTGGGGGTCGCCACACAGCGAACCGCCCGAGCCTTCAGCCTGATGCTCCTCGTGCTTTGCCACAAGCTCCTCGACAAACTTGTCGTAGATGCTGTCGAGGTCAGTGACATCTGCCTGATGCAGTGTTTTTGCTTTTGTGGCATGGAAGAATTTATATATTTCATCAGACGGTTTCTTATACTTGCAGCATAGCACAGCATAGAATTTAGTGGAGTGTGTGGCCAATGCATCGTTGAGGATGGATATTATCTTAGCTCGCTCGCTCTCCAGAAAACTACGCACATCGCAGAAGCTGTCTGATGTTATGTCAAAGTCTTCTAATAAATGCTCAAACGCAAACCGGTCTGCTTTCTTTGCCAGCTTGACGCGTTTGGCAGGTGGCGATGCATCGAGGGAGGTTACTTCTACCTTTCGCTTGGAAGGTTGCGGTAGAGATGTTCCAGTGCTCTTGCAAGTAAGCTGGTGTCGCTTGAAGTTAACAATAGTAATATTTTTTCCACACTTAGAGCACAGTTTGGTCGCACATATTCGCTTTCCCGGCACACAAGTACGACAGTGCCTTTGAAAATTTTTACTTGACACAGCAGTTTGGCACGTAGGGCAATTTTTTACAGAACGCATAATGCAGAGATTTTTTGGGGGTATGTTATTTAATACCCAATGCTGTGCAATGCAAAATATAATTGTTAATTTTTTTTTTAAAAAAAAATCTATTTTTGAAATATTCTCTATGACCTTACTTGGGTTTTTCCGCCAAATTATATGCTTCTAGTCTCCTATACTTTGGTGGAGTCCGTTCAGGTTCTATCCCCCGTTATGTGGGTTCCTCTGTCAATCCAGCAAAGGTGAGATTTAGACAGCCAATAGAAATCTTGCTTACTTA
The DNA here is from genome assembly GCF_977018435.1 of Lepisma saccharinum. Lineage (NCBI taxonomy): Eukaryota > Metazoa > Arthropoda > Insecta > Zygentoma > Lepismatidae > Lepisma > Lepisma saccharinum. Next base: position 61,953,357 of record NC_139229.1, read on the forward strand.
AACCAATCAGAAAACACCACGTATAAATTATTAGCCAATCAAAATCTCTGTTTTTTACTCGAGACACTAAGCCAATCAGAAAACAACACGACTGATATGACATCTTTATATTACGTAATAACTTGTTGCTACACACTACAGCTTACAGGTTGGCAAAATCTGATATGAAAGCAGATAATACGCTTAAGTCTTATTTATATATAATTTTCACGAACGTACAATATTGTCAACAGTATCATATTTGAGCAGGTCGCTTGTCACCTAAACACTACAGCTTACAGGTTGGCAAAATCTGATATGAAAGCAGATAATACGCTTAAGTCTTATTTATATATAATTTTCACGAACGTACAATATTGTCAACAGTATCATATTTGAGCAGGTCGCTTGTCACCTAAACACTACAGCTTACAGGTTGGCAAAATCTGATATGAAAGCAGATAATAGGCTTAAGTCTTATTTATATATAATTTTCACGAACGTACAATATTGTCAACAGTATCATATTTGAGCAGGTCGCTTGTCACCTAAACACTACAGCTTACAGGTTGGCAAAATCTGATATGAAAGCAGATAATAGGCTTAAGTCTTATTTATATATAATTTTCACGAACGTACAATATTGTCAACAGTATCATATTTGAGCAGGTCGCTTGTCACCTAAACACTACAGCTTACAGGTTGGCAAAATCTGATATGAAAGCAGATAATACGCTTAAGTCTTATTTATATATAATTTTCACGAACGTACAATATTGTCAACAGTATCATATTTGAGCAGGTCGCTTGTCACCTAAATACTACAGCTTACAGGTTGGCAAAATCTGATATGAAAGCAGATAATACGCTTAAGTCTTATTTATATATAATTTTCACGAACGTACAATATTGTCAACAGTATCATATTTGAGCAGGTCGCTTGTCACCTAAACACTACAGCTTACAGGTTGGCAAAATCTGATATGAAAGCAGATAATACACTTAAGTCTTATTTATATATAATTTTCACGAACGTACAATATTGTCAACAGTATCATATTTGAGCAGGTCTCTTGTCACCTAAACACTACAGCTTACAGGTTGGCAAAATCTGATATGAAAGCAGATAATACGCTTAAGTCTTATTTATATATAATTTTCACGAACGTACAATATTGTCAACAGTATCATATTTGAGCAGGTCGCTTGTCACCTAAACACTACAGCTTACAGGTTGGCAAAATCTGATATGAAAGCAGATAATACGCTTAAGTCTTATTTATATATAATTTTCACGGGCGTACAATATTGTCAACAGTATCATATTTGAGCAGGTCGCTTGTCACCTAAACACTACAGCTTACAGGTTGGCAAAATCTGATATGAAAGCAGATAATACGCTTAAGTCTTATTTATATATAATTTTCACGGGCATACAATATTGTTAAGAGCGTCAGTTTCCGTAGAGCTCTCTTTTTCCATCTTCCCTCTATACAGTGAAGCTGTAGAAGACACAATTAGCTAACCTAGCATACAACATACCTTCCTAATTAATATGGATATTGTCACACATTCCTCTTATTTTATACTGTTGTAAATGGAAAAGATTATGTACGGTAAATGTTTTGTATATTATAGGGAAAAAATGCAAAATATTCCCCCAATTTTAATTCGATCCACCTCTGAATCGATTTTTTACATATTTTCACGCCGGCACATATGTTGTTCTATTTTGCTTCTTTTACTTGCCTTGCTTAATTAACTCTCGCTAATTAGCATTTTTTTGGAAGAAGTCAACTAGAACAACATATGGCGGTATGAGAAATATGCAAATTAAAGAATATTTTAGTAATATAAGGGCCCTAGCAATTAGCTTCGTCGACTAAGAGTACTCTTTTAAAGGTCTTCAGCTAGATCGTATTACTAAGCGAAGACGTTGAAAATGTTTGGGTATTGAAAAAGTTTGACCTACTTTTTATTTCTATTGTTTGCTAATAGATGGCGCTGATAGTACCCCCTCCCCTCCCTCTCCCTACTCCTCCTCCTCTGCTGTATGACAAATAGCACAAACATAAAATCAAGATTTTGGAGAGCAAAACATAAAATTTGCATGCATCTGATGTCGAACTAGGAACTTTATCTTTCGGGGAGTCAACATTATTTTTTTACTCAGTCGTCATATAACATGAACACACGCAAACATTCACATGTGTTTTTATTATTTTGTGTTCGGTAAGTACAAGTATATTCTTACATAAATTATTGTTTAATTTAATAAATTGTAAACTCGGAGCCTGCTATACTAACATTCCTTCTGTGTTTCATTATACTATTGAAAGCAAATATTGCGTGCATACGGAAATAACACAGAAAAAAAAAGAGGATGGAAGCAATTTAAAATCAGTGGAGCAAGGTTAGTATTACGAGAACGTAAAAACATGTGCTTTCATTCAACTTCGAAAAATAAGAATAAATGTGTGCATACAGAACACATATGCTTTCTTTTCACAGTTGTAAAATCATATAAATTGTACATGAAGTAAGTTGCGGGAAGGCTCTCTCTTTTATGTCTGTGTATATGTATGTTGTACAATTAGGTACAAGTATTGTACAATTAGGTACAAATTGTTGTACAATTATTTCCCCCAGTTACCCAGTTGGAGTTGGGGGCACAACACTGGTACTATTTGTACCCACAGTGCTTACTCATGTATTTTGTTTAATATTTTATTTCAAATTCACTGTCAGAAACTAGTGTTGCCAGTTCCTGGATGTAGGTTTACCTACTCTGTTGGTTGTCACTGTCAAGCTCCCAGTATTCGTACAGCATAAAAAGCCATAACCCCCCCCCCTCAAAATATATACATTGTATACGCCAAGATGCCCAATAGCCTAGCAACACATCATGAAAAAACATGCCAAAAGAACCCAGTGGGTTTATAAGTCAGTGCTGCCAACTCCTATTTGTAGGTTAGCTTAGCCTGTAAAATATCATATAGTGGAATTTTTGTAGAGTGGGTTGGCAACACCGACGAGCATCAAATGATGATTCGAGCCTCAAATAATAATTCGAGCCTCGTCAGTGTTGGCAATTTCTATTTGTAGGTTAGCTTAGCCAGTGAAAGATCATATAGTGGAATTTTCTTCGGATGGGTTGGCAAAACCCAAGCCTCAAAAAAGAAACATCCAATAGAGTTGCCAAATATAAAAAGAGGACAATAGGTCCCCCTCATAAAAAGCTACAGTAAGAGCCCACAGGTCGCCAACACTAGGCCCCCAACAGTGTTGGCAGACATAAAAAATACATGGACCCCTCAGGTCCTTTGATGAAAATTTACAGTGAAAAACCCAGTAGTTTAACAACACTGTCAAAAAATCTACGGTAGTGTTGCCAGATGTAAACAGGGGGCAATAGACCCCCCTCATAAAAAGCTACAGTAAGAGCCCACAGTGTTGCCAACTCTGTGCCCTCAAAATATACATCATAAAAGGCTACGACAAGCCTCAAATGATGATTCGAGCCTCAAAAGATTATTTAGAACTCTCCAATTGTCTCTACTAGAATATTTTTCCATTCTCCTCACTACATCTCCTCTCCTCGTCTATCCTCTCTTTCTTCTCTCCTCTACTTTTCCTCTTCTCTTCTCGCTTTCTCTTTCTCCTGTCCTTTGTCACCTCTCGTTTTCTCTCACCTCTTCTCCTTTCTGTAGACTCATCAGCGATGAAATGCTAGAAAACCTATTATTTTTCTTTCAGAAAGAATTTTGTCACTTGCGATATAATATTGATATTTTTAATACTTTTTATACACTAATACTTGTTTTTATTTCTTTCGCGTATTTTATAAATATTTATTGTGCATGTGGCAACCCTGAAATTGAGCCTAACTCTACACGCAACCCACCAACGTCTTGTGTAAATTGGGTTGCCTAGTTTAAAATGTCGTTGTCCTAAAACTTTTGAGAGACACTGTACACAACGGTTTACTTTTCTGACATCTCAAACGGATCACCCGATATTCTCCCCGACAAAGGATGTTTTTTGTACCTGCGAAGGATGATGATATCCCGCTCAAGGAAAATGGATTTGAAAGGATAAAGTGTACCATTTCTTAACTATCTGCCAAACGTAATTGAGAAATGATTCGTGTCCTTAAATGGTCCAGCCATCAAACATTTCGAAGCCGAAAAGTATGCAGCCTTTTAGATTAAAGGAGGACACCATTCTGCAACTGACCAGCCTCACCGAGCATATACAACAGCAGGCTTGCATGTATTGAAGTGTTCACAAGAAACTTGTGGGCAGGTTAGATGGAGATTAAGTTTAAACTTGCCAGTAAACATTTCGTAAATGATTCGGTATTGCTAGTTCGGTAGCTCTTATTTGTAAATAAGTTTGGGTTTATTTAGGGCTGAGCCTATAGCGATGCCGATGTATCGGCCGATATCAGTGGTATCGCCATCGTAAAGTATCGGTATCTACCGATACCAGCCGATACTTTCCCCCCATTTTGGGTTTTCACAGGGTCCGCAAAAATGCTGGGCGACATTTTCGCGGAGTAAAAATTATCGTGGAAATTATGCAAAATTCAAACCTTCCTTATTATTTTGCGCCAATTTTGTATGAAAAACTGGATTTTATGATTACATAACATTTATTTTAATATTCTGTTGTAATTGTTGAATATTCAAAAGCAAATTTCTTGAAAAATTGATGCATATAATTGGAGAGGAATATTTGCACAAACATTGATCCATATTTTGAACAATTTTATAGAATTGCAATTTTCAAGTATCGGTATCGGTGGGTATCGGTAAGAGTATCGGCATCGGTATCGGTTCAAAGTGGTATAGGCTCAGCCTTAGTTTTCTTAGAATGTAAATATACTGTTTCTAAATTTCAAAATGCTTTCATAAGATTTTTTTCATTACCTAGGTTAGAACCAATGTTCTAAGGTTCTTAGAACCCCAAGGCAATACAGTAAAACCTCATTAATCTGGACTAATGAGGGAATAAGTTGACCGGTTTAACGAAAGTCCGGATTAACTGAAATAGCCTAAAAGAACAGTAGAAAGTGCATTAAAACTCAGTTTATAGCAACAAAATACGTATATTATGGTGTATTTAAAGGGCATGGGCATAAATACAAGTCTGCAGGAAATAGAATTTCATCAGTTGTTGACTGCCTTTTCTTTGGGACGTTCTCCAATGGACGTTGGATGTATGTATTCTTAGCCGTTACGGAGCAATATGACGAATGCGATTGTTGACTTCTAGCCTCATTTAAAACCATGCATTCTGCTTCTTTTTTTTTTGACGGCGTAGAGCTCCATGACGGCGTAGAGCATTTTAGTATAAAGCAACATAACCTTTGTTTAGGAGATCTTTCTTCCTTCTACAGCGTGTTCAAACACCCAAAAGTCAACCTCACTTCCACGTAGCACATCCCGGAAAACCTGCCCCTTCAGGGCAACAAAAGTCTGGCGCCTGGGCCCTCGTCCAGGACCCTTTGTGGGGCCCTCGTTGTCCCGTGTTTGTCCTTCTGTGTGCTGAGTGCCCCTTCACAGCTACATATTTTAATTAGGTAAAGATATTTTAGTCCTCAGAGTTAAGTAATGAATGGATTATTTAGTTTTAAGGATATTTGTAACAAAAATATTTTTATTTTATTTTTAGGGCTCTGGCCTCAAATTTAGTAAAGGATCCCGTCCTCATTTTTTTTTTAGTTAAGGGGCTTATCCCAATATTTCGTGACGGGCAAAAGTAGCCTATGTGCTGATGTGTCATACTATAAAAACCAATCCATAAATTGAAATGAACACGCCTTGATGTTTGCTGCTGCTGCTGAGTTGGTGTTTTAAGTCCACTTTATGCACAGTAAGGCTAATCGGGACTGCACCTACAGTTTAAAATGAGATCCGAACCACTATGTGCCTCCACCGAGACGGGACCCCTTGATTACAAGGCGACGACGGCCTTGATGTTTGCGAAGCATGATGGTCTCATAGCAAGTATTGAGAGTGGTCATCAGTAGCACCAAGACATGCCTGCGTACACCTTTCCATGTTACGGAAGATATTCAGCAATACCTCTGCAGTCACAGACTCAATTTACAGACAGGCCTGTGATTTTACTATAAAACCAGGTGCTTTAGCCAATTACTCCAAGGCGCTCCCTATTGGTTAAAGCAGTGGATTTGTAGAAAAAATCATAGGTCTGCCTTGGGTTCGATTCCCACCATCGGAATAGAAATTTCACCTGAAAGCGACGGAAGAGGTGCTCTATAGAGACGTACTGTTAGAATAAGTATAGTTTAAAGCACTAGGCAATGAATAATATCCAATTAACATTGCTCATATATATGTGTGTGGGTTGTGGGTGTGTATGGACAGAGAGGGAGGTGGAGGGAAGTAGAAGCAATGAGGTAAATAATAAACCTAATGCATAAATAATTTCCCTCTCTCCTCACCAGGCACGAATGTTATTAATGACATGATGCCCAGCACAGCATTGATTTACATGACACTTCGCATCTCCTATGTTAAGCGAGGAACGAGAGTATCGGCATTTCGGTTTAGCCATAAAAACATGTAGCACGAAATTCGAGGCATACATTGGATAATTCTATCTGCGATTCGAGAGAGATTAATGAATATTCATGTGCATTTATATTCGCACCGCTTCATGAATATATTCCAGTCCCCCCCCCAACAAAGAAATATATAATTGGAGCATCAGTGTTCAGTGATGCCAGATGTGGCGAGTTTTCAAGCCCAATAAATTAGGGATAATTGTTTTCTTCATGTGAAGCGATGTCATAGCGTATTCGTCGTTCGATGACCGAAAAAAAATCCTTGGAGAATTGTGAGTATATGTACTGAACCCAGTGGCATACTTATGATTTTATTTCTGGACCATGGGCGACGTCAGATGTGATGGATGTTCTTTGTAAGTGTATATTCATCAGTTCCATATAATAATCACTCATCCTCATCGCGATTAGCGAAATGTGCAGAAAAGTTACGCTAAATAACAATACAACCAGAAAATGCAAGCATGGCATGTGAAGGGACGCAGAGAAAACTCTGTAGGAAATCTTATGCTAGCGTCATACACAATCCCGTCCATCTACAATGTACTAAATTGGGTTACGGACCTTTTTGTGTTTGGATAGTCCAGAAAAGCTTCATTTGAGCCATAGCATGCTTAAATTACGACCATCTGTCACCACCCCTTCCGATTTTGACCAAATTTGCTGGATTTGTTCTCTCAGGTCCCATGTGCATGCATGTAAATTTTTCACCGAATGTATGATATATATGGATATGGATGTATGTGTGGGTATTTGTGTGGGTGTGTATATTTGTTTGTTCCGGCATAACTCTCCAACGCCTGCAGCAATTTCAACCAAACTTGGTACACGTATCACTTGCAATCTGGAAATAATATTTTGGGGTAAGATACCCCTGGCACCCCTAGGGTGCACAAACAGACATCCGTGACTCTATGCAATCCGCACAACGATAGTGTTTCTCGGGTTGTCTAACATTCAGGCTGTGTTGCGAATGAAATCCATAGTTTTCGTGACACTTTCAATGCGGTTCAACTCCAAGTTCATCACCTATCGGCATGAGGGGTGAGAAGGGGTGAAAAATAAAATGCCACAAATGACCTTGAGAAGTGTCGAATCCATTGTTTTCGGAGTCGCTAAGCTAATTGGTGACATTCACGATCACATTTAAAATTTGTTACATTTTGCACTATAGTTAGAATTAATTATTTTCCTGTCTAATACAAGATTGGGATAAATAAATACCCGGGCAACGCCAGGTAATCAGCTAGCAGCCTATAAATGTTTAGGTTACATCGCCCACAGCTCAGTGTGAGATCTTCCGGTGTGGAGTTCGGTCCCACACAGTTTATTCAATTTGTTAGGGGGAAGGTGTTGCACATATTGCATGAAGACTTAAAATTTTAGCAAAGCTATTGCATGTATTTCCATTATTATCGAGCACTTCCCTTCTGTTGATGATTTTGGAACGAATATCAGTGTCCGCAAAATACGGAAGGAGATTCACCTACAATTATCACCACTTCATTCTTCCGTCTGCAAACGAATGAATTTGCAGCTGCGTGTCACATCTTGGTACGTACAATCCGAGAATCGAGTTCCAATTGGGTGTTTAGTACGTTGGTTAAAGTAAAGATTCGAGTCCCGTCTCACTGCAGCATTTTACCATTTTCACTTACTCAACAATCTTACTAGGAAAACTAGATAAATAAAGGTTGTAACTAGGGAAAGGATTTTAAGATGGAAAATTATTGTCGGAAAAGGTCCTGAAAATGTTTTTAAAAGGTGCAGAGTAAGGTGCTGTTAAAATTGCTTATATTCAATGCTCTCTTTTTCAAAATGTGTTCATTTTACTTGATTTCATGTCCTATAATACATATCTCAAACGATCGGTATTAAACAGCTATATTTTAAAAAAGGTGCTGCACCTTAAAATCCGTTCCCTATTTAGCACTTACATTGTCTTCCTCTGCTCGCACATCTCAATCAGGTGTGTGTAATTTTTTTTACAAGGACAATTCATTGCACAATTAGATTTAAATGTGTTTGATAAGAAAATGAGCTATACAAAACCTATTTGGGGGGGGGGCACTTTTGGCGATTTTTGTGGGATATTGAATTTAGAGACGTTTTTAACAATTTTTTAAAAGTTTTTATTACGTTTTCACAAGAGAAGAGGCATTTCTTAGATCTTAGGAACTGAAATATAACGAAAGCAATGGATTGGACTTATGAAGTGAATAGTACAGAACCGGATGCTCCAAGGGAAACTGAGAGAGAAGAGATTAATAAATGATCTTGCTCATAATCTGGGGATGACGAAGATAAGAGACTGTAGAAGATCAAAATGGATGATATAAGATTACCCCAGGAACTGTACTATCCGCCATTCAAAATATTCACTCCATGCCAAAACATAGTGTGTGGAAACTTCTGTTCTGGTAAGGAACAAGTGGATTGATTTGAAGGAAAGAAACACTGCATGGGATTAAGTCTATTACTCAGCGTGGCTTCTGTATTGAAGTTGTGAGACCGTATATTATGAACTGTACAGCCAATACCAATGAATAACATGATTTTTAGTCTTTCTTGTACAGTAATGGACACTTCTGGATTGTAAGTATCTATGACGAAAATATTGATTTTCACTGAGATCGTTACAATCCAGAGGTGACCTTGGCTATAATTCTGTTAGGGTTGTGATCCACGTGGGTTTGTTTAAGAGTAACATTAAACTCTCTTCTTCTTGTGACACTTATTTCCCCGATTAACAGTGGCACAAACTTCGAGTTAGAATATCCCCTGACAGAAACGAAAAAGAACAACGCTAAACTAGAGAGAACATAGGAACTTAATACGGGAGTTAATTGTTTCGGCTTAACAGGAAGTGGGAAAGCGGCGGCCCTCTGGGGGAAGTTGCAGGAACTACGGCCGAAGTTGGTGTGTTTTCGTTGCAGGCGGTGAACCCTATTGATTCGGATTTCCCCTATCTTTTCTAATCGCGACAACTCTGTTCGCCCTCCTGCTGCCCAACTTTAAGGATAGAGCGAGTCTATGTTTTTGTCGCTTGGAGATTAAAGGATAAGCTGTTTAAAAGCTGGCCAGGGGCGTCATTGCTCGTGCTTCTCTCTTCTAAGCAAAGTTTTGTCTCGGTTCCTCTGTGGTGGCGCCTCATTAAGAGCGAGAGAGATAGAGAGAGGAAGTGAGACAGAAAATGAAAGAGAGAGCCAGAAAGGGGTCAGACTGAAGCAGGAGAGGGGCGATACAAAAATAAGATAGAGATGGAAAAAGAGAAGCAGAAAGACTCAGCGATAGAGTCAGAGGGAGAGAGAGAGAGAGAGAGAGAGAGAGAGAGAGAGAAAGAGAGAGAGTGAGATAGAGAGAGATAGAGAGGGAGGGGGAGGAAGAACATAGGAGTGAAACAAGGAGGAGAAAGATAGGGGCATTGAATGTAAGCTGAATACAGAATAAGAGACTGAGGAAGATGGATAAACAGAGCGCAAGAGAGAAGGAACATAGAAAGGAGACTAGATAGAAAAAGACAGAGACATTGAATGTAAGCTTAATAGTGAAGGAGAAAGTGAGAAGGGGAAGATACATCGCGCACATGTGTGTGAGAGAGATAGGAGGGACATGGGATGGAAACTACACAAAGAACCCACAAAGTGTCAATTGACACACATATGTGTACTCCAATAACACATCAACTTGCATAAACTGCAAATTATGCACTGTTTAGTATGTCAAAATACACACAGACATGCATCAAAGGCCACTTTTATCAGCTGATATTCCGTGTGATGAAGTAGAAATGCATCAGTTTGGAAGATGAGATAAGATCATTTTATCAAAATTCGCTTTCAATGCATCAATTGACACTGCTAAATATGAAATTTTGTTATATTTAAAATGATCATCTCTGATCTTCCAAATTGATGCATTTCTACTGCATCACACGGTATATCAGCTGATAAAGTGCCCTTTTATGCATGTCTGTGTGTATTTTGACACACCAAACAGTGCATCATTTGCAGTTTATGCACGTTGATATGTTATTGGAGGCAACATATGTGTGTGTCAATTGACACGTCTCGGGTTCTGTGTGTAGATAAAGAAAGATAGGGTCAGTGGATGTAAGCTGAATAGAAAAATAGACAGAAAAAGAGATAGACAATCTCAAGGGACACAGAAGGGAAACTAGTTAGGAAAAGAGGGAGACATTGAATGTAAGCGGGGCAGAGATAGAAACAGAAAGATAAAAAGCGCACGAGAGAGAGAGAGAGAGAGAGAGAGAGAGAGAGAGAGAGAGAGAGGTGGGGGAGAGGATTGGAGACAGAAAATAAACGGGATAGAGGAAGAGAGACATAAAGAGATATCAACAAATTACGAGAGAGAGAGAGCATAGAAGTTGAACGGAACAAAGGGAGGAAGAAAGAGAGGAACAAGGAAGAGAAAGGGAGATAGAGAGAAGCCTAGTGGCGGCAGCAGTCGATGGGGCGACACCCCTGACAAGTATGCCTCCTTGCTGCCCCAGTAAACAGAACAAACTTAGCAAATAAATATGTCCTTTTTTTTTAGCATAAATGTCACTTTTGTGTTGTATTTAGGAGCGTATTAAACGTGCCTGACCCCAGTAATTATTTCCACCATATTTCTGCCTCCTTACTTCTTTTCTTCCGGCGCCACCACTGGGGGAAAAAATAAGAGGGGAGAGAGAGGAAGAGCAGTGTTTGGGGCACAGAGCCTTCGAGACTTCATTTCATCCGATCTACTTGCTTTGGAATTTCATTCTCCACGGATGAAAGAGAGAGAGGTTAGGAGCTCCTTTGCGAAATTAAACTAGTACGCACCTTACGCACCTGGGAATTGAAGAGGCGCGGAATTTCAAGAAAGATCCTGTTCTAGATTTAATTGCTGTCCAAGAACGGAGGGAACGCTTTCTTGCTGCGTAGGAGGTTAATTTCAATGACATCCGATTTCAATTTTCAAGATGGAATCTCCAGAAACCAAAAGACCAACTATCATCCTGTTTCCAAGGTTTACCACCTCCACTTTCTTTTCTTATTACTATTCTACTACTGCTAGTGTTATTATTAGTGCACTTGTACATAATATGCTCTCATCAAAGATTGATAGTTATCATTTCACGAGATTTATTGCATCCCAGGTCCCCAAATATAGCACTAGGCACGATTCCCTTACTTCAGTAAAGAGTAACAGTGGTTTTTAATATTAGGGTGAGCAAGTGCAGTCTGGGTATATTTACTTCTAATTAGCATATTAATCTCATTATTATTGGTAGTCGTCGCCTTGTAATCAAGGGGTCGCGGGTTCGATACCCGGTGGAGGCACATAGTGGTTCGGATCCACATTAAACTGTTCACCAGTCCCGATTAGCCTTACTGTACCAAATCAACCAACCAATCATTATTATTGGGGTTAGTTAAAAATATTATAATTTTTGTTGAGTGGAATATTGTTAATATAAATAGTTCTAATATTATTATGACAATAATATTTGATTGAATATCTTTAATTTACATAGGATTAGTTGTATATATTTCTTCTAACTGATAAAAACTCATACAGATATTTTAAAGAATGATGTGAATTAATTGAAGAAATTGAACATGGTGGCGTATGTAGCCCTTGATGTGCTCAGAATGAAGTAACAATAAACAATTTTTACTATTAGAGGTATAGCAGAAGCTCTTGTTGAAAACTATAACATCAAATGGTAATATGTTGCTCTCACTATCATGGGCGTCCGCAGAATTTTTTCAGGGAGGTACAAGCAAGGTATTTGTTTCCAGGGGGGGCAAAGGAGTCATATTTTCCCCCATAATAGTGATGCCCACACAAAAAAACACTGCTTCAGTCTGAAATTATCATGTTTCGTCAACACCCTGATAATAATGAACATAAATTACTGTGACTGAAATGAAATTATGTGCGAAATATATACTTTTTAGGTGGACATTCATTTTCCAGCGGGGGGGGGGTAGTGGCCCTTCCCTTGCCCCCCTTCCGGACGTCCATGCTCACTATGTTATTCTACACTTTGCATATTTCATCCGTGTGATTTTGTGCTTTTTTATTTGACTTAGTGGTGTATTAAGTTTTATACTGTGCTTAGCACTTAAAACAGATTATTACATACTATTATTATTATTACTGCTGGCGATAATTACTACTACTAACTTTAGTACACATAAGGTCACAAATTTGGACCTAAACGGGATGAAGAGACAGGTGAGTGGAGAACGTTACATAATTTAGAACTACATAATTTGTATTCATGTCCAGATATTATTAGAATAATTAAATCAAGAAGACTTAGGTGGGCAAGCCATGTGGCACGAATAGGAGATGAAAGAGGAGTTTATAGGATTCTTGTTGGGAAACCTGATGGTAAGAGACCTGTAGGAAGGAGGGACAACGTTGAGATGGACCTAAAGGAAATCGGTAGGGATGGAAAATAGTATATAGATCTTGCTCAAGATAGGGACAGATTGAAGGCCTGTGTTGCTGCAGCCATGAACCTTCGGGTTTAAGAAGACTAGAGAGTTAGTTAGTTAAGTTCAGTACACATAAATGTGCAAATACGCCAACTGGCAATTTTATGGTTTTAGTTCGAAAAAGACACACTAGATGAAACATATAGAGTGTTTTGATGCCAGAAACTATATTTAAAGAAATTACCACTAAGATGCGCTAGGCGTCTACACGTAGATGTATTTAGTTTCTTTTGATACAAAGTTATGATAATTTTTTTATTATAATGTGCTCTTTCATATACTCTGATATTCCAGATACAATTAATTATACTGTGTCTACATGTGTAATTATATATACTTTCTTGACATACTACGTTTTACTGAAGACTGATCTAATAGGGTTTTAATCAGTTCAAGCTGAGCGTTAAGGCTCGACTGGACCTTTGGCAGCCGTCAGGGCGAATTTTATCAAATTATCCTCTACATTCGAAAAACCGTTTTGATATTCCAAAATCTTAAAAATTATATCAGCTTAGAATTCCTTCTAGAGCATTGACGTGAATGTTCATGTAGGTTGCTTTTACTGTTATCTAGAGTATCTAGTTTCGCGATTACGAAAGTCTATTAAACCGCTGACTTCATTTGTCTGTGAAGCATATAGGCTACAGATTCTAATAATTTTTGTTTGTGAAATATGCGAATTGACACGTCCCTTCCTCTTGTACAAATATTTATTGTTTATAAATACATTTGTTGTTGTATAAATGTTGATTATTACCACTTGTGGTACTTAATATCTAAACCTATCACTGATAATGCCAGGATAGTGACTGACCTTTATGTACATATCTTGTATGAGCTGTTGCAATGGGAATTACGATTGTGTTTTGTCTTTACTTTTAGTTCGGGCTTTGAGGGTGGTCAAGTTGAATTGTAAGAAGCTGTTATTTTTTTCAGTGAAATGGATTTTATGCACATAAGTATTTCTTTTGCTAAGAAGTAAAATATACTTCTTTTCTCTTAGTGAAAACTTGACTTTCATTTTTATTTGACCAAGGAAAGAAGATATTATTACCCACTACCCTGAGAGGCATCACATGAATGCTACGAGTCTTCATGTGATCATTTTTATTGTGTTTTAGTTAAATAAGCATGTTCTTTTGACTGAAAGAACGTGTCAAAATGATATAGATTCACAAACATTTAAACCTTAATGCAATTAAAGACAATAATAAAATCTAGATTGAATCTTTTTTTATTTACATGGAGTGGGACATCTTTTCGTGGAATGTCCCATTAACGTTTGCAGTGTAGATTAAAGAACAGGTAGGATACACTCATTTAAAAAAATCTCTCTTTGTTTAAAAAAAACCCTCTTTATTTCAAAATCCATCGGTTAACTAAGATTCTGATGCAAAAATGTATAACTATCCAAGAAATCCCACAGACTAGAGAAGATCAAACGTCCGTGATAGAGAAAACTTCCTTTCCTGGACAATGACGTCACTCACCAGGTGGAGCCAGCGTAGAGGAAGTAAGAGAGCGAGAGAGGGGGGGGGAGGGGTTGGAGGAAGCCTCGGGCTTGAGTTTCAGAAACCGATCTTGCGAGACTAATCCCTGTCGACGTGTGCTCGATTGCTTCTGTCTGGATCCTGTTATTGAGAGCCTTCTTCTGGATTCCACATCTCCAGTCTCTCTCTTCGGGATGGCGAGGTGTTCGCAGGGAAGGAAAAAAAACGGACACACACAAAAAAAGAAGAAAGAGGAGAAAGAAGAAAGACCCAGTTTCCCGGTAACAATGTGTTTCTGTGTTGTATACGAATAAGGATAAGTCTACCCTTCCTCTCAGAAACTGGGCAGGGTGGTAGCCTTTGCGGGATACGAATGAAGCTCACCAGAACTATTTTTTTCATCCCATTCCTCCTCCCCCTAAATCCCAAACAGGCAACGGGTGAAGATGTTTCTCCCGCCCTGAAAAGAATTGAAGATTTTCTGGCTATAACCGAACGCTAGGTTCAATTGAATAGAGACTATTTATATAACTGGTGTGTGGTTTTTATGTTGAAAAAAGAATCAAATTCTGCGATATTATAGTTAAAATGTGAAGCATAAAAGTTATCCACCAAAATAACTTGTTTTGAAAAAAAGATAGAAGGGTTCAACTACTGAACGTGAGTCGGGAACCAAAAGTTACGAAGGGTGTAAAAGGCATGTCCCTTTGCTATCACACCCAAATGTCAATCTCCCTTCCAAGTAGTACAGCCTGGATTGCATTTTGCAGACAAGCGAGGTCTGATGTCTGGACTCACAGCCAGTACAATTAATTCTCTGTGGGACCTGTGTTGTGTCGTCCCTATTTGTGATTGTCCCTTCATCCATCCCATCTTATCACGATTCACTCTTATCTTCAAGATTAGTCAAAAGTGGCAGAAAAGCAAATTAAAATAAACTAATTAATCAATTAAACACAAAAAATTACAAACACAATAAAGTAAATAAGTTTTAAATAAACTTTGACTGGTAAGGTTTTGTTGTTATTCTGATCAAAAATATATTTTAAAACTCTTTCATTGAAGAGCTCATGACAAAAATAGGAAAGAGAGTGTATATTTTGTCAGCCATCTTGGTTTTATAACATTAAACAGCCAATATGTTTGAAATTTAAGAAGCCAGTCATCTCCTTGGGAACGACATGGAGATCAAACGAAAAAATATCCCAATATTTATTTCTTACCTACAATCAAAGTTCGACAGTCTCTGAGTAATTGAAGAATGTAGAGAAGGGACAAAAAAAATGTGCGAGTTATCAAAGTTCGCTTAAACTCCATTTTATGCTCAGATAGGCTAACCAGCAGATACAGTTTAAAGTAAAATCCGAATCAGTACAACCCCATAAGAGATACAAGTCAGTGATATCACTACTCCATTGCGATTGCCCACCAGCTGTCAATTATATATATCCCTCATTGTCTAATAAAGACTTTACTGAGAACTTGACAAACTCCCTTCCTGTACGTTCAGTGAATCAATCGCATTTTTTTGTGCATTCCAAGGCATACATTAATTGGTATCATTTTGCACCATTATTTTGCAATTACTTGGAAAGCTATTACGCCATAATTGCAACATTTTTACAAATCACACTACTCCCATGTGTGTCTTTCCCTCGTCCCTAATTGAGTAATAAGAAAGACACGAAAGCATTAACGAAAACTTGGTGAATTGTAAAAGCAATAGCTGGAAGAGTTGACCTTACGTGATAAAAATCTTGCGTTTGGTACGTCGCGTTGCGACACGAACAACAAATTGCGAATTTTACCAAATCGATGATTTCACCTGGCAAAAAAAAAATCAGATAAAAAAATATGACATCTGGTGGGAGAAGCATAAACCACAACTCCATTAGTCGATGGCATGGGACAGTAAAATATACATTTGAAACAAACGCACAGGCTGGTTTTAAAGAGAGAGGGGGAAGCGCAAGAGTAAAAGAGAGAGGGAACAATGAGGGGTAACGAGAGAGAATAGAAGAAATGAGAGAAAGAGAGAAAATATTGAATTCCTCTGGGATTTTCCCGCATAAAAATGCCAATGGCAGTCATATACCTAGCAAAAGTGCTAATAAGGTCAGGAAGGGAAGGGGATGTGTGCAGTGAAAATCGAGTAAGTCGTACACCTGCATTGGAAGTAAAGAGTAGGAGGGGATTGCATGACTTCATAATGTGAGATTTGAATGCCTGATGTATTATGGCTACGAGGTGTCAACATGGCGAACGATTTTGGGGCAGACTTTAAGCAGTTCATTTCTTCTAATTTTAGAAAGAAAACTGTGACTCAGAAAGCGTGATGGAAAGTTTCTTATCACTTCCCATGGTGCAACAGTGATCTCAAAGTTCTAAATTTTCAGTTGCAATGGAGTTCCCAGCGTGTGGGAGTATCCTCCATTATTTAAGACAATATTGTATTTACCTCAGAACCCCAAACCCACAAGGAACAACACTGACCTCACAAGTAGTCTTGAAAGCGCCTGGGAAGTTATGCAATACGTGCGACTTGCGCGTTCTGTAAAATTTCGCAAGCAGATAATGAAGTTATTTGTATCATTGTTTCTATTTGTTCGTTAACTTAGGATGAATGATGATGAGGTTGAATACGTGAAAAGAACAATGATCAGCCTAGATAAGTGGTAAGGCTACCGCCTCGCAATCAAGGAGTCCCAGGTTGGATCCCGATGGAGGCACATTGCACAGTGGTTATTTAAACTGCAGGCCCAGTCTCGATTAGCCTATCTGTGCATGAAGTGGACTGTTTCGCTGAAATCTTCCGTGTAGGAGTTTCAGTTCTTGTTTTAATCCACTTTATACACAGGTAGACTAATCGGGCCTGGACCAAAGTTTAAAGTGAGATCCGAGAAACTATGTGCCTCCACAAGGCCTCTTGATTACAAGGCGGCAACATTACCACTACGCCATCGGGGAGGCCCTTATTTGTAATAAAACATTGCGTACAAATCCCTTATAAAATGAAAGGGAGTGTAGATTGCAGCAATTGGTCATGGTAGTAATATGTTAGGCCTAGAGGAAAACTATTTGGTACATGTCATCACAACGTCCGCCATCTTGGTGACCGTCATTTTGGATCCAACTTAATTTCTTTAAATGGGAAGAGGGGACATGTGGGGTATGGTTTTGGGCTAGAATTTATCCGGGAATTGAGTGGTGAAGTCAGATTTATGAAAACTTTAATGATAAGGAAGTTATGGGCACATGAAAGTTACACAATGTGTTCAATATCCAGTGTTCCGCAACCTTTTTTTACTCACGGCACACCACAGACGGGCCTAGACTCAATCACGGCACACCAAAATGTCTGTCCTCTCAAAATCATATGAATCTTAATATAATTACGAAATATTACGTCGTTATGTAATCAATTATTATTATTATTATCATCATTGTTGTTATTATTATTATAAAACATGAATAGACTTATGCATTTATTAAAAATTTATTAACTTTAATTCACTGTAGAAAATACACATTTCTAATACGAATTTTAAAGTAAATAACTCTACTCATACCTTCAATGTAATACTTGAGCCTGCTTAGCTGCACACAGACGACTGATTCGTGGCGGAATCGTTGACAAAGCAAACCTCATTATTTCATTGAGTGAGTCTCTCTCTCTTTGATGTTTTAATTGCAGTCAACGTCGAGAAGCCCAGTTCACACAAATAAGTAGTTGAAAATGGTAATAACACATTAACTGCCATCTCGGAGATAGCCGGGTATTCACGGCTTATTGATAACCAAAATGTATACAAAGGCACTTCGAAAAATTTTAATTTCAATGTTCTGTCTGCTTTCAAATCTGCCAGTTCCTCTTGTGATCGTAAATTTTTCGTAAGATATTTCGAATCCATACTGAATGGATCACGAACCCAGTCAAAATCTTCAACTCTCTCTCCAAAATATTTTTTGAAAGTCTGCTGAAAGAGTACTAAATGTTCTTTAATTAAGTCCATCAACACCTCATTATCGTCAGCAAGGGGTCATACAGTCTGGAACATCTCACACGATCCATTTTCAATTGTCTGTATCCATAAGTTCAACTTATTAATAAATCCTTGAATCTTATCCATACTAGTCAGAATATTTTCGTTTCTACCTTGCATTTTTCTGTTTAGTTCATTCAAGTGTACGAAAATATCGGAAAGATATGCCAACTTAGATACCCATTCATCATCTGCAAATAAATCCGCATATGCAGAGCACAGATGTGATAGAACTGAACTGAAATACTGTAATTGTTGTCTGACAATGTGTGGATCCTTCGGCGAAGGAAAAGGGCAATAAAGTTTAAGAAGCGCCGACAAACAGGCATAAAACAGCCAGTCGTACACAAAAGATGCAGTATTACAAACAAAGAACTTGCTTGAATAGCTCTATTGTATGATTGGTGCGGGCCGCTAAAAGGCACACAAAGCTTGCCGCCTGTAACCCATCAAACCGGCCCAATATTACAGGCGAGAATACATATAAGATGAGCATACCATAACAATATTGAGTAAATAAATTACATTTAATTTCTGTGAAAACATAAAAGTTATCAGCAAGAATAAACAAGCACCTTCTTACTTAAAATCGACAATTAATTTCTTACAATATTAGGTAAAATTTTGCGTCACACCTTTCACCTTGTGACGGCACACTAGTGTTCCGCGGCACACCGGTTGCGGAACACTGCAATATGCTGTCCTTCTTGTGCTATGCACATGTTGAGACTGTTCTCCCATGCTCAGTGGTTCTCAAACTGTGGTACGCGTATTCCCAGGGGTACATGAAGTACTTGAAGGGGGTACACAATGAGCTCAGAGAGTGGTGCACCTAAAAAGGTACCGAAATAGATAAAATAAAGAGCCGAATCTCTTCTTGAAAGTTTCAAGTGCACAATCAAACATGAAGAAACCGTGTCAGGTCCTTCGCAGTCGCATCCTTCTCACTAGAAACTCTGAGGATTTGCCATATAAACTCCAAAATTATGCTTGACAGTTTGTTTACAAACTTATTTTTGTTCTTTACTTTTTTTTAATAATTGGAAAAATATGTGAAAATTATTTTTTATGTGCATACATGTGTTTCACATTTTTATTTTTGTAATTAAACAATCATAAATATTGTAAACGTAGGAACACCCAATAAAATAATAAGCGTAGGATTCAAATGTTTTTTTGTTTACCATCTTTCCGCATACAGCCTGAATTCCATTTTCCTCTATTGGAGACACACGCCTCCAACACAACAAAACACCCACCAAACATCCCCCAAAACCCACTATTCGGAGAAAACTTATGGGGTTAGTTACTACTAAAGGGTGCAACGAGAAAAGCGTTTGAGAACCGCTGAAATAGATTACTATATAATAATGAAGACATAGAATCTCATACGCACTGCTAATGCAGCCGACTTCTAGCAAGTCACGTGTTTTTGTTTACATTGACTACATTCATACCGTGGAAGAAGAGTAGTGTTTTATTACTGCGTCAAAATGCGGAGGTCGCAGCAGATCGCCGTTTCCAAAATACCAGATATCTTCCTTTGCATCCGTCCCGCTGCGCATGATGTACTAGCCGTGCCGAGATGATTACGAAACACATTGTCCGACCAGCTTGTCAATATTCGGAGCGAGTAAATTAATTTATTGCCGATTAGTGCGACTTTCCAGTTTCACTTGACGTCCCGAATTATCTGCATATTTTTGACCCCACGTACGATTTATGGCCTTTTAATCTAATTAGCATTTATGTCGATTAAGCCGCTAGGCCTGATGGGTAATGGGTATTGTTGAATTCAGGATTTTGGAGATCGTGGCGGAAGAGAGGAAATTTTAAATTATGGCGGAAAGTTCATTCTTGTGTGACGGTAATAGTGCATATATTGAAAAGTTTTCATGCTTGCACGTTTTTTTCGGAGGGCTCGGTTAACAAGCGCGTTAAGCGGTCAACTTTCGGTCTCGCCAGCGAAGTTCCCGGGTTCGAGTCCAGGCCTGTGCATGGACGTTCAATGCTAGTGTACTTTCATTGATTGATTTAGTTTATTTTACTTTCTTTTCTGCCATCGCGTATGTGAGGATGAAGGGTGATAGGATGAAATTAATTAAAGGACAATCTCAAGGGCAGGAAACAACACGAGCCTCACATAGGACACCACTGGGTGTCCACACGCCAGAGCCTCGTTAGTCTGCAAGAATACAGTCCAGACTGTACAACATGGACGAGAAGTTGACATTTAGGTGTGTACATAAAGAGTCACCTCTTTCATCTCCAATCATAACTCATTCTCACCGTCGCGATTCATCCAAAAGTGGCGAAAATCAATGTAAAATACGTTTCATTTTGCTACTTAACTTAAGTCTAATCGCAACGATGAGAATGATGATTGGATGAAATTGATGAAGGGGCATTCACATGCAATGCCCACACCAGGACTAAAAGTGAGACAGTCGGTAGCAATATTTTAAGTCTAAACACTTTTAACCACCGAGGCTACGTGTTGAATCAGAACCACTGTGAATTGTGGGTCCACCGAGGATCGAACCTGGGACGCCTTGATTACAAGGTCACTACATTACCTATACGCCATTGCGTGTTAATGATCTAGGCACACTTACAAAGAGACACCCATGAACAACAAGGGCTCGAACCAGAAATCTATTTCAATTCTTGTTATCTACTTATAGGTTAATCGCGACGTTCAGGATGAATGATAATGAAATACGCTGCTCTACAAAACTTAAGGAACACCAAGGGAACAGAAGGAAACAAACACAAAACAGTGTTCACCCTGTGTATCATTTTGCAATGTTGCTGGTCATTTTCGTTGCAAGTTGCATCTGTACCTTATTGGTGTTTATAAGCCCTGATCAAGAGCATCCTAAACATGCTCGATAGGAATGAGGCCCAGTGAGCATTCAGGCCACTCAATACGGGTGATGTCTTCCGTTTCCAGGCATTCCGACACAATACGTGTGCTGTGCGGGCGAACATTGTCATCCATAACATGAACTGTAGACCAAATGCTCCACGGAAATTGCGAACATATGAACGCAAAATGTTGTTTTTCTCAATTTCTGGTTGGGCTGAAGCCTCATCAACCCCTCTCTGCGTACGCCAGTGTAGCGTGACAAAGTTTAAATAAACTTGAGACGATGATGTGCAGAAGAGATATTTTATTGTAATGTTATTCTCAATATTTACATTATTCTCTAATACTCTACTTGCTCTGATGATTACTTGATGTTCCTTAAGTTTTGTGGAGCAGTGTAGATGTGAAAACGGCAATGCCTTGCCCAGGATTCTAATCAAGAACTTTTGGCTTCCTAGAACGCTACGTTACTCAATCCACGAAAGCCAGCTTGCATAGTTGTAAATAACACTTACAATCAAACATTAAATATGTCAAATCTGGCAGAGAAATCTGTTTGTGTTTCACACGGTGCACTAGAAAATCTAGACTGAACGTAAAGCAGTGAATGTTTAGAAATTTTCCGAAGGCAAACCTCCACACTGCTTCTATAAAACACACTATGTAGACGTAGACAGTGTGATGCTGAAAAATGGTGAAAAAGGTCTACCTCTGCTCACCAAGAATAACACAATAAAACGTCCCCCAAAAAACACACGTGGAGGTTGGGGGGAAAATGAAAACGTATACCCTATTGTTTCGCTACAAAACGACACGCGCACACATACATCACCGGGTATATATTGTCCGCTCCAGAGCATTACTTCCACATTATAAACTTATATATCACAGCGGGTCCATAATTTTTTGACAAAGATGACGCCATTTGATCATTTCATTCCACGCTGTTGGAGAGCATTTTGCGATTACTAATTGCAAAGCGTAGCAATATTTTGGTTTTTGGCCAGCGAGCAGTTCTCATTCGGCGAGAGAAAGATGATGATGCATGTAGTGGAAAATTATGTTTTGTTTGGTTACGCGGGAAACATGAGCTTGAAAGGACATATTGGAACTCTCTCTCTCTCACCCTTCATCACCACTATATGATATATAATAAATTAAAGAATATTTTAAGAAGCTTGAACTGTTTGCTTAAATGGATTACCCAACGTAGATAGGTTTGAGTTTTATGCATACTATATTAAGCAAATTTACTTAACCACAAATGGTCACAAAAAAACCATGTTTAAATTGAGCGAGAGAGAGAGAGGGGGGGGGGGAAGTGCCGGTATTGTGGAATTGCGTTTTCATTTTTAATTCCTGCAACGAACTTCATGCAAGTACTCTTTCCATTCTTAAATAAAGTGTGAACTATTTTGTTTAGATAAAAAATAATATCGTCAGCTGCACAGTACATATTTTGCGAGTTTTTCTAACAGTTTCAAATGTCAGAAATAAAATTTGGAGGATACTTTGCAATATTATTCTACATTGCCCTCTATCCACGTACATTTGAAAATATTTCTTCTTGTTTATTTAAATAGTAGATCTGTGAAGAAGATTCGATTGCCTTATTATAGACTTGAATATATATATATAATGTTATGTGACAGCAGACATAATAAATGCAGTAATTCTTATTTTCAAAACAGCTCATAGAAATTTTACTGGCCGCATCTATTAAGTGAAAAGATTCTCTCGCGCTATCGATCAGGTGAGTTGTGGAAAAGATTCCAAGCTTTACGTCACTCTCATCTTCAGGGTAGAAGAAGAAGAAGATGAGACTGACGTTAGCTCTCGAAAGCTTGGAATCTTTTCATCATTCGTCGCCAGGAAAGCTTGAAGACTTACGTCTATTATGTGATCTACTTCATAACTTTCATGGAAGCGGGTAAAGTCGAATGCTATTCCACTTTACCCACTGCCCGCCATTTTGGTATTTCAGAACATTATACTGGCTGCACGAATCTGTACCAGTGCGGGCGATTAGGGGGAGCGCGGACGGGCAGTTGTCCCCCATATTTTCGTCACTTTTGCCCCCCCCCCCAGTTTTGGCACCTTGCCCCCCGGTTTTGGAACCTAATCGCCGCCACTGCTGTACTGTGAACTTATCGTTGAGTATTAAAATCTTTCCTTACGTACGGACACTATTACATTATACACTCATTTTGCATTAATAAGGTGCCTCCAAAAATGTGTGCTCCGTGTAAAAACTGTTTTTCTGCTGCAGAAACGACGAGATATCTTGCTTCCGGCTCACACCACCATCGAATCTCCATTGACCTTGGTGCAGCACTTTAAAACATTTCCACCCGATATCACCCTTTACTGGAACCAGAATATATACCCGCACTTACACATACACATACACTCAGATATACTAGGGATGATCGGAAATAAAGAATACAAAGTCTGCAAATTCCAGTAGTTATTTATTAGACGAATACAAACGGACTCACGTGAAATCACACTTCATACAGTACTTCTCAACATAGTCCCTCCCCCGTTCAGGAATTTTTCCTATCGCTTCATGAGGTTCATAATGCCTGTCTCATAGAACTCTGGGTCTTGTTCTCGAGCCCAACCTTTGCTTCATGCACAGCATCAACCGAGTGAAACCGGCGTCCTCTGAGATGCTTCTTCACAGGAGTAAAGAGATCGCAATCGCCTGGAGCAAGGTCCGGGTAGTATGCTGGATGAAGGAGCACATGCCACTCAAGTCGCGCCAGGCCTGGACATAAGGGTTGGGCTCCGACAAGATGATGGCATATTATAACATGAGAAACGCTGATGATTACTAGTCATGTCTATAATAAGTAGAAATATAATTTACCGATTAAGAACGGAATATCCAACGCTCCCATTACATTTAAAGCCATAAGGGAACACTAGACTTTACAAAATAATTTAATTCAGTATTTAAACGTATTTGATCTAATAATTTCAGTTCATTATTGTAGGTACTTTAAAAGTTTCGATATTACCTAGATAAAAGCATATTTTTTGGCATTAAACAGATTTAAAGCTTCGAACGAAGCTAATGAAGAAGGTACATGAAGTGGTGGATCAGGAGCTGGAGGCTACAATTCTAAAAAAAATTTAATTCTCAATCTTTACATAAATACAAAACTTTAAATTGGTTAATGCATGCTATGGAAAACATAAATATACTAATTATACATGAATAGTTTAAGTCTTCGCTAAGGATTTTAAAAGAAATATTGTTTTGAAATATATACAGGCATTGAAGGAATTAATATGAAATCCCATATGACAACGGGTAGTAATTCGCGCTTGCAGTACAGCCGTGTCACCTAGTGGCCATAAAGGCAGAGAAATCAGTCATCGTATGGATTGTGTATGAACATTCTGCTAACAGTCAAACGCCGTTGTATCCGACATCTAAGACTTCCAAAGAGGCTTGATAATTGGAACACGCCTCGCTGGAGCCTAGATGAAAATAGTCAATCTTGTGTGATTTGCAAGGAGCACGGTGCCAACTGTGCTGACAGCCTACATAAGGAAGGCAAGGCGTGATCTTCGAAACAGAGCAGTGGGTGAAAGTTGAAGCTCACCGACAGAGCTAGACGGATGCTGAAGTGGATAGAGACCCGAAAGCACATGGCACGGTATCCCTGATATCCTCCGAGATGAACTCCCTTTCCAGGGCCCTGTATCAATCAAAACTATCCTACGGGAACTGCATACTGGAAACATTCATAACAGAAGGGCTATTTCAGAACCATTTATGACATCACATAATGATGTAAATGGTGCCAAGAGCACAAAGGCTGGACACAACAGCTGTGCAGACAGGGCATCTAATCTGACTAATCTGTATTCACATTATTCCAGACCACCAGGTATGTTTGGGTTTGAAGAACTCCTGCAGAAGCCTAACATGTTGATTATCTTGTTCCTACTGTTAAGCATAGAGGGGGTTCTGAGATGTGGGATGTGATATCTTGGCGTGGTCTTGGACCACTTGTAATATCTATGCAAGGATCACAGCAAAGGAATAAAACAGAATTATGGGCGTACATCTCGATCCTATGATCCAGATTGTGTTTCCTGGCGTACGACTTATGTTTCAAGATGACAATATCTCCCTATTCACACTGAAGTGGAACATCTCATCTGACCTCCTTAGTCACCTGAACCTGATCTTAACATAGTTGAACATTTGTGGAGTATTTTGAGGGCCAAAGTACAGTCTTGTTGAAGAACGAAAAGGTAAGCAATTATCGTGGATAGTATAAATTGGTGTAGTTGAAAGCATGTTATTAGTGTAATTGTTGAGGTAGTATCATCACTAAGGATAACGTTTTCGCCATACTGTTAGCACCGACAACAAGGAAGGGTCTCAAGTGTGGTTGTATGTTCTTTGTTAATAAATAATTGTGCTGTCCCAGCACTTAGAGTAAAACATTGTTAACGTGGAATTAATTCACGTGTTTTGGTTTGATTGATTTAGTTTATTTTACTTCGCGTTTTGTGCCTCTTGGCTAATTTGCGAAGATGGGGATGAGTGATGAAATGATGAAATTGATGAATGGACATTCACAAACAACCAAGCCCGACCGGGATTCGAACCCGGGACCCTTGGCGTCGCAGCGCGATGTGCTAACCACTTTTTTTTTTTTTTTTTTTTTTTACAATAAGGAAATACCCCCTACACGGAGGTATCCCCCACCATTCACTCTTTTTCTCACTTTTACACTTTTCAATTCTTACATTTTCTTTGTTTCTTATCAACTGGACGAACACAAATACCCATGCCTTACCCGGGACTCGAACCCAGAACCCCTGGCGTTGTAGCGCGCTCTGCTAACCACTTCGCCACGAAGGTCGACAGGCACTCGGCCACAGGGTCGGGCTCACGTGTTTTGGAACAATTCATCTGCTTGGCGTTATTCATCTTTGTAATTTTCATATTACTCACACACGGAGTGCCATACATTTCAAGCCTTTTGGGAAGTAAACCATGTATGAAGTGGGATAGTATTTACAATATATATATATATATATATAACACTTCGCTGGAATCGAACTCGAGTTGTCCGCATGATAGTCTGACACGTTAACCAACACACCAACTAGAGAATATGAAAGGTCCTTACGAGTAACCGACTTAAAGCAAAGTATTTTTGAAGGAGTCGAATGTATTGTGATGTTTATGTCCTCACGACGTTGGATTCTCTCTCTTTCCTCGTATCTCTCTGTTTTCTAACAATCTATCGTAAATGTAATCTTTCTTTGCAGTCTGTTATTGCTACTGCTGGTAGTTTTCACGATATGACGTAACGTGGATGGGCAGGTTTCTCTTTCACTTCCTGTATTTTTTTTGAGTCACTTTGGTTTCTCCTTAGGCTAATCGCGACGGTGTTGATGAGTGCTGTTTAGACGAATATGCTGAAGTGATACACAAAAATAAATACCCAAGCACAAAAGCCAGAACTCGAGCCTGGGACCTTCAATGTGAGGCATGTTTCAGGGAGATTATGTTCCCCCTTGCGTGTGTGTTTTCGTTAGATTCATGGTGTTTCGTTAGTTGATTTGAATAGATAAAGCAAATAAACCAGACAGGTGGAAGTGAGTAGAGAATCGTAGCTACGGGACCTTCTCGATATGATATCCTTCGCTTCGTTACTAGAGAACCTCTATATCCTCTTGTGATAGAGGACCTATGAGAAGAATGAAGGGACAGATTAAGAGATGAAATTTGATGTGTGTCTTTTAGTCAAAATGGCTAGAAATAGATATTACACACTTCTTCACTGATAGAAAAGAAGAAAAAAATTTACCCTGGTCGGGATCGAACCTAGGTGTCGCGGAGGAAAGTTCTGTACGCTATCCAACACTCTAGCAATAACACTACATTTTCTTATTTTCCCAGTCGGTCTGTTTCCTTCCTCAACACCTGAAGAACAAAATGCATCTTCATTTCTCTCATAATTGCTTCATTGTCTAGTTTCAGAGACAACGTATGACAAAAATAGATGCATTCTTACTGTGAAAAATCCCGTTTCACACATCGTGCTTTCCATTTACTGCTCTTGAGACATTCATTTGGAAGTTAAAACTTAAGATTTGTGTGTTTGTTTTCACGTGCACGTGTGTGAGAATTGTGGTGTGCACGTGTTGGATGTCATTCTAGGTATTATTTTCGTTCAATGCATTAATGTAGTTATAAAATATACAATTTGCAGTAATGCAAGCACTAAAAATATAAACCCGCCAGGTTCGTTCCCAAACAACATTAAATAAAGGAACATAACGTGGACCGAGTATTATTGGTTTGTTTCCTGTTATCGCTATCTTGTAGGAGATATTTGTATAATAGAGGGCAGAACGTTATTCGTTCGAGTAAGCCTATAGCAGCTGCTGGAGGAAGCGCTGTAGTGCTACATCTTGCTCGGTTCCAATGTTTTCCGCATAGACCTTTTGAACTAAAGATTTTGTTTTATTTTCGAATATCTTAAGGTGGAACTTTTCTTACCTGTTTGGGTTTTCGAGGTAGCTTCCTGCTTTCCTTGTAGATTTTCAGTGGATTCGATTCGCACCACTTCCACTCACACGTGCAACGAATACAAACACGTGTAGTGAACAGTTATGCCAACATCGACAATAGAGTTACATTTTCTTAGGAAATGTCCGTATACCTCCATGTCTCCTTGCTCTATATTTACCCTGTAACTATTTCATCCATACACAACAAACAATATGCAGTAGTGTTTTCGGTAGTGTTTCGTAAGAAATTATGATTATATTTAATGAAAGAGAATAAGTAATAACGCTATGCAATTAACTCAAGAAGCGAATGTGACTGTAGGAAAATATAACCTGTTACAGCACTTTTTCCTTGCAAATAAGGGACATTATAGTTGAAAAATTGCTTGATTTTTTGGATCAGAAGTAAAGTTGTTCCATGTGCTTTTAACTTTTATTGCCATCTGTAGGTAACTTTTGTCCATTCGGTAGCCCATCGATATCAAATTGTCTGCAGTGCCACTAGCGGGCAATACGATTATTTAGTGTTCTTGATTTTCAATGATTTATTATTAGGAGAGCCAATTTCACACACACACACACAAATATGGCTAGAGAAATTCTTTCTTCTCAACGTTCGTGAGTCCACGGCTTGGTAAATTGTATTTTTTAAAGTCGATGCCCGATCGAATCAATTTTAAGCGTAAATATCTTTCCATTTTTTAAAAAAACTTTATTCCTCAATATGTACCCTTGAAATTTAATATTAATATATAAATTGTGGCATAATTATAGAGAGTATTTGTTCGATCTTGTCTAGACTTGTTGACAAATACGAGGCGCATCCAGAAAGTAAGTTTCCCTATTTTTTTTCCGTGAAAGTAAACATAATGAGCCGTGTAA
Organism: Lepisma saccharinum; assembly: GCF_977018435.1. Lineage (NCBI taxonomy): Eukaryota > Metazoa > Arthropoda > Insecta > Zygentoma > Lepismatidae > Lepisma > Lepisma saccharinum. The sequence goes on from NC_139229.1 coordinate 61,982,258, forward strand.
ATTGCGGATGCGCAGCAGAGCTAAGACGTATCAATCATATGCCAGGCGGACAGATCCCGCCCGGCGCCAGTAGCGAGGCAGCAGTGGTCCGAAGTGGAAGCTCGTATTCCTTCTCCCGCCGCATGCCAGTAGCGAGGCAGCAGTGGTCCGAAATGGAACCTCGTATTCCTTCTCCCGCCGCATGCGAGGTTCGGTCGGTGATAAAGTTCCTGAATGCACAAAGCATTGCGCCAATTGACATTCATCGTCAGCTCTGTGAGGTCTATGGGCTGAACATTATGAGTAAGCAGCTGGTGCGTCGCTGGTGTCGGCAGTTTTCGGAAGGTCGTCAAAGTGTCCATGATGAAGAGCGCAGTGGGCCTCCGTCCCTCATTACTGATGATCTGGTTGAGCTGGTGCGGCAGCGCATCGTAGAGAACCGTCGCTTCACGATTACGGAGTTGAGTAGCCTTTTTCCGCAGATATCGCGATCCGTTTTGCATGAGATTGTCACGCAGCGCCTGCTGTTCAAAAAAATGTGTGCCAGGTGGGTGCCGAAAACCCTGACACCCGAACACAAAATGAAACGTTCAGGAGCAGCACTGACATTCCTGCAACGGTACCATGATGACGGCGATGATTTCCTCGACAGGATCATCACGGGAGATGAGACGTGGATTTCGCACTTCAGCCCGGAAACCAAGCAGCAGTCAATGCATTGGCGGCATAGTGGATCTCCGGCCAAGAAGAAATTCAAACAGACGCTGTCGGTACAGAAAGTGATGTGCACCGTGTTTTGGGACAGGAAGGGCATTTTGCTCATTGAATTCCTCCCCAGAGGTGAAACGGTGAACGCTGACCATTACTGTGAAACACTAAGGAAATTGCGACGTGCCATTCAAAACAAGAGGCGTGGCATGCTTACTGCAGGTGTTGTGCTCCTCCATGACAATGCTCGTCCACATACAGCTCGGTGCACAGCAGCTGTTTAGACGGAATTTGGCTGGGAGTTGTTTGATCATCCACCTTACAGTCCTGATCTGGCTCCCAGCGATTTTCACGTTTTCTTGCACCTCAAGAAATTCCTGTCCTCCGGTGAGCGTTTTGGCAACGACGAAGAGCTGAAGACGTCTGTCACACGCTGGTTCCATTCACAGGCGGCAGAGTTCTACGACAGTGAGATCCAAAAGTTGATACCACGATACGACAAGTGTCTCAATTCTGGTGGTTGCTATGTTGAAAAATAGCTGAACCTTTGCTGTACCTGTTGCCAATAAATGGTTTCCTGAAACTGTGTTGTTGTTTTTTTCTAAAAAAATAGGGAAACTTACTTTCTGGATGCGCCTCGTATAAAATTTGGTTCAAATTAGTTGACAATAACGGGGTCTAATAGAATCATTTAGTTTTCTCTGCCCAATATCATTAAATTAATTTTGTAAGTGTTGATTTTCATTGGCATGTTTCATTTCGGACACCGAAAAATTCCAATAAATCAGAATATTTGCACTTTGCACTAAATCGGGTGGCACCAGTTCGTCAACCTCCAAATGTGGAGGCAAGAAGCGATGCGCCCGCCCGGTTAAATCGTTTGATATCTCACCAACACTACCACAAAAGCATTTCCTGTTATCGCAGTCACAACCCAGGTGGTTGCCAGCTCTGGCTGCAAGTCGCCTCACCCTTCCGGCTCCAACTCGAGAACGACGCTTGTAATTCAAATGTGGAGGCTGCACAGGTGACAGTCCCGTCTCAGCGGCTTTGATTTCTCACCAGCACATGCGAGAAAGAATTTTCTCTCATCGCTAGTGAACCCCGAACCAGAGGCCATCTTTCTAGTTAGTTGCCAGCTCGGGCTGCAAGTAGCAAACTTCAGAGAAACCTCTCCCGGCACAGTGTAATTGACGCCAGGACTTGGCGGTTGAGAACACTGTTCTAGAGGGAGTCTGAACGATTACGAATGGAAAATTGATTTGGGGTGTCAAAACTGGAGATATATTAATACTTCAGGAACATGACTGAAGGGAAGTGGCTCCTATGTTTCTACCGTGATTGATGGACGAAGATCCTTCGCGTCTGTCCAACGTTTCAAATTTCTCGAAGCAACGCGGAGAGGGCGGTCACCGATCCACCGTTGCACCGTAGGAAATCGATGCTATTGTTTGCACAGTCCTCTCTGGAGCTCCAAGGGTTTGCCAAAACAAGCGGAGAAAATTCGAGCAATTGGACATCACGTCTTCGGTGCCTATGTTTCATAATTAAGCTGGGGGATCGAAGCTGAAGCTGGGCAAACACTGGTCGCGAAAAACATACACGCCAGCAGCAGTCGTGTGGAGGAAACTGATAACTCCAATGTACACTTCGAATCAGCACGTTGATGTGTCTGTTATCTTACTTCAGTGACGTGTTTCACTCCCAGCTATGAATCCTAACATTCTATGACAGTATATGATGAAATCGTCGTGCGATTGCTGAAGGGCTACGCTCAGTGAAATAATAGTGAATATAGATGAAAAAATAAATCATCCTAAAAATGTCCCTTCTAAATGAGCAACTAATGGGCTTCAAACTCCCATCAGTGATTGAAGCACTACTATATCCTGTCTAAGTTATCTCTGGAGCAAGGTCGCGCCTAGCGTCAGAGAAGGGAGGAAATCCCGTGGGCAGAGCGAAGCAGTACACGCTGCTTCGAAGGCTGGTAACTGCAGTCGCTTTCCTCCCCTTCAACCAATAACCGATCCCTCTCGCGTGTTCTTTGGGGGAGCCGTCTCGCGGCACTATTTGCGCAGAGAATTGTTTTCGTTTGCCTGCTGCCGACCCCCGTGGCGGAATGGTTAGCACATCGCAAGGGGTCCCGGGTTCGAATCCAGTCCCGGCATGGATGTTTGTGGGTGTCCATTCATCAATTTCATGTCAGCTCTCATTCCCATCTTCGCAAATTAGCCAAAAGTGGCACAAAAGTATATCAAATCAGTCAATAAATCGATCGTTCGCCTGCTCCAGGGATAGCTGATTGAAACGCTCTACTCAGTGGACAAACTCTATCACTAGTTGGCAGAAACGCTCCACTCAGTGAACCCTATCACAAGCTGGCTGAAACGCTCCACTCTGTGCTCGAACTATATCACTAACTGGCTGAGACGCTCCACTCAGTGGTCGAACCATATCACTAACTGGCTGAAACGCTCCACCCAGTGGTCGAACCCTATCACTAGCTGGCTGAAACGCTCCCCTCAGTGCTCAGAACGCACCACTCGATGGCTCGGATGCTTCACTCTGGTCAAAATGCACCACTCGAGCCACTGACAAGGCGGGTGTGTACAGGTGAGTGAAGTAAAGACAGTGAACGACCATTGCTTGACCTCATTTTAGAAGTACGTGATAAAAATACAAGAAACGGAAATATATAAAAAAAGTTACCACGCTCCGACCCCAGGTAGCCTTCTATCAAGAGTCTGAGTGAACCCCAAAGTCGCTCAATAGAAGGGCATTGCTGAGACATTTCACATCGCGACTCAAACCCGAGTTACCCACGTGGCAGTCAGATTCCCTACCAATCGCAAACACATGTGGACGACACAACGTAGAGGATTATGCTGGATGAATTCAGGCTACAGATCCTCGTAAGCCTGCAAGAATACAGCCCAGGGTGTACTGCGTTGAAGAGAGGCTGACAATTGAGTAGCTCACCACATATACATATGTAGTAGACACACACATGACTTTTATACATGTGTTTGAAACATACCATTTCATTGTTTTCTCGCACTATCGTTGCACATGTATTTTTTCTGAGTTAACGCGGATACAATGGCAGGGATGAAAGGGAAAATAAAACAAAGGAAATCTGCCCCCACGGCGGGTTGCGAATTCGCAAACACTCCATTGAGCACTCAGAAGAGCTACTCCAACAACCATCCTGGTGTTAATGGCAAACGACTCGTTGAGTCATATGTGAACACCCCGTTCCAGTCCCTTTGTGACGTCATGTGTACATAAAAAAAATCCACGTCGGCCTCGGGCTGAAATATTTCTGCGTGTTTCACGCAGCAAGCGTCGTCGGTGGGAAATCGCACTGAAAGTTTCTACGTTCAAGAAATCAATACTCTTAGAAGCGCGGGACACCTCGTACAGACTGCATTGGGTTATAATCAAAGGAACAATTATGTAAATTTCCGTTCAACTTGATCTAAGTCGATTTGCGCCTTCGTGATAATTTACCAGAAGTAATGAGTATCTGATTCATGACGATCTGACGCTGTTGTCATCAATGGCGTACGCAGGCGACAGGAGTTGTAAAGGTAAACATTAGATAGTTGCGTTATGGGGAGCGGGGAGGGGGAATACAGTATAAAATATTTCGTAATTATAATTTATAAGCTTCGTTTTTCAAGTTATTCAAAAACAAACATAAACAGGGCCAATTTTAAGGGAGCTCTTTACTTCTTTCATTTTGCTTTTCTTGAAATTTCGGGAGGGGATGTAGCCCCAACTCCCCCTGCGTACTCCACTGGTTCTCATGATTACTTTTGTGTTTGTTAACGTTCTTTTCCCCACTTTGTTTACGTTATTGAATTTCCTCTTGGAACTATATCAGTAGAGATATCTTGAAAAATATTATTTTTGTAGAATTCCAGAATTCTAGGAGGATTGTCAAGGTTTTGAAAAGTTAGTATCGAGACGAAACCGTAACGAGACTTACCAGGGTCTCGGTCTCGTTTAGATTTTTAAATATCTGTCTCGTTTTAGATCTCGAGTCTAGAAATACTTAGCTTGAATGGGGTTGCCAGACGCAGGGCCGTATCAAGGTTTGTGGAGGCCCCCATTTTTTTATTATTTTTTACTAGGAGCTTTATTAGCTCAATATGATAACCACCAATTTTCAGCAGTTGAAATGGTAGGCCTGATTTTAGAATTAGTAGTCATTCACAATCGAACATATCGCGGATAGGTTTGCGGGGAGAATAGCGCAGGAAAATAAAGTTACTGGACGAAAATTGTAGCGCTATAGCAGCAGTAAAATTATGCGATTAAATGTGGCTGTTTGTCGTTCGTGTGCTTCAAACAAACTCTTCCATTCGAGCCCTCATATCTACTGAGTGATACGTACATGTAAAATTGTAATACTGATCTCTTTCCTAGAACTTCCCCATAAAACACTTTAAAATAGTCACAAAATCTCTTACCGAACTACTAGAGCAAGAGGTATCAACATTTACACAAAATTTTCATGCAACGTTTCAACATATATCCTGAAGCTAAGTGAATTTCAAGTAAAACGTTCACACGTCGTCACTGACAATCCATGACAATCCAACAGCAAGGCAACTAAAATGCAATAACCAAAATATTTAATTGATAGAGTAGCAGTATGTTTCATTATTGTTAGGAACTGCCAACTTTTTACGATTATTTGTTATTTCCTTTATTCCACGTCACTGTTCTTCCTATTGAAGTTAATCGCGATGATGAGAATGAAAATATGATAAAGCGCTGTTTAAAGTTAGGTGTCCCGTAGTTCACTGATGTACCGAGAGAGAGCTCTATTATCTCCACAATTTTCCCTAGAAAAACTCACAGTTCTAATACGATGTTTTTATCGAAAGAAAGTTATGTACTTCGTAGGATTATTTATTATCTTCATCGTATCTGAGAACTGATTGTTTAAATAAGTTTGTCTTATTTCCACATCACAGCCAAATCAATCCATGGTATAAAGTATACTGAACTTTAGATATCTACAAACAGATCGACTGACAGCTGCGTTACAATTGGATCCAGAAGAATGTAGACATACGTACGACAATATTGAATTTTTATTTTATTTTTAAAATACAACTTCTTATGTAATTTTTCACAAGCATAGCCAGCTGGTTAAAATATTTTTTTGGTGGAGGCCATTCACAGCTTCCTTTTGATGGGGGCCCCGGGGCAATTGCCCCAGTTGCCCATAGGTTAATCCGGCCCTGGCTAGACCCCTCGCTTTTTAATGAAACTGTACAGGAAAAAAAATCTGGACTCTATTTGTCCAAGTTTTTGCTTTTCTTTTCAAATGATAGATATTTTTAAATTCAATAGTACGATTGGAAGTTGACAGAATTGCTTCATTGTTGAAACTTAAAACTAGGGTAGTTTGGGGTGAATAGGGCCATCAGATGAATAGGGCCACTCACAACATAAATCAATCTAATATTTTATAGAAGTGAGGAGGCAAAGCCGGCGTCACACCGTGTGTCGACTGGGAGTATATATAAGTTTATTGCGCAGTTGGATTCCGTAAACGTTGGATGCTGATTGTGTTGGGCAGCAGTTTTCATCAACAATCGAAGGTAAGTAAGTGTTATGAAATATGGCCTATTGTTAATATTTCTGTCATGTATTCATTCTTGTTACGCTTTGATGTTTTGTTGAAAGTATATAGGTAGAACTTTAATTTTCTTAGCTTCAACAAAGACTGAGACAACTTGTCATGAATTCCTTCTTTATCGGAAATGAACCAAAGCAGAGTTGCCAACTCATTTTTCTATATAATACCAATCAGGGTGATTAAAATGTGAAATGTATGTAATTGGCCTGACGTAAAAAAAGGTAAAGTGCTCCCCTGTGCTTAGCACCACGACATGAAGGCGTATAGGGGGTGTGCGGGTAGCGCCCCACACTTCCTTGATCCGGTCGTGAGTGGGGGTGATGTGATCAGCATCACGCCCCTGACCGCCTTTACCCCCCAGGGTTTCCCGCAGGTACTCATGTTATTCGACGCTGGGTGGGCGCCGGGGCCGCTTCCAACGTTAGAAAAGTTCCCGGATTTGAACCGGCCGGGGATCGAACCCGGTACCTTTAGCATGATAGTCAGACGCGTTACCGACTGAGCCACCGCGGCCAGTTGGGCCAATTGGCCTGACGTTGAGAGAGAAGAAATATGTTTAGTTGCGGACGTTGTCTCAATAATCCAGGAACATAAGATAAAGAATGCTCCAAAAATAAGCACTTATGAGCATGCAAATCTTACCATTTTATAATTTTCTTTTCTGAAATATTGTACTTTGTGTGATTTTCCAAAATATGTATGATTTTGTATGGTTAGTGCAGTTTATATGCATAAAATATATGTGGCCCTATTCACCTTACAAGTGGCCCTAATCAGCCGGACATGTTAGGGTGAATAGGGCCAATGCATGTATTTATTCTTTTATATATTATATAACATTACAAAATTTTTGAAATGCAAAATTTGATGTGGATTCTGTAATAGACATATGGTTCATTATATTTCTGTTAAAAAATCCTACATTAAAATATTCAATACAGTAATTCTAGGTGATTTTCTTGAAAATGGCCCTATTCGCCCCAATCTACCCAATGACGGCACAGCTCTGGATAGTACTTTCTTACAACTCTGTAACAAAATGGATGCTTGATTTGGTTTATTTTACTTCGCATTTCTGCCACTTTTGGCTAATCTTGAAGATAAGGATGAGTGACGATACGATGGTATTGATGAAGGGACACTCACAAAGAATACCAAATCCCAGGCCGGGATTCGAACTCGGGATCCCTGGCGTCGTAGCGCAGTGTGCTAACTACTCCGTCAGGGAATTCGATTTGTGTCGCCGCCTTGTAATCAAGGGACCCCGGGTTCGATACCCGGTGGAGGCACATGGTGGTTCGGATTCCACTTTAAACTGTAGGTCCAGTCCCTATTAGCCTTACTGTGAATAAAGTGAAATTAAAACACCAAGTTAATCAATCAATCAAAGCCACGGAGTTCGGCTGTAACAAAACAAGTTGACGTAACTGTTTCATTGTTAGAATTTAAATCTACAATTACGACACACGTACCGAGAGCGAGGGAGTGATGGAGAGAAAGCAGATAGAGAGAGAGAGAGAGAGAGAGAGAGAGAGAGAGAGAGAGAGAGCAAATAACGAAGCACAAGAGAAAACCGGAAACATGTCAACGCAAACACTTTCTCCTGCCACAGCACAGCAGCCCCAAAATTGTTTCCATGATCTATTAATAGTGTACAATTATACTGCGTTGGAGGAGAAGGCAACCCGGCAATAATCGAGCTAGGAAAAAAACGAGCCCAGCCATCCTCGTACCGTTGACGCTGGAGAAATTACGTCATCAATCTCCGCGGCGGAGGAGAACCCTTCCAGCAAGCTGGAGCGAAACCGGAAGCAATTCTCATTGTCCTCCTAGCACGTAATTCCTCCGCCATTTCTCCATTCGGGAAGGACAAATACGGACGACCATAATTTTCCCCCTTATGCGAAACATAAACAGCTTTTTCTGCCACCTCCAGTGAAGATGTTTTTTTTTTTTTTCTTGCGAACGGGCGCAGACTTTAGGGTTGGTCCTTAGAGGCAATAATTCAAATTTACTGTTTCCCACAAATGTGAAATTTTCTCTTCTCCCTATGTATCTACAAGCAGCAAGGGTTCTACAGTGTTTACGCAGAGAATGTTTTGGTGCGAGTAGGGTTAAGAAATTGGGATGTTAATATTTAATAGGTTCAGATGCGTCTGTGTAGCTTTATCGTGTTAAGTGGTCGTATATTAACTTCTCTCGTCAATTTGTAAATTTAGTCGCTGATCTCCGTGGTGTGATGGTCAGAGTAATGTGCTGCAACCTCTGAGGTCCCAGGTTCGAACCCTGCTTGTCTCATTTCATGAGTTCATCATTCATCCTAATGACGTAAATAGCCGAAGTAGAAAGAACTACAGAATGTCGAACTAGAACTTAAGTCTATTCCAATGTTGTAGAAGGGAAATGCTTGGTCGAGTTTGGAGATAGGCGAGTAGGTAGGTAGATCTCTATTTTTTAAAATACCGTCTTGATCTCGTCCGAACTGAGCCAATTACGGATAATTTCATAAAAAAGTAATTTCATGCTCATAACTGCCTACGAAGTTACTGTATTCCTCCGTAATAGTCCCCGTTGTATATGTTGCCAAATTCCTGGCAATTTCCTCACGCCGTCAGAGGGATCGTTTTTCTGTTTATATTACCACAGATAAGGGTATATACGTATACCAATATCTGTTATATTACTGAGGGACCGCCATAAGGCCTGCCTGCACTATGTCATCGATGTTCTTGAAGCGACTTCCTCGTAGAGGATCTTGTGGCTTCCGAAAAACAAGTCGTAGTCGCAAGAAGCCATGTCCAGACTATAGGGAGGTGCTTTTAGCACTCCTCAACGCCACTGCTCAAGCAGTTGCCCAACTGAATTTGCAAAATGGCACCTTAAGTTGTGGTGCAACACCATCGGATGTCTCGCCAGAAGCGTTGGTGGTTTCCAACGAATATCTGGACGAAGGGGATTCTCCAGAAAGTTACTGTAATACTCACTATTCACGATAACTCCCTTAGGTACTGTATGACAAAGGACAACTATTTCGTAGCCATAGGCAACAAGAAGCATCAATTTAATGTTGCTGGGTGCTTGTTGGAACTTTCGTGATCTTGGCGAATCACTTAACCACTGTTGGATATAGAAGTCTCTCATTACCACAAGCTCTCTGTTACACTTAACGCATTTCTTTCACGTGCGACTTGAATTGTGATAGACGCAATTTTATTTCTATTTTTTGTGAGAATATTGTTTTAGAGGGTTCGCACGAATTGCGCATCTACCGTGGAGCAGATGTCTCACCGAACCCGAATTGCGCACCGGACCGAAGATCGCCCGCTTCAACAGAGCACGAACTGCGCACCAAGCGGAACTTTGCTGGAAATGCATACAGAAATGGAACAAATTGACAGAAATTGAACAAATGGATAGAAATGGAACAAATTCAAGGGATGTAACAATTAATGAAACTAAGAATAAGAATTTTATTTCAGATTTGGACAAAATTGTCAGTAATCATATACCAAGTTACATTTTAATATAGACATCCAATCATGTCACATGTACTTAACAATTACATTTTAATATAAACATTATCACATTTATTATGATTAAGTCGATTTGAGTCGCAAGAAAAATCACGATCCCCTTTCCTTTGTCGTTTTTTTTTTTAACAAAAAAGTTCTCATCGCGAATGGTCTTCACTTCTATTTCATCGAGCGTCAACTGAACTTCATCCAAAGTTTTGGGTAATTTAGGATGTACTTTCAACCGAGCATAATTGATGTTGTTCCTGACGAGCTTCATGTCCTTTCAAGTTAAGGTTTCCACAATGTTCCGCTGCTCCTGTAACTCTCTGTGTATTAACTTAGAAGGTCTTTCCTCAATCTCATCTCCTTTTCTCTTGATGCTGTTGCTCAGGGATTTTCGCCTTAGAACCTGGTCTCGGAGGGCATCATGATTGTGCTCTTTTTCCATCCGCGAGAATGTAGTTCCATCGCCGAGTGTGTAAATTATGGCCTTACATGAGTTACTGGTACACCTCCAGCGTTCTTCACCCGTTGATTTCAATATCTTCCCTTCTCGAAATGTATGTTTTAAGTAAACGAGAAGTGCATTTCCTCTCTCACTCCAATTCTTTTGTATTTCCATATTGCTACACTTTATTCCACAGTACGCAAGTCACTTTATTCCCACGAGTTCAAATTAATGTCACAACTGCAAATGAAAGAAAAGGCTTCAATATTTAAGAGATTTCATATTAGGTCGAACATTATTGGCTGAAATCTATGACGAGCACTTTCACTTCACTGCTCTGTGTGCAATTCGTGATTGACATCCACCTGCCAGGCAACCTGTGTCTGCTCCTATCATGTGCCGCTCTGTGCTCAATTCGTGCTCGGAGATTAGTGAACCCTTATCAACATTCATCTCTGGCCAGATTTTGTGCGGAATTCGATTTTTCCCGTTTTAGAGCGTACACTCAATACGGCTACAGTCAGCATAGTTCTACCGTTACGTAATTCTTTGGAACTACGACATGTCACATGTAGACACGGGAATAAAGCCATTACCTGAATTCATGATTAATTTTTGCTACCAGTCACAAAACGTGAACATATTGTTGAGTAATCATGTTTTTTTAAAAAATTGATCCTTGTATATTATAATTGCCTAAGTTGTTATTATTGTAATTGATTTTGACCCATGTCTAAGCACGCATCTTTCGCACTAATTTTGCCAAAATAACAGAATGTGAAATATGTTGATTGATTGATTTGGAGTTTTAAGTCCACTTTATGCACAGTAAGGCTAATCAGGACTGAACCTACAGTTTAAAGTGAGATCCGAACCAGTATGTGCCTCCACCGGCTATCGAACCCGGGACCCCTTGATTACAAGTGAAATATGTTCGCTTTACAGAAGTCTAGTAAGTTCTTTACAGTCTCATGTCACCACTCGCTTCCCCTTCCTTGTAGAAAGCAGGGTAAATAATTTTGACACTGCATTAATTTACAGCCTGTGTTAATCATAACTCAGCACTAACCCCATAAATCCCTTGTCGCATCCGCCAGTGCTTTTGGAAATATTATCTTGAAGAAAGTTTGGTCGTGGCTCCACGCCACCTATCTTCCTCTTTCATCACGTTAACGTATCTCTTTTTTTCCAAGGTCGGAGCTTAAAAATCCTGATTTACGATTGGTGCATCGTCCCGCGACGATATGGAGTTAATATATGATCAGCTGAACTATGACATCAGAGGAGAAAAGAAGTGTTGACGTCCTTCGCGATAACGTTTAAATACCGCAGAGAATCGACTGCTTTGACACCTATGTTAAATCCGTACAGAAAATTTAGTATAGGGTGGTTCAAATAAATTATCGACTTTTATACGTTCAAATTTGTTTTTATTTATCAAGCTATTCGAAAGCATATATTGTGCGCAATGGTGACTTGCAAACGAGAATATATGCAGGGCTAATCAAAAAGAATTCGACAAGATAACGAAAAAGTAATTAATCAGAGCTTCTTTGTATCTTCGTAGAAAATGCTTAACTAAATTGCTACAGGAATCGTTCAATGTTTACCGAGACTCTTGTGCGTAAAAAATCGATGTATATATGTACCACGATAAAACATGCGGAGGATGTACCTCAATCCTTCCTGAGTATCAAGTGCCCGGCATGCCGTATTGGGCGCGAACATGGCTGTGATCAGTGTGTCTGTAGCGGTGGAACAGCTGTGCATAATCAAATTACTTGTGAAGGAGAACGCTAAATGAGTTAATATTTTGAAAAGGTTACGAGAAGAGTATTAGAAATAAGAAATGTCACGGAAAGAGCGTACGGATGATGTTAACAGTTTGGCGAAGTACGATATAGTTTGGCGACGAATGAATCCCATTGAAACGTTCGTCTGACTGGGACATGCAGGGTGTTATTTATGTGAATATTTAGGGAAAAGGGTAAGAATTAATGCCCAGTATTACTGCACATTGATAAAGGGTGATTTATTAAATGGCATTCGGAAGAGAAGACCTGAGATGTTGTATTTGATGCATTAGAGTTCATCTCGCAGAGCTTTGACCGGAATAATCGTTCATAAAGGTTACGTATTTTCATAGAAGACTGAGCTTAAACCAATGAGAACTAACCATTGTAACATCGTATTGAAATAAACATTTTAGTCAGATTTCAGCGGTATCATTTCACTTTTTCAAATATCATCGAATTTACATCTGGGCAGTTCAAAATCCGCGTGAAACTCAAACCGACACTTCCAGAAGGTACTAATGACAGTGAAAAAATAAATGTGAAGCCTATCCTTGTTGTATTGTCACTAAAGTAAATCCTTGCACAATATGTCAGTTTAATTTGAGTTACATTGCCTAAAGGTAAGAGTTAAGTTCATTCAGATACATAATTCACTACTTCTGAAAAATAAATCTACTTTTCCTTGGGACTACACAACCCAAAAGTGATTACAAACATATATTGCTTTGTAGCACGTACCTATAAACATACACAGAGCTGAATGCATAAAAGGGCAATTCTGTAAACTATCAGATTACATGTGTAAACAACAGGGACCGTGATGAAAGCCCGGAGACGAACCCATTATTAAAGCTCGAACGAACGAAACGAATACTATGTTCAGTTGTTTCCTTGGCAAATAGCACTTCCAGTGTTACCATTTACGCCGTGTCAGAAATTGTAAATAACACTTAATAATGGTTATTTGCAAAGTGTAAGTAACGAAATGGTGAAAATGGCAAACAAATACATGTATTTTTTTTTCGTGGTAAGTAAATTTCAGTTATTAAAACTCTCATAGAAACATTTTTTTTTACTTACGTTACGTGATGGTATCCTTTACTAGGGTCATAATCTCAGAGCAGTATCAGAACCGAACTTGCCTACCGGGACACCGGTCAAGATCCAGATGAGCCCTCTTACCAAGGCGTGCTTGACTCCAAAAGGGCGCCAAAAAGATGGGAGGAAAATAAAGAGGACAGAAAGACAGAAGGGAAGATGGATGGATAGAAGAGATGAGAGGAAAAGAAAGTGACATCATACAGAAGGAATGACGAATAGAGAGAAGTGGGAGAGGGGCAACGGCATAGACGGAGGGAAGGGTGTCTAAAGAGAAAGCTAAGATACTAACAGAAGAAAACATTGATATATGTGATGGAGAGAAGAGTAAAGGAACAGAAGGAAGGTGTACAGAGAGAGAAGTCAAGAGAGAAAACTGAGTAAGAGAGTGGAAAAGAAAGAGGGTAGGTGGAAATAGAGACGAGAAGAGAGCAAGTGAAAGAGAGAGAGAGAGGAAAAGCAAGAAGCAAATATAGAAATTGGAGGACAGATGAGTAAGGAGGAGAAGGAGGGAAGCAAATAGACAAAGGACAAAGAGAGAGAGAGAGAGAGAAAAGGATATCTTTTGACGGGGTTCTGTATTATCAACACACTGGAATCAATGCAGAATAAACAGAAATCTTCAGTGTTACCAGACAGTCGCGTTGTTTGCAAAGAACGCAATGCACCATTACAGAACGCAATGCAATCGGTAGAAAAGTGACAGTGTCGAAAGAGAATCTAAGAAAGACTCGCGGTGATGATGGCAGCAACTCCAAAATTTCCAATTCTCCCACTTTTCTTCGGTGCTGCTAATGACCAAGAAATTCTGTATGATAAATCTTACACCCTCCTCCCCCCAAGACTCGTCAAATCCGCCTCTTCCCAGTCTTTCTTTCCCTCAGTGGGCGCGATAATCCTCCGTTACTCAATTTTCCTATCACGATTGAAACGCCATCTCCGAACTTCCTTGGCGAAGAAAATTTTTGGTCGCCCACGCGAATTCAAACGTCACAGCTTGTCGCCATGGTAACGAGCCCAGGATAGATCGCGGGTTGAAAGCTGAGAGGAATCTTGAGAGCAACTTTCTCTCTCTCTCTCACTAGCATTTTGCCAAGCTCAGTAAACTCAGTCTTTAGTTTTGGCGGTTAGACCTACTTCCAACAGGTCACTGCCAGCAGCAGGAGACACATAGGGAGTTTTCAAGACTTTTGGGTCCAGTGTTTCCAACTAAGTGTTCTCAAATGCCACTATAACTTTTATCTTTTGACGTGACTGGCGTCGTCTGTCGACGGTACGCTGTAATGAAAGTGTCAAGCAGAAAATGTTAACATTTTTAAGAGCTAATAACTAGAGGCATGCATATTTCGGTTATGACGGAAACACAAAATGTCATATATCACACTGCAATGTTAATTTTTCATGCTATTGAAAGGTGTGAGGTGCATTTTCCTACCATGTTTCGTCACGAATGAACTTCAGAATGCTAAATAAACTTTTAAAAACAAAATTCAGTGTTTATTTACCGACGCCATACTTTCTGGCGTCTGAATTATCCTGTAAGTTATGCAATCCACTAAAAAATGATTAATTCTGCTCTAAATATTTGAGAAGCAAAAGTGGGCTCCTTTACGCAGGGAAACTGATAATTATACTTATTACACAAAATAAACATTTCATTTTAATAGCACATTTATGTAGTTATCGAGAGTGTTAAGTTTAGTCCTGTGTACGAGGGGAGGCTGATAAGTGTGGAGCCTTACCCATAAAAAAATTGAGTTAGGAGGCTGAAATTTCCAGGGTGTACTGGTCAATTCTTTTATATTTAATGGTGCAAGAATGACTTTCTATGATTTTAACTTCCCTTTTTTTTCAGGTCCAAAAGTAACCACACATTTGAAGAATTTGTTGCCTCCTGAACACTAAAAATTGTTCTCCGTTTAGGTGTTTTTTTCAGATGGGGGAACAGATGATAATAGATGGAGCCAGGTCAGGCAAATAGGGTGGATGGGGCAACACTTGAAAGCCTAAGGTGGTCAGTATCGCCATAGTTTCACAGTGTGTGTGGCGAGGCATTGCCATGCAACAGGGTGACCCCTTTGAAGAGCTTTCGCCAACTTTTCTGGAGGTGCTGTCATTTTCACTTTGGACCTAAAAAAACAAAGGGAAGTTAAAATCATAGAAAGTCGATATTTGCACCATTACATATAAAAGAACTGACCAGTACACCCTGCAAATATCAGCCTCCTAACTTATTTTTTTTCTGGGTAAGGCTCCACACTTATCAGCCTCCCCTCGTACACAGGACTAAACTTAACATTCTCGATAACTAGATAAATGTGCTATTAAAATGAAAATGTTTATTTTGTGTAATAAGTATAGTTTCAAAATCAAATTTAGTGTTATATTCACCATTTTAACACTGAAATGTAATTTTATATTATATATCACTTTCCATCTCGAAATGTGTCCAGTTTTTTTTACAGAAATCTTCACAATAAATACGTATGTAGCTTTACTAATAACGCAAGACATGGTACGGTAAACAATCCTCCATGTAAATAAAACATCAATTAAAGGGCCTTCCTTTATGTATTTTATATTATTGCCAATTGTATGTTTTACATATTGTTTAAGAAACCTGTAAAAAATCCCCTTGTACATTTTTGCCCGTTTTCCCATATACTAACTTTAAAACATAGACCTAGACATATAGCGGATAAAATACATAGGCTGACATTAACTTTCAAAATCTGCAGTCATACGTAAGCTAACGTTAACACTTTTCTAGTTTTGGCCCATTATTTGGTAATAATCTTCACGTGAGTCGCATCTTACTGTATGATGTCACATATTAACGCCATACCATATTTGTTTTTAAAAAAATAGAAAATATTTCCCTCCATTCTTTAGTTTATTTCCATTGTTTAGTAGTCATTGAAGATCTTAAACTGTTAAATGTTATTTTCATACATACGAACACATACGTACATTCACACACACATATAAATTAGCATATACTTATTTTCAATAATGCATAGGTGATTGCTTGCCTCTACCGCCATGGTGCATAGTTGTAACTTTATTAAGAGTCTGTGGCATATATTAACTTTAGATCTTTACAAGAAGACCGCACAAATTCGTACGATTGGAATGATTTGGCATGATGTTATAACCGATTGTTGTAGGACTTGCGATTTCCTCCGGAACGAATGAGGATGAAAAAGACTTCACTCCCTGTCTTAAAAAGTAGACTGTGCTAGATTTTGGCGCACAAGAGTGAATTCGGCGGGAAGTGAGTTATGGCGTCTCGTCTTTGCGGTTCATGTTCGCGCGCGCGTTGCTGACAAAACTCTGAAGATTTGCAGTGACTCGAGCTGCTGACAATTTTGATGTTCCGAGATTCACACGGTTATAATATCATCAAATTGCACAATACCTTAACCATGGATTATTGGATGCTTTCAGCGAACAACTTTGCATACGTATAAAATATCGCAAATTTCTCGCTGTAAGAATGCTTCTCGTACGCTTTCGTTAACACACGTGACTTAATCCTTCTTCTTCCCAAAGTGCACTACGTGATGACGTCAAGTTGAATATCATCCATTACAAACACTGTTCCCCCTGTTAACATTTTTGAAATGGAAGATTAGGAAAATAATTGACTGATGTAAATGTTCATTGTTGCTGTTATTTACTTGAAGTCTTCTTTATTCTCGGACAGGTTAAACTGCACTGGACATAGTTTAAATTGAGGTCCGAACGGACGAAAATGTATCCCTACCTTGAATCGAAACTTATATCAGTTTGTTTCTTACACTTCTACGTGAGATGAATTTGAAAATCGTATTATTCTCCACAATAATTGTTGAAATTAATATAGTTCGTTCCATGGTTCCCTCATTACGCAATTTTTCATCTCCGCATCTCTTGTCTTTTCTATACCTACAGACTGCATATCAGCTCCGTTTGCAGAATGGTTCAAGTTATTTATACAAAATTGCCAATGGCAAAATTCGTTGCAACACACTCCTTGAGGAATTCCACTTTCGAGATCCAATGCGCACAACACGCAACACAACCTTATTTTACATAAAAATACCTAGACTAGAAATTAAAAGAAGATCTCTCTTTCACAGACTTCCCACACAATATAATGACCTCCCGTCAAGTATCGATATATTTTCCTCCGAGTTTGCCTTTCGGTCTTCTATCAGAAGAAATACTTGTAAATAATATCAAATAGTAGTATCTTTTACTTATTTTTTGTTAATTTTGCTGTTCATTTTTGTGTTACTTTGTTATTTTTTAATTATTATTATTCTTGTTTTTCATTGTTGACAATTTCAGTGTAAAATACCCACCTGTGTTGTATCTGGAATTTTCTCAATAAATAAATATTCATGACAAATTTCACTGTCATCAGAATCAAAACAAGTCACATTCCCGTCGTCCAATCAGTACGCGCTATTGAATGGCGTTACTCACACCCCCTTTGCCGTTTGCGTTATTATATCATTGCGTTTCAATGTTAATGAGGAATGATATTTGATACCAATAATAGTTTTCATTACAGTTGATTGTATGTATTCATTACTTAGGTAATGGATCTAGTTGTAAACATGTAGATAAGCTAATTTACCACTCCTTATTTGCACACCGCAAACATTGATATTGTATACAGTTACATTTGAAAACAAAATCCGCTAAATTCTTATTTTGCTATCAGACTCCGCCATGTCTAAACAATATTTCAGTGTAATTTGCTTGTTTATGAACCAAGACTCATGTAATACTGTAAAATTAATTACTTTCATACATGGAAAATCAAGAATTAAAAACGATTCACCTAGATTGCACAGTTTATTAGGTACACTTTTACGCATTTTCTGTAAAGTTGACTACGTTGGATTTGATGGCTTTTGATTCTAGGTGTCTCTCTCTCTCTCTCTCTCTCTCTCTCTCTCTCTCTCTCTCTCTCTCTCCCTCTCTTTGTCTCTCTAGTAGAGAATTTGAAAATAAAATTCTTATGAAAATATTGTAAGAAGCAGATGATTTGAGAAGATTACAGAACACTGAAGTGCATAATCTCTATTAATTCATATATACGTGTGTGTGTGTGTGTGTGTATATATATATATATATATATATATATATATGTATATATATATATGTATATATATATATATATATATATATATATATATAAACACATACACACACACGTATGTTTGTGTAAATTGTTAATATCGGCAATTAAAATTCTTCCATGAAGATCTGTCCTGTCACCAAAGAGATAGACACGGTTTTATAAGGAAATTAGTAACTAGTTTAAAATTGTACCACCATTTCGTATATGCACGAGTTAATAGAATATTGAAAACTTGAAGCGCAAATTATCTCATACTCCCTGTGCAACCTACACATTTATATAGAGATGACAGAAATCTAAGTGTGGTTCCAAGTTACACAGGATGGCAACACTCCACAGCTCACTTGGTAGATGGCCTAGGAACGGGGGGGTGGTGGTAAGGGGATGGGAGTAAATTCGAAAGATTTAGGACTTCTCTTCCTGAACGAGGACTACAAAGAAGAAAATTAAACGCGTCCCATCGTGAAAGGATGAGGGAAAGAGAAATGGAGGATGCAAAGGAACGAATCAAAATGGAAAGGGGGAAAAGAGCGAATTAAACAGAAAATAATGGGAGGAGAATAATTCAATCATTGGGAAAGGAACTTGGGGAGTTAATTACAAAGCAAACAGGACATGAAAGGAAGATCCGAGCGTCTTCATTTTTCTGTCTCTGTTGAGGATCTTGTTTTAACCTCCCGTTGTTTGAGCGCAACATTCGAAATTGATTGCTCTGTTTTCCTCCCCCTCCAGTCCTTGTTTGTTCGGTGGAAATGGGTCAAATTTGCTACCGTGTATTATTCAGCGGATCGGAAATCGTGCCTCCTTCCACTTTTCTTCTGAATCGAATCTCAGTATCCGTTCCTTCTGGTAAATTGAAAAATTAGCTGTGACCCGAGTTGCTTGCGTTTCTTCCTTGTGTTGCATGGTTCTTTACAGAAACTTAGCAACGCTAGGTAACTAAAAGTATGTTCTCGCAGAACATTTTCGAGGGGAAATTTTAAGAAAAGCCTTATACGGTTGATTGATTTGTTTATTTTGTATGGCGTGGTTTTTCTGTCATTTTTTGACTGATCGCAATGAGGTTGAATGGTGATAAGATGAACATTCTGGACAGTGTTGCCACCAAGCGTGATTATTTTCTCTCTTTTAATACAGCAACACGGGTCGGGTGTAACTTACGTTTTGATTTTCCCTCGTATTTGAAAAGCAAAGATGAGCTCCTTTACACACGACTAAACTTAATACTCTCGATAACTACATAAATGTGCTATTAGAAGGGAAACATTTATCTTGTGTAATAAGTGTAGTAAGAACAATCGCAAACACACATAGACAGGACACAAAACTAGCCCCACAGAGGATCATATTGACCTTGAGTCCAGACGCCAGAGCCTCGATAGACTGCAAGAATGCCTTCCGGGTAAGTTCACTTTACGCCGGGACTACATTTTAAAGTGGTATCTGAACCACTGCGTGTTTACACCGTGTATCGAACCCGGGAACCCTTGTTTACACGGCGACGGCGACGACGACGAAGAAAGTGAGGTTGACGTTTTGGGACTTTCGGAAAAGTCACTCCTCCCACGGATGAATGTGTGTGTGTGCATTCATATCGTAAAATAAAAATATTTGAAAAGTGAGTGAGAGCATGAGAGAGAGAGAGAGAGAGAGAGAGAGAGAGAGAGAGAGAGAAAGAAAAGAAAGAAAATGGAACAGAAATAAAACTGAGATAAGAGAAATAAAAGAGAGAAAATGGAACAAATAAAACAGACAAGAGAAATAAACGAGAGAAAATGGAACAGACATAAAACCGAGACAAGAGAAATAAAAGAGAGAAAATAGAACAGAAATAAAACTGAGACGAGAAATTATAGAGATGAAAATGGCACAGAAATAAAACTGAGACAAGATAAATAAACGAGAGAAAATGGAACAGACATAAAACTGAGACAAGAGAAATAAAAGAGAGAAAATAGAACAGAAATAAAACTGAGACGAGAAATTATAGAGATGAAAATGGCACAGAAATAAAACTGAGACAAGAGAAATAAACGAGAGAAAATGGAACAGACATAAAACTGAGACAAGAGAAATAAAAGAGAGAAAATGGAACAGAAATAAAACTGAGACGAGAAATTATAGAGATGAAAATGGCACAGAATTAAAACTGAGACAAGAGAAATAAACGAGAGAAAATGGAACAGACATAAAACTGAGACAAGAGAAATAAAAGAGAGAAAATAGAACAGAAATAAAACTGAGACGAGAAATTATAGAGATGAAAATGGCACAGAAATAAAACTGAGACAAGATAAATAAACGAGAGAAAATGGAACAGACATAAAACTGAGACAAGAGAAATAAAAGAGAGAAAATAGAACAGAAATAAAACTGAGACGAGAAATTATAGAGATGAAAATGGCACAGAAATAAAACTGAGACAAGAGAAATAAACGAGAGAAAATGGAACAGACATAAAACTGAGACAAGAGAAATAAAAGAGAGAAAATGGAACAGAAATAAAACTGAGACGAGAAATTATAGAGATGAAAATGGCACAGAAATAAAACTGAGACAAGAGAAATAAACGAGAGAAAATGGAACAGACATAAAACTGAGACAAGAGAAATAAAAGAGAGAAAATAGAACAGAAATAAAACTGAGACGAGAAATTATAGAGATGAAAATGGCACAGAAATAAAACTGAGACAAGAGAAATAAACGAGAGAAAATGGAACAGACATAAAACTGAGACAAGAGAAATAAAAGAGAGAAAATAGAACAGAAATAAAACTGAGACGAGAAATTATAGAGATGAAAATAGCACAGAAATAAAACTGAGACAAGAGAAATAAACGAGAGAAAATGGAACAGACATAAAACTGAGACAAGAGAAATAAAAGAGAGAAAATAGAACAGAAATAAAACTGAGACGAGAAATTATAGAGATGAAAATGGCACAGAAATAAAACTGAGACAAGAGAAATAAACGAGAGAAAATGGAACAGACATAAAACTGAGACAAGAGAAATAAAAGAGAGCAAATGGAACAGAAATAAACTGAGACACGCACAGAGAAAATATAAAACCGAAGAAAAAGAGAGTGAAATAACGATATATTGTAAATATGCTTATCTGATACATAGCTGAAGTAGGAGGCTTACGATAGGTGGTGGGTTGAGATGACGTCATCGGCTCACTTGTTGATTGGAGGCTTCGAGAGTTTCGATTCCCTCCCAAGCTGCAAGCGCATAACAGCCAGCGATGTTACGCAAATAATCTCATTATATCACCCATTACGTAATTCGGGATGTGTTTCGTGCTTACGCTTATTAGCACAGGAAACGAAGTATGGTTACGCTTGGTCGAATATTTTTTTGTCCCAGTAAAATGACTCCATGGACGATTGTGATGAAGAAGACAGGTTCTTATCCAAATACACTTATTTCACGCAAAATACAAAAATAGTATTTTGAAGAAAGTTTTCACGTAAACAGACCACTTTTTAAGCAGGTTAATAACGAATTTCATAACTCCACTCGTAACTTTAACCTTATGAGAAAAATGAGTTTGGAAGGAAATGCTATGTAGCGTTAAGGAGATAAAAGAGAAGGGTGCAGAACTCTTATAAGTTAACCAAGCGGTAACAGTAAGGGAGGATAAAGATTGAAACGATGTGGCTTAAAAAAAAAAAAGTCAAAAATGCTGGATGGCAAGCAAATGGATCATTCGTATCAAAATGTAATTTTTATTTCAAAGGTCCTCATGGTAGAATCTGAGCCACGGACTACGAATTCATGCATAAACAATACATTTACGTTTTTGAAATTAGCGAACGAAACTTAGAGGAACGTTAAGGCAATGCTTGCACTACAATTTAACAATAAATGCTTTGAATTATAGTGCGCATTTTGTGAGAGGCAAGAGGAAGTAAGTCACTAATTTTGTAACCTCATTAGTAACTGAAATATAAATTTAGAGCTTTTGATTGGAAAGTTTTATAGCAGGTAGATCCTTGAAGGATTGGCCTGGTGTTATTCATTCTACCGTCTGCTTGTTAATGTACAAAAACGAGATACAGCTCTTTCTTTATTTAAATTTGAATATTTTTATCATGCATGAAGATAGATATTGATTATAAATTGCCCTTACGTGCACCATTTTTTTAACCGGCATTAGGAGCATATCAGTAATCCACACGAAACCAACACAATTTTCAAATGTGCACGAAAATAAAAAATTTCGGTAACATTGGCAAATGAACCGAAGGGAAGCGCAAAACATCAGGCAGGTGTTAAGTAGGGAAATTCCAGCACCATTTTTAAGAACATGTGTCACCTTTCGCACAGGCCATACCATCTCGCGGTTGATATTTAAATTATCACTTATGAGTTCCTAGCGTTAAGAGAATTGGGGAGATGGTTCGATTTTTAATTACATGTGAAGTGAGGATAGGCAGATCAAAGCAAAAGAAATAGGATCCCACACTGTAAACTCACTAGAGCGGGGTGGGGATTCTCATCCCTGTATCTCCAAAGGTAGGAGAAACATTTCCTAGGGTGGCGTGAGGATGTCACTCATCTGTCTTCAAAGGGGAGAAACAACACACCTTACGTCAGGGTGAGGTAAGCTTACCCCAGCACGGGGAAAGGAAACCTACCTTTTGACTTGTGACAACCCAAACTCACCTTAAAAGGTTAGTTTCCACACCTTTCTTTGTTCTCAGTGTGGAGTCGATATGCTAAGCACCACGCTTCGGTAGGGCGAGTGTCGCCCTCAAGTATCCATTGATAGAGTTGAGCCCCGAAGAATTGTAAAATTTTCTCCCTGAGATCAACATCCCTGGGAATCGAATTCGAGCCTCTCATGTTGCACTCAGACGCTTTATCGCCCGGACCAACGCCACTCGAGATGAAGAATAAGCGGAAAGAGATGACGTTGAAGAAGCTCATTAAGTGGGAATTATGAACAGGTGGAAGGGTTGCTCGAGTCTTGAGACAGCTGAAGTGGGATGGTCGTAGGGTTCAACATGGTGACAACGAAACAACCGAGGGATGCTTCATGCAAATTTTGCTGAGTGGTAGCATCCCCAGCAACCCCATTGGGTGAAAGGAGAAAGAGAGAACAACTAAGTGTAGCATGGCAGAAGAAATAAGAGGAGGATTTAAGGGAATTAGAAATAAGAGGATTAGACGTAAACGTTTTGTACGGGAAAGTGGGCTAAAATTGTGCAGAGAGCGTTGGTCGCATACATAGGTCATAGACCCAAGAGATGAGCAGGAAGAGGAGAAAAAACTGAGAGAAGTGGCACTGACAAATTATTTGCATCTCGACAAAATCAAGTCCAAAAACTGCATTATTACGTTATAAGGACGCCAGTGTTTGAAAATCACAGTTACATAACATTTACTTTTTTGAGGAATATTAAGAAGGTCGACTATATGTTTATGATAACTTGCAAAATAAAATAATGATTTTGCACATTGTTTAATACAAGGCATATTTTGTAAGTTTTAGCAATATTTTCCAGGCCCATCTTGGGTTTTTTAGCTCATGTTTTGGTAATTTTTAGAGAATAATATGCATGCATATTTCTTAAGTCTTGATGTCATGGATATGCTACATATAGTGCCAGGTTCAGTGAGTTGAAATATATGTACTGTTCTCTCTTTACCAACGATGACTATCCTGCCAAAAACATTTTGAACTTGTACAGCACCAGCCTGCTCCACAATCAACTGCATAGCTTACGTACGGGCTAGATCATTCTGATCATACCATCTTCGAGATTGGGAATTCGTGGAACGTATTGCATACTACACCATCTCCTTGAACATGCAAATTCTTGGAACTTGACAGCAGGAAGCTAGAGAATGGAATTATGCAATAACCGGACTCCCCTTTTGGTGTAGATTTATTCCACCCTTCTTCAGTCTTCCAATATTACCATACTTATTCCACTACATGATTTATAAGGTAGAGCGTTGCGTGTTCCTCTTCTACCAGTACGCCTTGGATCTTGTTGTTCTTTAGGCCGGCTTTAGACGAAATCGCATTCCTTGGGATTTTACTTAACATTTCTGCTGAGATCGATTTAAGCCGCGTAAAGTAAAGAATGGTTTTAGATTTTAATGCTTCACAGGTCCTTATTTTCTTAGCATCTCTCGTAGCATAACCAATCAGAAACGAGCTCTACGTCACAAGTGCAGATGTAATGGCGGCGATGCATATAATGTACCACTTCACATTTTTAAAAGCCGATAACTATCCAACTGAGCAGGCCCGTAGCGGGGGAGGGGGGGGGGCACAATCCTGCCTAGGGCGCCAAAATGTCTAGCTACGGCGCTCCAACCGAGGGTAAAGACTTTTCCTATACGAAAACGGTTCTTGCTATAAATCAGTGGTTTCCAACTTCAAAAGGTCCGAGGGCCAAAATTATATCCAGCAGTTGATTGGCGGGCCGCATTTTTTTTGGGTGGGGGGGAATTAAAAATTACAAAGATTGTAAGTACTGAACAGAAAATTGAGATGTCCACTTCAATTTCTGTATTTGAAAGTCTCAGAAGGTGAAGCAGTGAAGAATCTGCCAGTCGGCTTCTGTAGCGGTTCTTGATGAACTGCATTGAAGAAAAAACACTTTCACACGTGTATGTACTGCCGAACATCGATGTCATATTTGCCCAAAACTACGAAGGTTTGGAAAGCGTTCCTTTGAAAGGAACTAGGCTCCTTTTCTTGCCTAGTTTGAAGGAAATCGCCTTGCAAATCACACAATTCAAGTAGGAGAGAAATGCTTCTTGTTCTTCGATATTAACGCCAAGAGGATTGCTAAATAGTTGGATGCTGCTTTTAAGTTCTTCAAAATCTTAAAATCTGGAGTCAAACTCGTCCATTATTTCTTTAATATTTGCACTGAATTCAGAAAAGTCCAGTGTTTCTTCATCTTCTGCTAGCCGCCGACAGTTTGGAAAATGGACCAGGTTATTCCTCTCCAAAGTAACGTTGAAAATCATCAGTTTATTACGATTCCCTGCAATTCCGCATAGCGAAGAGGTGGGAAGCGGGCAAGTTCATTCCGCATAGCGAAGGGGTTGAATGCATGGTGTGAAGAGAATGTTACGTCATTTTAGATTCTTCTGATGATCATTATTGACTGCAAAATCAATTCTACCTGTGATATTGTCTTTCTTCACAGAGCTTCCGTTCCTTCAGCAAAAATAGAACGTATTTTAATAAAATTACATGAAATTAATGTATTTTGCAAAAAGGCTTCGCGTGCCGCAAAAAAAGGCATCGCGGGCCGCGTGCCGCCAGTTGGAAACCCCTGTTATAAATCAATGGCGCTGCTTAAATACATCTACTTTGTAGCGCATACAGTATAAATACGGAAGAATGCATCAATTGTAAACACCGGGCACTGGCTCACGGACAGAAATATCACAATATGTAAATGAGGTTGATGGTTACCTAATGTTATAAAAAGATATGTAGAGTTTCACTTTGTTCACACTATATCTTATAAATTTTCTGCATTGACTACCGCATTTTCTTTCACAATAATAACATTACATCAATATTCGATGGCCCACCCTTGAAAATTAACATTAATTTTTATAATAAAGATCATATGTTTAAATATGAAATTATGTATTGGTAAGAAGATTCAAAGAAAACCCTTATACTTGCGAAATTACGTCATGCAAAACGCCTGCACACAGCAAATGTCTTCTTCCATTTGTATATTTCGAATTTTTGTGCCGGTCCTGCATTCTCGCGGGAAAAAAATAGTTGCAATGACTTATGCCCCAACCCTCGTAGTTTTTCTTTAGCGAACCTTAATTTTGTTCGTTACTAATGAAACGTATAAAAAAAGTAACGGTTAATTTCATTACTCGTTACCAGAAAGAAGCAACTGAGTTACAATTGCTTATTTAGAAAGATAACTCGTTACAGTTACCGTGTGTAATGTGTATGTAAGGAGGAAGATTGATTTGCTTTATTTTACTTCGCTTCTTGTGCCTCTTTTGGCTAATTTGCGAAAATGTGGACGAGTGATGATATCATGAAATTGATGAATGGACACTCACAAACGTCCATGCCCAGGCCAGGATTCGAACTCGGGACCCCTGTAAGGAGGAAGAGAAAGAGACAAAATCTTGTAAATTTCATCGCGTGAGAAAGTCCGGACGAGATCCACCAGCATCCTCTACGGCAGACAAGAAATGGAAGGGGGCAACTTTCGCAAGACGGCGATTTTCCTTTGTTGCAGAGGGCCTGCTCTACAAGTTGGCGAACTGGGAACAATCTGTCTCACGAGCAAAGCGCCCTCTGAGAATTGCTCAAATGGCATGTACGTACTTTGTATGCGCCCTTGCAAATGGTTGGTACCCAAGGTAACTAAAATCTTTTCTCTCCTGTCGACTTCCTCAGTACCGACGCTACTTCATAATGCTGTATAAAAATGTTCACGGACAATAAAAATCTGGAGACGATTTAATGGATAAAAGGTAAAGTGTTCCCCTGTGCATAGCACCACGCCATGAAGGCGTATAGGGGGTGTGGGGGTAACGCCCCACACTTTCTTGATCCGGTCGTGAGTGGGGGTGATGTGATCAGCATCACGCCCCTGACCGCCTTTACCCCCCAGGTACCCATGTTATTCGACGCTGGGTGGGCGCCGGGGCCGCTTCCACCGTTAGAAAAGTTCCCGATTTGAACCGGCCGGGGATCGAACCCGGGACCTTTAGCATGGTAGTCAGACGCGTTACCGACTGAGCCACCGCGGCCACGACGATTTAATGAAGTTAAGGATTTTACGTCATGACCAGGTAACGGATGTATATGTAAATATAAATTTATGTACGAAGCTGAAATCAGTTATATCTTGTATTATCTTTGCGCATCATGGCATGTAGACTAGAAAAAATCAGTTTTTTTCCATATTTTTACATATGTTAGGCTTTGGCTCATATTTTACATATTTTAGTTACTTTTACATATTATGGCCATATTTCAGAACATTTTTCAACATATATTCCATCTTCGGGCAATAATTACATGTCTCCGTGTGACCGAACGAGTTGGGCGAATTTCTTGCGAATAACTGACAAAGTTCGAAGCGACGTTAAACAAAGGAAAGTTTACAACCCTTTTATACTCTCCAATTGCGTTAATTACAATTTTTCTGTCATCGCAACAATAATGCTTTTTCTTTACAATTTTACACCTCCCAACTGTTTGCTTTTGCTATTGTAAAACTCGGTCATAGTTGCAATGCCTAATACGTATCTGGTGTTGTGTCTTATATGATTAAAAAAAGTAGTAAACGTTTACAATTTTAAGTCCATATTTATTACTTTACTACACATAAAACGTTCCCTGGTCATGACAATCGAAACATACTGTTAAATGTTATTTGAAAATGCACTTTACGTCTACAGAGTGGGTGGAAAGTAAGTACGCCCTGTCTCGAGAATCTGTGAAGCAAGGTGGCGCATAACAGTGGATGAGGGGAGAAAGCGAGTGGGCAGAACAAACAGTCCGCGCTGCTGTCTAGTTGCTTCCTCCATGCAATGCCTCAAACCACATACAAGCTGCTGACAGCCTCTTGACACGTCCTTTCCCCTTCGGCCAATATTTATTGTTGTTAATTTTCTTTCTCATTCTACAAATGTTTATTGTTATTAATCTTAATATCTGTTATTTAGTATTTGATTCTTTTGTTATTTCATATTTAGCCCAATCACTGATAATGTGAGGATAGTGACTGACCTGTATGTATATATCTTGTAAGAGCTGTTGCCATGGGAATTATGGCTGTGTTTCGTTTTTAGTTTTTGGTTTTGGCTTGGAGTTCGGGCTTTGGAGTTTTAAAAAGTGGTCAAGCTGAATTGTAAGAAGTTGTTATTTCTTTGATTGCGATGGATTTATGTACATATAAGTATTTATTTTGCTAAGAAGTAAAATATACTTCTTTTTCATTGTGAAAACTTGACTTTGATTTTATTTCACCAACGGCCCAAGAGATATTACCGATACCCTGAGAGGCATCGTGTGAATGCTGCGAGCCTTCATGTGATGATTTTTTGATGTTTGATTTAAATAATGTTCTTTCGATAAAATAACGTGTTACTCTGCACCAGTATACAAAAAATTCTATTCCTTAATATTACGTAGAATACAAGATAAACATTAATAAAAGTAGCCATGGACAATTTCTCGGAAAATACTTGTGCATTCCACTGTACCTGACAACAGTCCAAGGAAGGATAAGGGGCAGTACGTATAGAATTGCACAATAAATGAGAACTGTACATATACCCCCTGTTTCCTATTACTTTCCAAGTATAATAACGTCTTGGTGGAAGTGCCTGTGTGACAGTAGTGTCACAAATAAATGTATTATAAGCCGATATGTAACTCAGGCAGCAAACCTTTTGCGCTTTAAATTACTCTCTGCAAGAAATACTAGTATCCACCGCTGAGAGGCGCCACTAGCATTTTTTTGCTTAGGCTGGACATTTCGCACAGGTCACTCCGTGACCCTTGAGGCCCCTGGTGTGAGAAGGGTGATTCATTCTTTGACCTGTGCGGAAAGTCCAGCCTGAGCAAAAAATGCGAGTGGCGCCTCTCAGCGGTGGATACTAGTACTTCTTGCAGAGAGTAATTTAAAGCGCAGAAGGTTTGCTGCCTGAGTTCCATTTCTGCTTATATACGTTTATGTCATGTGTGCTAGTGCAGTGCATTAACGAGGTTAGTTAAGCGAACAGTTGATAAAGTGTAAGTTAAGTTTGACGAAAACTAGTAATTTAACGCAGGACAAAATGACTTGGGGTTTAACTGGCCAACGTCGCAGCACGGACACAAGCGTGGACTTGAGCGAGCTATGCTAAGGTAGGAGTCCAGTGATACGGATTGACGTAGCTTGAACATGCATTCTTTTTAGAGATCATTCTTTACAAATTTAATTTTTCACAACTTGTTAATCCTTATTTATTTATAGATGACGCCACAGAAACTTTCTTAATCTTTCTGATTAGTAGTCTCGAAATAATATCAGATTTTGCCTCACCAATGCTGTTAGGCGATTAGTTCTATTGTCAGTCATATTAGCCACGAAGATATCTATATAATCGAATTAGTTAGAATAGTTTAGTCTGTCTGTGGTACATCTCACAAAAGTGATATTGAAGCAAATATACGTATCCAAGTACAGTTCATCGCACATGAACCTCTTGCCAAGCTTATTTGAATTTAATCAACGTCTCATAACTTGTTTTAATGATTTATGTAACAATTTCATCGGAACAGAACAATCAGTGGATTAAAACTGGGAGATACTTTTGTTCGAAAAACGTAATATCACATGTTTCTGGCCTTTAACGGCATCAATTTTATTGACATTAATCCCATTTAATCATGGATCTGTTCTATTAATTAACACCAACCTTACACACTCATGGAAATCATTATAAATGCATAGGTTTATTTGTGAACCGGTGCAACTGAGCTTCCAGAAAGAAATGTAAACGTAGTATGCAAAGAGAACAGACCGTTGGATCATATTAGCAAATAACGAACTTTTGCATAAAGGTTTTATTCAATACAGGGAACCGTGTCTGCATTCAATTTAGACACAATGCAAGGATAAATTATACAATCCCATTCCCTCCGAACGAGTAGAAAATTCAATTATTTGGCTGCTTTCCTGTCCGAAGAGAATTTCTGGCCAGAAATGAATTCCGTTGACATGAACACACATAGTCCAAAGATGTCACCTTTGGGACAATCGAGTCTGGTTTTGAATATTCAAATATTTAGCATTGATCCTCAACAGTGACTATAATTTGGGAAACAATCAAGAATAGATAAATAGTGGAATAAACCTTTCCAAATTCATACACACACACCCATATATATATTTGTGTGATTTGAATTTGATAAGGTTTATTTCACTATTTCCCTATACTGGATTGGTTCCCAAATTATACTCACTATTAAGGATCAATGCCGAATAATTGAATTTTCAAACCCGTAAATCATGTGTGTGTGACATCAGTTTTGTGGTAACATCAAGGGGTCCCGGGTTCGATATCCCGTGGAGGCACGTGGCACAGTGGTTCGGACGCCACTTATACTGTAGGTCCAGTCCCGATTAGCCTTTCTGTGCATAAAGTGGACTTAAAACAACAAATTAAATTAAACAAACAATAACAACAATATTTGTAAATAGGGGTGTAAGAAGGGACCGTTTGAGAAGGCACCGAAAAGTTAACCTCATTTCCACGTAGTATACATCAGTAACTGCAGTTTTGGAGGCCAGCAAGACTCTGGCGTCTGGACGGCCAGTATAATCCGCTGTAGGGTTGTGTGTTATCCTGTGTTTTGTCCATATATACCCATATAATATTATATGAACGTGAATTTCACAATAGTTCATTAGTCAATAAATATCAAATGCATTTGTTTTTGTTTGTCCCAACTACGAGTAGTTATAGGGGAAACTGGCCTAAAATGACATACTCAGGTAGAATGACATAGTGCGTGTTTCTCGGATGTGGAGGCCTACAGGCGAAGGCAATTCAGTCCTTCCGATGCACAATGTAAAAAAAAAACTGGAACCTGTGAAATGGCTAACGTGTACGACGAATGTGCTGTTGTTGGCAAGCGATTTTGTGAAAAAGTAGGTGGTGAAGTTTTCTCTTGCAAGTAACGGGAAACGTATTTGCCCATCTTAAACTGTACACTATCGGATTAACAATAGGAATTTCTGTGCATAGTGTTCAATGGCTTAAACGAGAATGTACTGTCGCGTGGAATGTTCTATTTGCGTCTGAGAAGAACACTTCATAACTTCTTTTCATGTTGTCGGGTAAAACGACACATTACTGATAAGCCTAAAATTACAGTATGTCATTTTACCCTAATAGATAAAATGAGGAAACATTTATCTTATACTTAGTGTCGTTGCCTTGAAATCAAGGTGTCCCGGGTTCGATATCCTGTGGAGGCACATAGTGGTTCTGATCCCACTTTAAACTGTAGGTCCAGTCCCGATTAGCCTTTCTGTGCATAAAGTGGACTTAAAACAACAATTCAATCAAAAATTACACCGTATGTCATTTTACCATCCCTTACTATGTCATTTTAGACGTACTATTTCAGTACTTAAAAAATTGCATTTTGCACTTCAAACGATTATTATTAGTTGTCCTTTGAGCATATATCATTCTAATTATTTTTATATTGTAGCTGAAGAATGTAAGAATGGGTTGCAATAAAATCAGCTTTCTAACCTCTAGTCTTGTCCTATTTTTAGGTGTTCTATAAGATGTATGTCATTTTGAGCAAGTTTCCCCTACGTGTCAAAATCCTAAGGACAAGCAAGATCATTCTTTTTTTAAGAGTACAGTATTCAGGTAATAGTTAAGCAGATGTTCCTGAAATACGTCATATTGAGGTCTTTATGATCACTAGCACTGTGCTTACAGCCTCCACCTGGATCGAACCCCCGCAAGGACGTATTTACAGGGTCTAGGGGGCCAGGATCCTCCAGAATGACTTACCAAGAACTAAAATTAAATAATGGTTATTTATTTACTCTAAACTAATTGGAAAGCAAGGATTATATTGGGATTATAAGGCTTTGAAGGACAGTAACGAAGAAGATTTATACACACTGCTACTTACGATATTATGCATAAAATATTAATTAGGAACTTAACTTTTCGTCAACTCGATCTAACATCCTTTTTTATTATTCAATAAATATTCAATTTGTATCTTTTTGATATTACTTTCCTTGCCAGGACACTTGTTTCTATACAGATTTTGGCGATCTTATGTACACGCAAACTAGGTAATGGATACGTTCTGTTAATCTCTATTCTTGCACGGTCTTTTTACCTATTCATATAATAATATAAATACAATATTAATTTATTTGCATATGTATTAATATTTAATTTAATTATAACTTAATTATTTTAATTTAAATACTTATTATTATTACTATTATTATTATTTCTGAGACACTTGATAAGGACCCTCTCCCGCAATATATTTCTAGATAGTTGCTTGAACCCGAGACCCTTTAATTACAAGGTGACAGCGTTGCTACTACGTCATCAGGCATATAATCGAGAATGATTAAAAGTATAGGATTGTAGGTAAAATAATTGAGATACTGGTTGCACAAAACTATTACTTACGATAGGTAAACAGCAACGGACTGTTATATTTTGAGAAATATGGGGAGTTCAGCTTTATAAAGGTATCGGAATAAAAGGATGTTGGATTCTTGTGCGAATAAATGCCGCTGGGGCATGCAAGGTTATCAGAACGTATTTTTTCTCCAGAAAATATATGTTTTCCTGTCTACTGAAGATTCACATCTCTAACTTCTCTCAGTTCAGGCTTCGTTGAAAGATTCATGCGTTTCTATCCAAAGCAGAAACTCTTGTACTACGTGTATGTAACTTTGGAGAGCGTCTGAATAAAACAAGAAGTAGAAAAAAAAAGTTCTTCAATTTCTTCCTCGTATCATCACTTCAATATCTCCCAAAGCGAACTTTGTAAGATATGAAGGCGAATTTGAATTTCATAAGACAAAGACTCAGAATTCGTTTCGCTTGCATTCTACGTGTTAAATGTGAACTGCTCACTCGTCTTCACTTGAGTACATGCATATCTACCATGATCTCTTATGAAATTAGAAAAAAATGTTAAGGATTGAAAAGTGCCATATTACATTTTCAGCTTACTTGCTGTTTTATTTACGAGGAGGAGTTACTACAATTTTTTTTTGTCTTATCGTTAATTTCTGAACTCTCTGTATCGTCACCGCCACTTTTGGGTTGTAATATCTCCATTGTCTTTCAATGGTATCATTACAACCCAGAAGTGTCCGTGACTGTACATCTAATTCATTTTGTTGAACATAGAGGGGGGCTAGTAATGTCTAGATCCAGACTTTCTACATAATTGTTATTAATAATACATAACTGTACGTAATTAACAAAAATAACAGCACATTTTATTTGTAAAACTCGCGGAAAGTATATGCACGTGCTCACCCGCACACACGCACATATACAGACGAACCCCTGTTTTACGTTCCTATATTTTATATTTTCCTGCATTTTAAGTCTTTTTCATCTTTGTCCTCTGTAAAACGTTATATTTAGCTGTCAATGTATCTGAGTATATACGCATTTAGAGGTTTGTGATTTATTGATTTATTTTGCTTCGCTTTTCTGCCACTTTTTATTAACCAATCCAGAAGAAAGGTCGTCCCATAGAGTCACCTAAAATTACCACCGGAAATATTTCGTGAATAGCAATAAATATTGAAAAACTGATTTCGCAGATATATAGGTATGAGAGGGGCCCATGCAATTAGTGGATACAATACGTTCAACTACGTAAGGAAATATGGTTTTCAACACAAACTTAGTTTTTCTTTAAATGGAAACTCCATTTTAATGTCAGCTCACTTGAACATTCATTAAGAATCGCGTTTGTTACATTGTAATACGTGAAGTAGTTCTTAAGTAATTGTAACGTGAAGTTGAGCGCGAAGGCGCATCCTCCACTATGCCTATCGGCAGAGCCGAGCGCAAATGCCGTCGTGCATACAGCCTGCACGCTTGGGCTGCATTTTTCCTACACTCGCCATAGATAAGTATCATCCAGGCCTTTTCAGAGTTTGAAAACACTATTTTCTTAGCAACAGTTCTGTCATACGTACACTATCACAAACGTCTTGTTAATTAGTGTACTTTGCTACTCCCTTGCTTTATTTGATAAAGTTGATAAATCAATTTGAAAAAGAAAAAAATTTATAAGGTGCAAAGTTTAAAACTTGAAAACATGATTTGTCATGGCCAAACGAGAGGAGTTGATTGTTCCAATGTACTAAAAATTATGAAGTAAATGAATGAACGCCAACTAAAAATTCGAAAGATGTTAATGTACTAACATGTATGTATGTAATTGATGGCGGAGTGTTTAAAATTTATACCTTTTAATTAACAAATATTTGTTAACTCAGAAAGATTTATCGAAACCTTTTAGATAATTTGCCAAAGCTAACTAATGTACAAACTACACATTTTATTGTAACCCGTAGTTGTTTGAACGTAACAACTTTCCCATGCACAACGCATAGTATGCAGAAGAGTAACATGTTTGTTACAATACACGAATGGTGTCAAAAGGGGATATGTACGAGTATGTTACAACACACGGATCAACTTGTGAGAATGTTTGTTGGAAGCGTAAACTTCACGTTACATTACTTGAGAACTGCTTGACGTATTACAATGTAACAAACGCCATTCTTAATGCTTTTTTCCGTACTTTCAAATTAGCTGAAAATAAAATGGGGTTTCCGTTTTTAAAAAAAATTAAGTTTATGTTGAAAATCGTACTTCCTTACGTAGCTGAACGTATTGTGTACACTAATTTCATAAGCCCCTCTCATACCTGTATATCTGCGAAAACAGTTTTTTAATATTTATTGTTGTTCACGAAATATTTCCGGTGGTAATTTTAGGTGACTCGCCTTGTGTATATATATATATTTGCAAGTATATATATACACTTGCAAATAGACCCACCTCACACTTTTGACAAAATGTTTACTTGTTCTTACATATTCTTCCAACTGTTTGGGTGCACATAAAATATTTACTTTTTGTTCCAACCGTTTGGAGGCGCTAGTGAACTCTGCATGGAAGCGTCTAATCCTACTTATATGTAGATAAAGTTCAGTAATAAATACATATGACGTGTTCTGACAGGTAAAAAAATCGCTGTCAGAATTGATTTTTTGAGAACTTTCTGCATCAGTCTTTACATTATTCGCTATCAGAATTTTATCAGTGTGTTATTGTGTGCATAAGTTTATTAGTGTTGTTTTGTAAAATGCACACAACACCGGAATTAGCCGCACAAGCGGTTGCTTTAATCCAAAGTGGGCTTAGTCAGAGAGATGTGGCGCGACAGTTGGATATGACCAAGACCATCTAGAGGTTCAGGCCACAGCGCTCAGTCAAGACGTCATCATCTGGAGGCGATCGTCTTAATGCTGTAAACTCCTTGACGTAATTTTACCGTAGATAATTAAGGTATATTTATTTCTCTTATGAAGTTAAATTTTGACATTTACCCTCCCGACGAATATAGTTAGAAGAATATATAATATTGAATATTTACACCAAAATTTTCTTTCAGGAAGTAAGGTACTATGGCCACCACAAAAATTCCTAAGATAGCACCAAGAAAGAGTTGAAAACCGTTAGAAACGTCCTGTCGGAAATATTTAAACATTGTATATCTTTGTAAAATATTATCGGGAATATTGGTCAGCTACAGTAAAACTCGTAACAGCTTTTGTATGAACTTTTGTATGTAAAATCAATTGATTAAATAAAAAACATGTTAGGTTGATCGTAAACTTTCCAAGTTACCTAATCAATTAAATTGTCTTTAAGTTTACCCAAAATTAATCAACCAGATAATGCAGATATTCTGTGTAGCTATACAATCTCAATACAAAACCTTAATTTCTATATTCTTGCAGCAAAAGCGAAAGAAATTGGTACAAGGGCAATGTTACATTTCTGTGTATAAAGACTAAACGTAAATAATTTGTCACATTGTAAAGTCCTATTGACTTTATTTATTAAACGAAAGATAATAAACAAAATGAATCTTTTCATTGTCGTTAGTAAGATTTGTAACAATAACTTAAGAGTTTCATTGAGAAAAAAAGCAGATTAATATTTCCATTTTAACGTTCACTTGGGAAATAAACATTTGGAATATTTCCTTACACTGTTTTTTACATTCCGTTAGAAAAATCGTGAAAAATGTTAATAAATTATGAAACAATAAACATTATCACTGATTTAATAATCAAAGTTACGAACATTGAAGCTTCATAAAGACAAAAAGTAAAAAGCAGTTCATATGAAACAGTTTTAAAAATTTAATACATTAGTAGTTCATATTAACATAGCTAGGTAACAAAATGATTTCTGTGTGAAAACATTTGTATTTGAAAGATAAGTAATATATATATTCTTGGATAGTTTTACACACGAATATTTCATCGACGTTCTTGTTACACATCGCACCTTTGTATTTAAATGTACAACATATCTTCCATTAGCCTCCGATTAGCATAAAGATGCATAAAGCGGGATAAAATAAGAATAAATGTACACATGCATCAACTTTGCCCCGTTGTATAGCTTTCTTTCATTAAGCACATTTTGAAACTGAAAATTTGTGTAAATAATATGAATAATTTATCGAATGCTTGCATAAAATTTACACTAACAAATTGCTTTGGTAGACGTAATATTAACCAACGTTTGTAATTCAGGGTAAATTATTTGATAATTCTAAAAAAAATGTCGACATGTTGTCCACATTTACGAGTATATTTGATGCCTATTTCGGACACATGAAATGTTTACATCATGAACTATTACTATTATTTATTTTTTAGTATAATACATTTGTTACTTGTATATTTTCGTAGTGACTGAATCACATGGAATTGCCCTAAAAATTTCTCATTTTTAACAACATCTTGAAGAAATGTGAATATTACTCTTACCTTTTTCATTGTAATTGCCTCTGCAATTGAGTACACAAGACTTATACACCATACCTCTTCCACATTTAAGCATATTTACACGTCATGTAAACTCGATTACAGTTCTTAAATTTGCATTACAATTCCATATTCACTAAAAAGGTCCAACATTGATTCCGAAGAAGCAAATCAAACATGGCAGCTATCTCGCCTCCAGTTGATGACGTTTAGTCACGTGACCGGAGCAAGCCATCAGGCTTTCATATTGAGAAGGTAATGATATGACTCGCTCAGCAGTTCGGAGGGTATGCCAACGTTTTGAAGACACTAATTCCTTTTGTCGGCGGCCAGGAACAGGGAGAAGACGTTCTACAACTGTGAGAGAGGGCTAGTATATTGTGTCAACAATTCTAAGAAACCGTCGATTTAATACAGTTCAAGTTCAACACCAGCTCCGTGAGGTTAGAGGTGTACTTATTAGTCAGTGGACTGGACAGT
The DNA here is from genome assembly GCF_977018435.1 of Lepisma saccharinum. Classification (NCBI taxonomy): domain Eukaryota; kingdom Metazoa; phylum Arthropoda; class Insecta; order Zygentoma; family Lepismatidae; genus Lepisma; species Lepisma saccharinum. The sequence goes on from NC_139229.1 coordinate 62,019,679, forward strand.
AAGACGTATTCTACAGGAAGAGAATCTGACCCCTCGAAGAGCTGCAACTGGTCCAAAACTAACGCCGGCTCATCGTCGAGCTCGCCTTCGGTTTGCACAATATCATCAGAACTGGACATTGGCGCAATGGAGGTCTGCTCTGTTCTCCGATGAGACCAGTATTTGTCTCTATGGTAACGACAGGAGAAAAATGATTTACTGACGACCCTACGAGAGATTTGCTGAGTGCTGCATTGAAGACCGGACCAGTTATAATGGTGGTTCATGCATGTTCTGGGGTGCAGTTTTGATGGAAGCACGAACGGATACTGTTGTGATCGCTAGGGAGGACTGTGGTCGCCAGAGAAGGGGTTTGACAGCCCATCGATACATTGAAGAGATTCTGTGAAAACATGTGCCTTATGTTGGTTTTATCGGAGAAAATTTTACTTTTATGCACGACAATGCAAAGCCGAACACGGCAAATATCGTTCGTGAGTACATTGCAGAGGTTCGTTTTCGAGTTATGGAGTGGCCAGCATGCAGTCCCGACCTAAACCCCATTGAACATTTGTGGGACGAGCTAAAAGAAAGAGTTCGCACCAGAGTTCCTGCCCCTACTTCGATCCCAGAACTCCGTGTTGCGATAGAAGACGAGTGGCGTAATATCCCACAGGAAAGAATATTAAATTTGATTCAATGTATCCCTAATCGTATTAGAGCAAGGGGAGGCCATACACGTTAGTAGAAATTAACAATTGTTACCATATGTTATTGTTTAAGTTTTTGAAAACTCAGTTTTCTATCATTCTGAAATGGTGTTTCTATTTCAGAGTATTACATTTTGAAAATTTTCACTTATCAGAATAAAGCAATGTTATTAAATTTAGGTTCACTATAAGCGTTATTAAATGATCTTTCAAACAACATACTTCATACTTCTTTTATTGTCTTATTTTCTTATTTTTTTCTCAAAAATATTTTATGTCAAAAGTGTGAAGTGGGTTTATTTCATTGCACGCAAGGGTGTGTGTGTGTGTGTGTGTATAAATATATATATATATATATATATATATATATATGTATGTATATATATAAAACTTTGTTTGAATTTAAAATTTTGGATGCGTCAGCACTTAGGCTATTTTGCACCCGTCACACATTACGGGGACCAGATCCTTACCATAACTAAAATAGCACAATTGCATTAAAATATTCTGACTTTCGTTAAAAGCTGAGGCTGTAAAGAAGCACTCAGCACATATAAGGACAACACACAGAATTATTGGCCATAGGGCCAGACGCCACAATAGTCAATCGTCGACTATCGATTTTCGTCACCAAAGTTTCCTGGTTCGAGTTCCGGCCAGGGTAAGAATGTTTTTTGTGTATGTCGTGATTACCAATGAGTGGCAGAAAAGTAACGTAAAATAGCAAAAAATGCAAATACAAAATATGAGAAGAAAAGAAACCATGTCTACATGCTAACAAAATATCGGACCTTCGGGAACGGGACTAAGAGGAAAGGACTGACACTTTCAATGGCGTTTCGAAGGAGTGGTTGGTGGGGGCAATAACCCAACCTTTGGCCCAAAATTTCGTTGAAAGAAGAACGTCATAGGCGGGAAAGATGGCAAATTGAGGATTGACTGCAGAAAAATATGTATGCAATCCCGCCACTGGTCACTTCTAAATCAGGACGTCTGTTAGCTTTACTAATACCACAAAAACTGAACACCTGGACAGTGCAATGCTCAAGTTTGGAATCGTTCCAATTCTTTTTCATTTTAACTGTTTTCAAGGTAGAAAAAGGAACAGAAAATAACAAAAATACAGACAAAGAATTCTGTGATTGTCTTCCCTTTTGTTACTTTGACCACTTGCCGGAGGGGAATTTAAATTACTAATTGTATATTTGACTTCCGGCAAGTTAAAAAAAATGCTTGATGCGTGTGAAAACCGCTATGTGCCACTCTATCTCCCCTCGTTTTGTCTATCCCAAGCGGAAGTCAATCTTTTCGGAGATGGACCAGAGTCATCCGACCAGTGACGCTGTAATTAACTTCGGTCTCTGTCCTTGATGAGATAAAGAGAAGGAAAGAAAACACGAAAAAAAGAGAGATAATAGAAAATTTCCCTCGAGGAACAGCCCAAATCTTCTCCCTCATCTTTAATTCAATTTTTGCGTTCTCCCCCTTTCCTGCCCCTTTCTCTCTCTGCCTAGTTCCGTCCGTCTGCGGATTGTCTTTATGTCTTTCCTCCTCCCTTTCTTCTCATTATGTTCTGTTAATTCAGTAAATTATAGTTTTCCTCATTAGGGATTCATTACCTCCACAGAGTTTGTTGATTTTTTCTCGATCCTCAACTTGCCTTTTCCATATTTGTTCTATCCTCTTTTTTCGCATATGTTTATCTTCCTCCTTGTCTTCCAATTACTCCTGGTCTGGAGGGACAAAGGAGACATGTTGATTCTCCTTCAGGACAGATAGAGTCCGGCCCTGCAATGCCCCCATCATTTCCCAAGGGACTTTGTATCATCTTGGGAATATAAAAATGTAAATACTCCATGATTTCTACTTTCATAACCATCCACTTTAGAATATACCTCCTGTATTTGGAATCTTCCCTTCACGAGCTTCCTGAGATGGCTGTGCTAAGCATTACAAGGTGACTGACAAGGTGAATTGATTTAAATCAGGTTGAATTTAAAAAAAATAATTTATAGAATCACTTTTGGTGAAAGTACATTAATCTTGTAATCATTTAATGTTATTTATTAGGCTCTAAGAAAGAGAAAGAAATGAAACAAGAATGGACATCCACAAACACCCATGCCCTGATGGGGTGAAGCTCATACGAAAGGAAATGTAATATGTAAACTGTAAACACACTTAAATTTCTCTAAAAACTCAATATGCTGACCAAGGCAATAATTTAATTTTATTATAAAACATAAACTAAACGTAACGTTTCAACCTTATAGCAAGGTCTTCTTCAGACTCTGCACCAAGTACAAATGTATTTTTTGACATTAAATTGGTTTTAATATATAACCCCACTCAGAAGGTAAATACGGCTAAGTGCTTTTATTCTGGGCCCGCGGTAATAGTAAAAAAAATAAAAAAATAGCAATTCGTATTTAGTGGAATACAAAAATAAAGAGGGCCAAATTGTATCCAATTTAGTCGCGTTCCAAAAATTAAAACACTATCACCGCCCTTCAGGGGGTAAGGAAGAAACAGATACTATTATATCTCTTCAAAATACCAAGACATTTGAACTTGGTGCAGAGTCTGAAGAAGACCTTGCTAGAAGGTTGAAACGTTACGTTTAGTTTATGTTTTATAATAAAATTAAATTACTGCCTTGGTCAGCATATTGAATTTTTATATCATGGAAACAAGGCTTAATGCTGTTAAATTTCTCTTCATTTAAAATTCTATAATTTTAAGGCAAAAATAGCAATCACTTTGTGTATAATAATATACAAAATACTAATCATGTTAAACGGGAAATAGTGTTACTATCATTAAACTGTAAATAAACATGGCAGCTGATACTTTGCAAACTATTAGGTAAGTCGAAAAGTAAATGCAATTATTCTTTTTTATTTTTCACAGCAACAATAGAAAACTTACAATGATATCATTTTCCAACATAGTCCGCCTGCACTTCAATACACTTGGTCCAACGTTCGACAACCTTTCCGATACCCTGAGGAAAAAAGGTTTTCGGTTGAGCAGCAAGCCAGGTATGTACCGCTTCCTTCACCTGTTTATCTGTGTCGAATCGACGGCCTCTTAAGGCATCTTTAAGCTGACCGAACAGATGGTAATCCGACGTGGCAAGATCGGGACTGTATGCAGGATGCTCTAACACCTCGAAGCCCAGATTCTGAAGAGTTTGAGCGGTGTTGGCGGCGGTATGGGGACTCGCGTTGTCATGCAACAAAAGAATCATCATCTTTGTTTGCTTCGAATTGCAGGCTTTAACTTGTTCGAAAGCATATCACTATATCGTTCACTGTTTATTGTTGTCCCCTTTTCCACATAATGATCCATAATTACCCCTTCTGAGTTCCAAAAAAGTGTGAGCATCACTTTTCCTGCAGAGTGTTGACGCTTGACTTTTTTTTTTCACTGGAGATTCAGGGTGTTTCCATTCCATGCTCTGGTATTTGCTCTCAGGTTCGAAGTGATGGATCCATGTTTCATCTCCAGTGATGATTCGTTTCAAAAAGGCTTCACCTTCGTTAGCATGTCTGTCCAATAATTGCTGACAGATTCTCACACGATTTAGTTTGTTCTCGTCAGTGAGTTCTTTAGGGACCCATCTCCCACAGACTTTATGAAAGTTAAGCCTGTTATGGATAATTTCATATGCAGAACCATAATTAACGTGCATATGGTTTGCCACTTTATCAACAGTCACTCGTCGGTTATTCAGAACCAGCTCACGGACTTGCTCAATGTTGTCATCAGTAGTGGATGTGGCTGGACGACCTGCTCTTTCCTCGTCCTTCACACTTGTTCGACCGCTTTTGAATTTTTCAATCCACTGGTAAACACTTCGCAGCGGTAAAACATTGTCACCGTATTGTGCTGGAAATCTTCTATGGATTTCAACTCCTGGTACACCTTGAGATCACAAAAAACGGATTACAGAACGCTGTTCTTCTGTGGTGCACACGGACAGTGGCGCAGCCATGTTTACTCGGCAACACTTCAGAGCGAACTGAAGTGATGACACTGTAACCTGCCACAGGTGAAGACAACGATACTATCAGAAAGTTGTACAGCCAGCCTACGTAAGAAAAGAAAAACATTGCATTTACTTTTTGACTAACCTAATATAATTAAAAAATTGCCAAAATTCAGTTACAAAGGTTATAAAATATTTTAAAATTACAATTATGTAGTGCATCCAGAATTTTTATTTCTGGAAGAAAAATTCCTGAAATTGTTGTAGTTTTATTAACACACACACAACAAACATTTACATAGCAGCCTACGTTTATATATATGGTATCAGAAAAAGAAAAAATTATATTTACATGTATTTTTTTATTTGCTTTAATCAAACTGTTCAAACAGAGAATGGGTTCTCGGACCTTCAACAATCCTGGCTGCAATGCTTTACTGCAACAATGCCACGCAGCTGACATCGGTGGAGACATTATTTCCTCCAGGAGCATCGCAAATCACGCGCAGATACGATGCAGACAGAGGAACGTTCCCTCCCCCCCGCACTGCACAGAGATCTGTTCCCGTTGCGGCACCGCCTGCAGCCGAAGGATGAGCACGTAAGGATTTTCAAAAATTTCATCTCGCGGAACGGAAGCAGGATGTTTGCGTTTTCGCGTCACTTCCGCTGCATTCCTCTGCTGGATGCTATCGCAGACACGATGCATTATGCGCGAATTCCTCACTAACGTTGTTGGGACTGGTTTCTGCCGGATTCAGCTTCAAATTTCGTTTACTTTCTTTCATCTCTATCTTCTTCCTCGGAGCGTCTTTTCTGAATTTCACCACTTTTCTCCCCTACATGGACTGAACTCAGTGCCTCAGCTCTTTGAGAGCCTGGGAACCATATTTTCATTAGATGGTGTGTGGTCATCGCATCAAGTCCCATCGCTAGGCCCGTAGGAGTATAGGCTAAGGGTGCTAGAATCTAGGGTACCATTCAAAGCTTTATTTTAAGACGACGAAGTCAGAACAACCGACGGAGAAGTTTACAATTGGCAGAGTTAAGGGGAGAAGGTAAACATACAGGGTGTTACTCGACCCTTGTTCCCATTGAAGGTTCTTCAAATGATGAAGTTACACCTAGATACTTCCTTTGGGGCGTCATCACGTGAAAAGAGATGTCACCATTCAACTCGATACATGGCTATCCTTGTCAGACTACGTCACGAAAAGATCTCTATCATATGTCATATTCGACTATGAGGTTGATTTTTTTACATTATTCTTACATACTGACATTCTCAACTAGTAGAGCGCGCTACAATGCCAGCGATCCCGGATCCGAATCCCGGCCTAGGCATGGTATTTGTGACTTTTCCTTTACTATATCATACTCGTCTTCCCGATTAGTTAAGAGTAGCAGAAAAGCGAAGTAAAATCTACAGTTTATAGTAGGATCCGAACCGCTACCTCGGGTATCGAACCTGGGTCCCCTTGATTACAAGACGACGACGCCATAGGCGAGGCAACGTACCCTCGAAAAGCTGTAATTTACATGTATTTATGGAGTCACGTGACACGGATTCGAGATCGGCACTGACCTTTGTTTCTGTCGGAAAGCGATATTTCTTTTCTGCTCTATTAGCCAATTAAGGAGAGGACAGGTGTCTGGAGTGTGAGCAGTTCTTGAAAAAACTTGCCAAGCCCTTATTTAATGCAAGGGCATTAAAATTAGATACGCATCATGTGTTAGGAGACTAACACGAGCGTGATAGAAGGGGGGAAGGATTTAACCCTGGTACTTTATCCTAACAGCGTTTCTCTGCTAGCATGATACTATCCCCATGCCATTATGTTATCAGGGAGAAATACACAACGTGAAATATAACTTTAGGGAATATTACTTCATTAAATTTATATTTTAAGCAGTGTTGTTAAACGTCCAGAAAATGTAAATAAGTCCTATTCCGGTCCCGGAGAGAAAATCAGCAAGCATAAATGGGTTCTGGACGGTAAAGAACCTTTCTATCATTGAAGTACTTCAATTCGGTCCCGGAACCTTTTTTTCCGATCAATTTAAACACGGCTCAAGTTCGGCATTGAAATGAAACAATACGCAACTTGGACAGAATTTAAATTGTGCGAGGTAAGAGGTTCCGATTCTGTTACAGAACCCAATAGAACCAATTAGAATTTATGCTTTCCTGGATACTTTAACAACCCCGATTTTAAATATAGTTTTACTATATTATAATATTTGGGCCTGATATCTAAGTTTAAGCTCTAATTGCCTTTTATTACACACACCTTTATTTTTATGCTATTTTTTTCTTCTCAGCGTTCTAGTGTCCTGTTGGATTATCCAGAGTGAAATTCTACCTATCGTCTTCTTGCTATAAGGTAAGTTTCGTTTCTCTTTTATTACTACTCCTTACATTGATGGAGAAATGATATTTTAGTTTTTGTAGTTGTTGTTGTTCTTGTTTATTATGTACAATCCCTTGTTGCTTAAAATATGCTTAATAACATGTAAAATCACCCAGGTTTATTGCCTCACGGAGACAATTGTATCTCTTCGAAAGCAATGTTTACAGCACGTATTTCCTTTTCAGTGCTATCCCGTCCCTTTTCAAGTTAACCATAGGTAGCAACAGAAGAAATTTCTGCTGAATTCAGCAAAAAATGCATCCCTGTCTTTGTTTACACTTGTACACGCAGCAATGAAGTTAAATGATTATTAGATTAGACAAACACAATATAACACCCCGAAAATTCGTAAAGTCAAACAATTTTAAAGGCTTGTTTGCGTGCGGGAAGGGGGGCGGGAGATAGTGTACGTGAACAGATTTTCATGCAAGTAGCCGACAATCTTCATTAATTATACCATGGACTAAACTGCAGCAGGATCGAGAGAGAGAGTAGGATTGGACGGAAATATTTACGTAAGTCCCTCTAGGAGCGTAATGCTCTAGGAAGCCAGAGGTCCCAGTTCGAACAATAGTAAGGTATATAGCAATGTGTTTGCCTAATTCCTTTTCATGAGTTCATCATTTATCCTCATCGTAGCGATCAGCCAAAGAGGTAGAAATTCACCTTATATTCACATTATATTCACACATATATTGTTTTGTTTTATTTTACTTCGCTTTTCTGCTACTTTTCGCTAATCGCAAAGATGAAGGTGAATGGTGATAGGATGAGGTCGATGAAGCGACAATTGTAAACATATAAAGACAACACAACACGAGGCCCATTAAAGATTATATTGTATACTGGCCACGAATCCAAACTCCAGAGCCTCGGTAGCCTGCAAAATGAAGTCCAGGGTGTACAACGTGGAAGTGAATACATCTGGGTGTCCTCAGGATATATATACATGTCCCATTCTCCTATAATTTCTTTCTAACAATGTCCAGAATGTGTCTCCTCTTGATGCTTGGGAACATATTTTAACGAATGGGGGACTGAAGATAAACAAAGAATGGAAGAAGGTGTTAGAAGGAGTGGAAAGGACAAGAGCGAAGGAGGAGAAAAGAAGGAAGAGGAATGAAGAAAGAAAAGATAAGGAAAAAGAGCTTGAGGTAAGCAGTCTAACACCACGTTCCAGATGAAAGGAAATGTTTATCTAAATCGCCTGCCAGGTGAAACAACAGTTGACAGGAGAATGCCACCTGCTGGAACACCTGGAAAAGAATGTTCCAGATAAACAACTTTCTAATAATCCTTTGTCTGGAGGGGAGTGATTTTTGTGTATGTATATCTTCTTGTTTTGTATCTTATTTCATTTGTATTCGGTAGAGAGTATAAAGAAGACTTTGCTAGAAGGTTGAAACGTAACGTTTAGTTTATGTTTAAAAATAAAATTAAATTCTTCCTTGGTCAGCTTATTGAATTTTTGGTTATCTTGGAAACTTGGTTTAATGGTGTTAATTAATCGAACTCAAAACAGACACGCAACTGGTGGAGGCACATAGTGGTTCAGATTCCATTTTAAACTTTAGTTCCAGTCTCGATTAGCCTTTCTATGCATAAAGTGGACTAAAATTGAACCCAGACAAACAAACAGACACGTTTATGTAACCAGAAATACGGTTTTGGCGCTATTCAAGGGGAACGCCTAATTTTGCTCCCCCGCCCCTGCCAAGAAGTTGCTGGAAATTTTTAAATACAACACTAAATATGCACAATATATTAACATAATTTGATGCATATTTCTTATGTATTAAAAAGAAAGCTACATGTGAAATTAAATGCAAGAAATATACTGTTATGGACATTCATATTAATGAAAATTTTGGCAATATTTACCTTCATAGTGCTTAGAAGTTTATAACAACAACTAAATTAACAGTTGAACTACATATATACCCAACAACAGTTGCAATATTGGAGGGACAGAATACTTAGTGGTTACATTGTTTAGCATCTGGAATTTATAAAAAAAATGAAATTTTGAAAAATATAGATCCATCTCTTTCAGGCTTTAAAGAATATTAATTTAATAGGGTGCCAATACTTTCTTAGGATTCTCAAACCTAACACCATAATTTCCAAGCCAATTTTAGACTTACTGTTGATATTGAAAAGTGGATATTGTTTCCTCCAAAGAAATAATTCTCACTCTCCACACAAGAATTTCGCAACAATCTAAAACAATAGTAATACCCAAGAATTGGATACCCCCTTCAATTTAATGCTCAATCCCCCTCTAACTAAAGTACTCACCATAATCTAAGACCTAGAGTTGGATACTGTCCCCCCCCCCCCCAACGTTTAATTCAGAATCCCCCCAGAACCCACGTGTAAAATAAGGATTAATATCTTGGAGTGGATATTTCTCCCCCCTCTCTTTGATAACACCCTTAAACACTTTCTTTTCTTCATCTAATGGATTAAATATGGTTCGTTTAAGGTGTAAAATTTTTACATATATTTTGGAAAAATATATAAATATTAAATTTTATATTATTTGAATGGAAAAAATCCCCCCCAAAATTTTGATGGCGCAACCTGCGCCATTATCCCCCCCCTTTGTGGGCACCCCTGTATTTTGCAAATCATTTTTCAGGGTGTTGTCACCCCCTTGCCCCTCCACTTACGGATATCCATGCAATTGGATAAACGGTCAAACAAACACCCATAAGAGAATGGAGGACACAACGCAAGGACTGGATTGCAAATAATACTACTTTAATTCACACGCTCTCCACAGTCCTCCCGCCCCCACATTTTCTTTACGATAGAAGAGCACAGTAAAGGAACCCTGTGTGTTTCATCGGAGCTTGTTTCCACCTGCGAAGTTCCTTTTACAGTTATTCTCACGTTGCGAAAATGTCACAGTAAGTGTTACAAATGAATAACAAGCCCATCCCACACTCCCTTGTTGTTCCGCTACTGTGTTGTTGTTATAAACAGAGTTGCGCCCATTTCTCTGTGGAAATCGCCACAAGCAGAAACAAAACACGGTCGCTCTCTCTCGCAGGTACTTGGAAGTGAAAGACTGGGAGCATACGCAAAGCTCACGACTCCGAGGAACGAGGAACGACCACAGAGGAACTGCTCGTTCACCCCGAAGGAGCGGGCAGTTCACAGCTCCCAAGAGGGAGTCGTTCAAAAGGAACGACTCGTTCACGAACGACCCATCACTAATATGTTGATAGAGAATGAGAAAGAATGTAGAGAGAGGGAGATGGAGATATTAAGAGAGAGAAAGAGAGATAGAGATGTTGAGAGAGGGAGGGGAAGAATGTAAATAGAAAGAGAGAGAAAGAATGTAGAGAGAAAGGGAGAGAGAAAGAATGTAGAGAGAGAGAAAAGGATATAGAGACGTTGAGAGAGGGAAGGAATGGAGAGAGAGAGAGAGAGGGCGATAGTGATATTGAGACAAGAGAGAGAATAAATGTAGAGAGATGGAGATAAGATAGAGATATTGAGAGAGAGAGAGAGAGAGAGAAAGAATGGGGAGAGAGAGAAGGAGATAGATAAATAAAGAAAGAATGGAGATGGGGAGAGAGAAATAAAGCAAGAATGCAGAGAGACATGTTGAGAGAGAGAGAGAGAGAGAGAAAGGTAGTGTTGCAGATACGAGTATATAGAAAGAAGAAGTGTTAGAGTGGAAAAAGTAGAAACAGGGTGAAGAGAAAAGAATAGAAACGGAGAAGCTAGGACAAAACGAAAGAGAGAAGCAGAGAAAACGATGCAAAAATAACTCCAAAAACGCGATACAAGAACACGACATAATAAGCAACAACATTTAGGTGCCATTACAAAAATCCGAGCGTCGCCTTCCCACGCGTAATGCAATAGCTTGGGAAATGAAGATATGTCCAATTTAGGCGCACAATAACTGCATCTTCTTCCTTACCGTCGTTTCTCGTAATTGGATGGGTCAGAGTGTATGCCGCGTGAGTGGTTAACTGTCTCCAAGGACCTCGGGGAGGCGATTCAAGAGAATTCACGTAGCAACCTGTGGAAGGAGATAGAGAAAGAGGGGAGGGAAGGGGGTGAGAAAAAAATATAAAGAGCCAGGAAGTTTTTTCGTTAATTTTGTCGAAGTAGCATTCGCTTCGTGAACGTGTCACCTGCTCTTGAATATTCTTGGGTATCTAGGCTGAAGTTTCGTTTCCTATTGGAAGGATTGAGTAGATTCCTGTCAGTTCTGAGTGAAGAGGTTGGCTGGCTGTCTTCTTAACAGGCCAATCAACGTGCTTCATTCTCAATACGTTACGTTCATCCTCTTCCTAAATGCCCTGGTTACGTCACTCAAGGCAAAAATCAGAAACCTCTTTCGAGACTAGATTAGCAAAATCGGTGAAAGTACGTAAGCAAAGAAACTACAGAGGCAAGGGTGAGAAAGTGAAAACAGAAGGAACTGAGAAGAGGAAAAATGGTTATAAAACTAACTAACTAACTCTCTAGCCTTCTTAAACCCGAAGGTTCATGGCTGCAGCAACACAGGCCTTACATCTTTCCCTATCTGAGCAAGATCTATATACTCTTTTCCATCCCTACCGATTTCCCTTAGGTCTACCTCAACGTTGTCCCTCCATCTTCGTCTTGGCCTTCCTACAGGTCTCTTACCATCAGGTTTCCCAACAAGAATCCTGTAAACTCCTCTTTCCTCTCCCATTCGTGCCACATGGCTTGCCCACCTAAGTCTTCTTGATTTAATTATTCTAATAATATCTGGACATGAATACAAATTATGTAGTTCTAAATTATGTAACCTTCTCCACTCACCTGTCTCCTCATCCCTTTTAGGTCCAAAGATTTTCCTAAGGATCTTATTTTCAAATACTCTCAATTTATGTTCCTCTTTCAATGTAAGGGACCAAGTTTCACATCCAAATAATACTACAGGCAAAATTACTGTTTTGTATATTTTAACTTTTAGTTTCTTAGATATTAAACGAGAAGACAAAAGTTTATGAAGAGAGAAGTAACATGCATTTCCTGAATTAAGCCTACTTTTTATTTCCTCTTTAATATAATTTTCATTTGTTAATATTACTCCTAAGTATTTGAATTTGGAAACTGGTTCAAACGAGAAGAGGAAAAATAGTTATAAATATCGCGAATACGTTTAGAAGTGTGACAAGAAAGATTAAGTACGAGAATGGTGCAGCTATTCAATAGCAAGAACACCCTACGTGCATGAGCGTGTCTATATATAGGGTGAAGATGAGAGTGACGTTAGCTCTCGAAAGCTTTCCATAACTCACCTGGCCGATAGCCAGAGAGAATCTTTTCATCATTCGTCGCCAGGAACGCTACAATACTTACTTTTATATATAGGGTGTTTGCGGAGGAATTTGCAATATTCCAGCAGATGAAAGGTTTGATGGTTCTTAATTTGATTTGGTTTATTTTACTTGGCAATTTTTCTGCCACATTTGGCAATTCGCGAAGATGAGAATGAGAGATGTTACCATGAAATTGATGAAGGGACACACACAAATAACACACATACCCCGGCCGGGATACCTATACCCTACCGGTCCCTCTGGCGGAGTGGTTAGCACATCGCGCTACTACGATAGGGGTCCCGGGTTCGAATTCTGGCCAGGGCATTGATGTTTCTGAGTGTCCATTCATCAATTTTATCATATCGTTCCTCATTCCCATCATCCCAAATTAGCCAAAGTTGCACAGAAAGGGATGTAAAATAAAGCAAATCAAATCAAAATCAAATCAAATCAAATCCGTGCGTGACAACGTAGCCACGGAGGCCGGCTTATTAATAGTTCTGTGCAAGAGAGATTATATGAAGATGGATCCGATTCATAGCGATTACTAAAATAATGCATGTAATACGATATACGTCACCATGCGAAAAGTAGGGTAGATATAATAGATAAAGGTCACTTTAGCTAATCGCGACGATGAGGATGAGTAATGATTATATTAAATTCGTGAAGGCTCACTCACAAATAACACCCATGACCACGGAATGATTCGAACCCTCGGCTGTACCTTTGACAGACGCCAGTACATTCATTTTCAAAAATGTTGCTTTATTCGATAAAATGCTATCATATTCCAAAATCTGGAAAAAAAATATGCTTAGAATTCCTTCTAGAGCATGCACGTGAATCTTCGTGTGGTTTTCTAGTGGCTGTTGCCTAGATATTCCCAATAGTTTCGTGAAATCGTTAGCCTATACGACTATTGCGAATATCTAGAGAGCAACGAAAGTTAACACACGAAGATTCCCGTGAATGTTCTAGAAGAAATTCTAAGCAGATTAACTTTTCAGATTTTGAAATATACGCTTTTTGGAAAAAAATAAGGATTTTCGAAATCAGTTTTGCTGGTATACACCAACGGGTGATGACATGTGTTGTGCTTTCATGAGTGGTCCAAAAGAAGAGACTACATTTGTTTTTTGAAGGAAATAGGTTTATGTATCATAATCAATTCATTCCATTTCTCTACTCAAAATTACAAAGTAAGCTCCACGTCGCAACAGCCTTCTAGGGAGCCAAGGCCTGCCAGAGAGATATATAGAAGAGTGAGTGACCCGTGGTCGGGTCCCATCGCCGCTGTTTCCTGTCTTTGGAGAGCGGAGCTCGTTTCTTCTTCTTTTCAAGTTACTCCCAATTTGTCCTCACGACGCTGAATCAAAGCCCAAAGTTTGGAGCTTCCAACGGGAATCGAACCTGGGGCCACTCTCACCAATGCCGAGATCGCTTAACATTTTCTTTTAAAGAAAACCCCTAAGCGGTGGTTTCCCCGGTCAATATCCATCAATTGCCTCACATATCAGTTTTACACAATTCTCTATTTTCACATTCAGGAAAAACACTAACATCCATGTCTTCACCTGAATTCGAACCAGAGACCCTGACCACTCCGTCACCGTCGACATCCATTTGACTACGCAAAAGATCTACATTTGTATTAAGTTTGTTTCAAATATTTAATTAATTAATTAATTACTGCCCTCAACAGAGGTAAACTTTCACTTACAAAAGGCACATAAACACACACATATATTGTTTTAGATAAACAGAACCAATACAATTAGGGCAATTCTCTACGTAATGCACGGGACGTTCGCACATGGTTAAATGAGTCCGGGATTCTGGTTAATTAATATTGCACTGATCTTTCATATTCATTGTTTTAATACTGGGTGGTTGCTTACCATATGCAAGGAAATAAGATCCTTTCTCAAATTAACAATCCAAAATTTTTAAAAAAAAGCTGTGTGATGCACGGGACTCAGAAAGACGTGTGAGAAGTAGTTCTTTTTAATTGATTATTTCTGTGATTTGAAGATGTTCCAGGGTACCATATTTAGACACAGTTTGCTACAGACTTTGTACTACAATATGTAATGAACAACATTTTTATATTTATAACAACAATTTTTTAATATTTTTTTTTTTGCTTGTGTGACGCACGGGACATTTAATATGTAATGCACGGAACATTTCTCTCCCTTATGTTGTCACTACATTGCAGGTGACGTTTGGTCCCATAAACTATCTCAAAAGGTGGCAACATTTTTTTTAAAGTTACTCAAGGACAGAGGATTTGGTATTTTAAGCCTTTAACAAAAATTACCTCATAAATATATTCTACTATCTGTTATATAATACTGCATAATGGTATTGCAGATTTTAAGATAGTGTAGAACTAAACTCCTATATCCTAAGGGCCTTTACGATGGCTCAGTAATAGCATCGTCCCCTTGTAATAAAAGGACCCAGGGTTCGATACCTGGTGGAGGTACATAGTGGTTCGGATCCCACTTTAAACTGTAGGTCCAGTCCCGATTAGCCTTATTGTGTATAAAGTGAAATTAAAGCACCAAATCAACTAACCAATACTATATCCTGTTCATTGTCCACAGCTGCTCCAAATTCCAGGGTGAATGTCAGACGTATCTTGTGTGCTAAGATACTCATACATAGTTCAAAGATAAAATACTGTTACTTGCTTTGTACTGTTACTTGTTTTCTTGGTACTCTGTATGAAGCAATTGATCCTAAATCAGAGACCATTTCAAATATTGATGATGTTATATGGTCGAAAGAACGAACATCTTCAGAATTCAAAAGTAAAAGGTCTTGTTTTTGCAAGAACTTTGTTGAAAATACAGAAAAACATTAATCCGGAAGTATGTTGCAACTTCACATGGGAAGGGAGTAGTAGATGGAATTGGCGGACAAGCAAAATCACTTATTCGTACTCATGTAATGACCGAACTAAATCTGTACTAATTGTGTAGACTGCTTCAGATTTTTCAGAAGTAATTAGAAATCTCACTCCCAAAACTAAAGTTATTTTGATAAATGAAAAAGCATTTCACGAGAGAGAAGTTGGAATGATGCTCAGCCAATTGTAGGCACCAAATCTATACATACCATTAAATCTCTTCAAGGTAGTAGATATTTATATACCCCTAAGAACGCTCCATCTCATGAATTAGAAATTCATGTGAATGTGAGAGTAGGCTACGGCACTGGTGACTGGGACATAGTAACATATGACGACTAACACTATCGCGGTGCAGTTGCGAGAAAGGTTGCTGATGAATATGAGATATCCGTAATGGTGAAAGCTGGTGATACCAACCACATTGCCGGCCCTCGTGGAAGAGTGGTTTGCACATCACGCTACAACGCCAGGGGTTCCGGGATCCAATCCCGTCTTGGGCATGGGTGTTCGTGAGTGTCCATTCATCAATTTCATGATATCCTCACTCATCCCCATCTTCGCAATTAGCCAAAAGTGGCAGAAAAACGAAGTAAAATACACGAAACCAAATCAAATTAAATCAAACCAACCACTGGAAGCGACCTTTGAAGACTAATAAGTTATTGTACCCACACCAGGCAAAAAAAGGCCTCCTCTCATAGTTAATTCCAGAGGACAGTTTAAGTTTCAAGATGTTATGCTCTGAAGTGTGATGCACGGGACACGAAAACTATTTCCACTGGTGTTTCAGTGGCTTGAATGAAATTGTAATAATTGCATTTCCAGTACTTTATGCTGTGTATTGAAAGTATATTTTAGTTTCGAAATATTTTTCTACAAAAAATTCTTTCTCCACAAGAAAAAAATAATTTTTTGCGTGATGCACGGGACAAAGCCGTGGAGGACCTTAAAAATGCCAGTTTTGCAGTTTATTGTAAAACTAATTCCTTTATTTCCATGTTCAATATGCAGCTAAGTAACCCTTTATTTGATAAATAGAAATAAATCAAATATGTTAATTATATATATATATCTATAAAAAATATATCCGTACCTGAGGTAAAGTTTAAGATTTTTCACTTGTAAATTGACCTTCAACTTTACAGATGTTTTCTTTTTAATATTTTCTAATTATTTACCTTTTTTTGTTTTTTATGATGGTTTAAATTGTACTCTACATAAATACCATGAATACAAAATTAATATTTCAACTTCGTTATTTGATATCATAGTTTCACTTTTCAGAGAATTGCCCATTAACATATGTCTAACATACATAATCCGATAACAATCAATCAATTACATAATCACGTACCGAGTGTTTCATAAATAATTAAGGGGTTACAAAAATTTATTGCAAGTAAATGATTGAACTTACGTTAATGAAACCAGTCCAGAACGATCGAGAAACGCAAGTAGTTTACCTTACGTAACACCTCATTTGACAAGGTTGTAATAAATGATTACACTTTAGATCATTAGGTGATCTTCTGATGTCATGTAGTTACTGCCTACCAGGTTGCATACCAACACAGGCACATCCGACACATTGTCATGGTTGTAGCACGGAAACGGTACTTTTCCGGATATGGGTTCCTATTCCAAATATTGTCTACTCAGTTCCCTCTACTAGCCCTAGGAGTTTGTAAGGGGAATTTCCGAGCACCCTGTATATAAAAATGTATATATGTATGTTTGTTCAGCAATAACTCTCGAACGCCTGGAGCGATTTCAACCAAACTTGTATCACTTGCAATCTCGAAAGAATTACTGTTGGGGTAAGACATCCCCGGCAGCCCTAGGAGTGGGGGTGGGAAGGGGACATAAAACAGCATTCTGTTACGTGGCATTTTCGTGTCATATCCTGCAAGTTATGCTTCCTGCAACACAGCAAGGCGAAGTTGGTTGCCTACACAGAAGGTGCGATATTGCTATCCTCGAACAATTTCAACACATATCACTTACAATCTGGAAAGAAAAACTGTGGGGGGTAAGATACCCCTGGCACCCCTAGGGTGGGAAGGGGGTGACATGTAAAAATAATCGAAAACTAGCAATATTAGTGTGGAATCCATAGTTTTCGGGGTCACTAAAATTAATAGTGACACTCCCAATGCCGTTCAACTCCAAGTAATTTTACACTATAGTTACAATCCATTATTTTCCTGTCTAATAGAAGATTGGGAAAAATACATACCCGGGAAACGCCGGCCAATCACCTAGTATAATATAAAAAAACTGGTTGATTTTCACTCTTAACCGAACCGTTGACCGCAACACTATACCAGTGAAGAAAGGATTGCCAGCAAGTAACCAGGTTTAATCTGGAGTTTTAGAGTTGATCGTGGAAGTTCAGTCATTGAGCAACTCGAGCGTCGATTGCATCGTCTAGGAAATCATTGTTTGCTCACGGTGGGAAAGGTCAGAGCACTCCAGGAGATCTTAAACTTCTAGGCTCTGGAAAATAGTCTCCAGCTGTCACCCCACCCCCCTCTCTCTCCCTCCCTCTTAAGGGTGAAGACTTCCGAAACTTTCCGCGAAGGGCTTTGCTACGCATTAAAGGGACGAGCCCTGGAAGGGTTTATTTCCTGCTTCTGGTAACAGGTTGCACTCACTTTCTGATGTTGGCCCTCAGAGGATGGCCGCATTGAAGAGCCTGAAGCGGGATCAATTTTCCCACATATCCACTCGAGTTTCTAGTCAGCATTTTTTATTGTGAGAATAAAGGTATGTCATTAGCCTGATGAAGATAGCTAATTGGTAAGTCAATCTCGTAGGCACTGCATTCCTTATTTTAGGATTCGGAAACTGTTGTCGTGTGATGTAGGTTGGATACTCTCAAAAATTTGAGATTCAGTTCTCTCTCTCGCAACATACCTATATACAGTGTGTGTGTCAAACACACACACACACGCACACATACACATATATTGTATGTATGTACGCACTATTAATATTGTATGTGTGTGTGTTTGTGTGTGGGTGATATTAAAATTTTTGTTCTGATCTCATTAATAGCGAATTTCATATATAGTTATGTATCTACATTCACACATTTTTACACTTCCGTTTGACTTCCAACACACACACAAACATGCATAGGACAGTGCATTATGACGCCAGGTGGTCTTGGGGTTCGAATCCCAGCCCGGGCATTTGTGTTCTTTGTGAGTGTCCCTTCATCAATTTCATCATATCATCACTCATCCTCATCTTCGCGATTTGCCAAAGTAGAAACACTAAATAAATTAAAAATCAATTAATGCATATATACAAGTACATACATACCTGTATATATCATATCTTTATTTTACACTGCTACTTTATAGCATTCTATTCGTGTAATCTTTTTCAATTTATTTAATTTTCTTTAGAAATAGTTTTTTTGTATAGAGTAAAGCGGGCTAATTTGGATACGTTGACAAAAAATTGAAAGGAAAGAGACAGTTGATGTACAGAGCATTCAAATGAACACATTAACGGTACACTATTAAGGCACATAATCGGATGTATGTCACTAAAGCGAATGATAATTCTGACGCCGAAATGATGTTATCTCATTTACACGCCAAATTGGAAATTGAGGATTCTGTGCGGCTAATTGGCTACTACTGCGGTGCTGTATTGATAGCAATGAATGCAATGGTTCTTTTTACAAATTCAAACGAATATATTATTTCGATAATGTATATATGTGTGGGGATATTAGGAAGGGGAAACTCAGTGGTTTGCCCAGCATTTCAAAGTAAAAACCAGCTGCTTTCGGCTTTGAGAGATCTTGAAGCTTTCTCAAACTCAGACCATTTCTTCGTCAAAACTCAAGACACCAATCCTTCCCAATCCAATCATTTTATTCTTTGTTCAAGTACTTGGAATCTCAAAGTTGTATTTCAAAACATAAGAGCAGGCTGGTGTACTCAGTTCTTTCCGAGTCAGGTCAAACCTACGGCATTCTAAACACTTAACATGATTAGCAAACGTTTCTCATTGACAGGTGTGAAAACGATAGGATGGTCTAACGGTGCTTCTTCCCTCGTTGTTCTTGCTTGAACTTTTGTATGGAAGGTTGTATGTGGTACTTTAAATAGTTGACTTGCTTCCAGTAATGATCGATGCCCATCTACTACAGATGGCACTCGCTGTTCCATTGTTTCTTTATCCAACTGATGTCATATTTTTGCCTATTGATAGTGCAGTAACATCTACAAATTGTAAGAAAAATATTGTCAATAATTGTTAAAAATGAAATAAGTAATAAATTAATATTCATATTGTCACACATAATTTTATGGGCATAGCCCATGTTACGTGCCTGAACGGCCGAACCCAATGATAAACATAAGGGAAACAGTTGACAAAAACAACGATAGATGGCAGCGCGCGTGGAAAAAGGGAAAGTAAATTACTAATGAACTAGGAGGAATCAGAAAGTGATTAAAATTAGACAAAACAAATAAAAGGCAATGAGTAAAGATTAAATCGTTGTAAATATAGAATGAGAAATATAAAGGAATATATGAAGCGCAATGATCGACACAATCCTCATAAGCTGTACATATAGGAGATTAAAGAAGTTAAGAAGCCGATTCAAATCTGCCTCTTTTCTGTCTGGCTCGTTAGATTTTTGGTTGTTTCCCTTGGTGGCGCTATATCAATATTTGTCGCCCCAAAGCACTACGGTTGCTCTATTTACATTAGTCGCACTGGACCAAAGGCAGCGCCGGTATAATCGCGATCCTTGGTTGTTCTTTTGGTTGTTATCTTGGTGGCGCTATATCAATATTTGTCGCTACAAAGTACACTGAATATTGATAGTTATATTTGGGCTTCATGCCAAAGAAGGAGAAGTTAATCCTTTCATAAGAAGTAGAAGAAGAAGTTAATCTGTCTTCATGAGAAAAGGGAAGAAGAAGTTAACCTTTCCATAGAAAAAGTTAATCTGTTCATAAGAAAAGGGAAGAAGAAGTTAACCTTACCACAGAAGAAGTTAATCTGTCTTCATAAGAAAAAGGAAGAAGTTAACCTTTCTACAGAAGAAATGGGAAGAATGTACCTTTCCATAGAAGAAAGAAGAAGTTAACCTTTCCATACAAGAAGAAGTTAACCTTTCCATAGATAAAGATGTTACCTTTCCATAGAAGAAGAAGATAACCTTTCCAAAGAAGAAAGAAGAATATTTCGGTATAAAATTTTAATGCATATAATCGTTGTATCGCAGTCGTTTCAGAATATATATTTTCTTTACTTATATCCATTGGCATATATCGCTGCTGTTTCATTCGCTTTCCAAAGAAAAGAATCCATAACCCTAGACATTAGCCATGGTATACAGAAGTTGTGCTCCTAAAGTGTGACATACACAAACAGAGGTAGCACCCAGCAAGGCAAGATGTTACAAGACAGGACGTAGGTCATAGAAAATACGACTGATGGTACAGTGGGATTCATAATTACCAAGAAAATTATCCATCACCATGTTCCTGCACTTTGTTTTTGTCCAATAAGAGCATCAAGAATTAAAGCAAAACGCTGCTGACAGCCTGTGCAAGAACATACTAAAAAATGCATCCCTTAAAACACGTAGGATGCAAAGGAAAAATTAATGAAAATAGTCATGCATACTTTGCCGACCAATTCTTCTGCATCTTACTGTACCACCACACAGTATCACAAACACTTACATATCAAGGACGCATCCACAGGTTGAAGCAAAGAACTGCCAGAATATTAAACCATTTAGAGCTTAAGTTCACTGACTAAAATATTACATGCTACGTATAGTTGGGCTCCTTCTTACTCATCTTCGGTGCGAGAACCTCTTGTCATTTCTTTCAGGATATCAGAACTTACACAGAACGAACCACAAACTCTAACAAGACTCCGTCCTTTCTTACGAATCCGAGAACTATAATATTGCGTCCCTAGTAACCGCATAGCATGCGTAAAACTGATTTGTATCTAAATAGCCCCGCTATCCCATTTACCCCGCATTACTCTAGATATATTTACCACATAGAGCATTAAGCAATTACTTGCCCCGATGGAAGTACATTGTGGTTCGGATCCCAGTTTAAACTGTAGGACCAGTACCGATTAGCCTATCTCTGCTTAAAGCGAACTCAATTCTCTAACTCATTCCTTGCATTAATATTGTTTATAGAAATTACTTTATGGCCTAATTGTAATTAATAATAATAGAATAGGCTTTACAATGATAATTGATTGTACGGTCACCTGCAATAAAAATGGGACACCTAGATCCTTAAAGACTAGCTTTCCTGTAAGGCGTTAGTGTGCTGCCTAACTCTACGGCGATAAGTGGATTTTAATAGCAATGGCAAATTCTACCAACGCCGAGGAGTTAGGCAACACACACAACGCCTTGCAGGGAAGCTAGTATTTCAGGATTTTGGTGTCAATTTTTTAGCCGGTGACTGTATCTTTATGTATATTTATGAGACGTTGAGCATAATTAAAAGTACAACAGAATTGCTACGACTTCGTTTAGCCTACCATTTCGGTTTGGAATAAATAGACCTCGCAAATGGTGCACACACACACACACACACCCAACGCGGCTGAAGCACACGCATGATTTCAAAACAATAATATAAACGTTTAAAAATCCAATGGAGTTAAACCAGATAGCAGGAATCGCGTTGCCGAGACGCAGTTTGCCCGACTAATCAGTTCGGATTTTTGCATGGCATCTGGAACCCACTCACGCCCAGCACGCCAGTGCGTGAGGCGCGTCGAAACTCGCCCATTTGCCTCAAAAGCCTTCGCGTTCGTAATAATGGCGAATGTCCAAAGAATTAATTAGTTCCAGCATTTAAATGTCTGTGTTTTCCACTAGGCCTTGTTGTAGCGAGGACCCAGAAAGCAACTGGGATGGTTACACTTCATTTCGATTGATAGAGGAAGAATAATAGAAAGACAAATAGAGACTGGAATAGGGAGAAAGAGAGATGGGCAAGAAATTACAGACGGAGAAAAGTAAAGAGAGAAAGGCGAAGAAAGTGTGAGGGAGGCAGAGAAAAAGATACAAAGGGAAATAACAAAGAGATATAAGAAAGAGAGAGAGAGAGAGGGGATGGGGAGGGAAATAAAGACATAAAGAGACTGACTCAGATAAAGAATGGGTGAGAGAGAAAGAGTGAGACAGAGATAAAGGAAGTGAGAGAAAGATAAAGACATTGAAGAGAAAGTAGACAAAAAGAGACAGAGTGAGACAGGAAAAGAAAGTGTGAGAGAGAAAGAGAGAGGCAGAGAGAAAGAAAGAGAGATAGAGAGGGAGGAGGAAGAGAGAAAGATAAAGAGAGAAGAAGACAGACGGAGAAAGAGTCGGGAAGATGCATTCATATTACGGTATGTAAATCTTATTTAAATGTATTCTGAATTATCTTTGTGTACTATAAAATGTAAGTAAGAAGGAGTCCAATGATGCTAGGGAAACATAGTAGTATGTGTTCAACAGTGAGAAAACCTTGTTAGGCACACGAAGGCTTTTTTTTATTTTACTTCGCGTTTTGTGCCTCTTGGCTAATTTGCGAAGATGGGGATGAGTGATGAAATGATGAAATTGATGAATGGACATTCACAAACAACCAAGCCCGACCGGGATTCGAACCCGGGACCCTTGGCGTCGCAGCGCGATGTGCTAACCACTTTTTTTATTATTATTATTTATTTATTTACCATTTTTCTTTCATACAGTAATTTTACATGTTTGGGATAACAATAGTTCTTTTAACATTCCATCAGCACCTTTAAAAAATGTGCAAATAATATTGTTCTTTTATCTTGAGACACTTTATGATATTCCTGTTTAACATATATTAAAAATTGATCATGAAAATCTATACCTTTATATATGCAGACAAACAATATATAATGTCCAACCAACCATTGTACACTATGCAATTTAGTACATGGAAAATACGAAAACGTAGGTAACATTATGTTATGCACAGTAAACGCATTGGGATGGGTGCGACAAATTTTACCTAATAATACACATAGATATTTCCATGTTTCACGTGTCCGTATGCATTCACTTAGCCAGTGTAAAATCGAACCATTTTTTTTTACACCCTACCGCATAGTGGGTCTTGTAACAATTTTAATTTATGTAATTTCTCTTCCGTCACCACTATATCCTGTACCACACAGTACCACGCAGATTTTACCAAGGGCGATAAATGTGGTGCGTGAACATTGTTCCATATTTTATGCCAGGGATGGGTTGGTTGATTAATCATTATCTTGCAGCTAGGCAATGTTGCCAAACAACGTGACTGGTATAATTGAGATACTTTTGGTATTTCAAGAGGTTTCGCTGAAAGTAGTATATAACAAATTTCTAGCACTGATTCTTGTGAATATTTATACTGCGGTGGCACCGTTGCTATAGCGATCGGAGACTGCAATGGTATGGTGTCCAAAATCTGCTTAAGTATCACACCCGTTAAACTGTCTGGGAAGTTTACTAACATTGACATATCTGCTTGTACTCGGAGAGCCTGGCTTTTTAAATCCACGTGAATCAAGCGAAGCCCCCCGCACCGTACCGGCAGACATACATTCTCGTGACTCACCCGCAACATTTGGTGTGCCCAAACAAACCAGTTTATCGCACTCCTTATCTGTACCAAATCCAATTTCCTCATCGGAAGCACTCGTGCCACAAACCAGAGCTTTGAACTCGCATAAATGTTTACAAAAGCTACCCTGGCAACCAAGCTAAGGGCACGAAGTTTGTTTTGTTTAAGGACACTTTTCAGGCCAGCAATACATATTGAATAATTTTGAGCAATCATTTCTTGTCAAGAGTGGGTAAAAATTATTCCAAGTATTTTCAGTGCATTTACTTTTTGAATTTTATCATTTTGATACGAGTGGTTTGTAGCATCTAAGTGCATCCAATGAGTTTTATTATAGTTAATCTTTAGTCCAGCCACCGAGCTGTACTTTTCTATCACATTTTCAAGTATTTCCATATCTGTCGGCAAATTCACAAACACCGTGACATCATCAGCATAACCTAATAATTTTATTGTTGTTGAGTGAATATTTAACCCCTGCAATTGCATTTCAAGTACCTTTAAAAATGGCATTAACGTTACACAAAAACTTATCATAGACATGGGATCACCTTGTCTGACACCCCTTTGTATAGGAAATGTTTTAGTTAAGAACCCATTGATTTTTACACACGATTTGGCATCAGTATATAAACTCTTAATCGCAATTACAAATTTTGGACTACAACCCATCCTTAAAAATACAGCATATAAAAATTCGTGCTGTACAGTATCAAAAGCATTTTGAAAATCCAATGCCACTATACCATGGTGACCTTGTATGGTCGTATGTCTATAACTAGTTATAACATCACGAATTGTCTGTAAAACAGTAAATATCGATCTATTATTACCATAACAGTATTGATGGACACCGATCATTCTTTCCATATAAGGCAAAAGACGACGAAGTAAACATCTTGCAAAAATTTTATAATCCGTGCACAACAAGGATATAGGTCTATAGTGTTTTACTATCGTAGGATTAGGAACTTTGGGAACCAGGACGATTACACCTGTATTGCTCGTCCTACCCAAGAAGTGTTGATTATATACTTCATTTATCCAGTCTGTCACAATATTACTTACAAGTGACCAAAATCTTTTATAAAATTCTATGGGAATACCATCTATTCCTGGCGATGAGTTATTATTCATTCCTAGAATCGCTTCTACACCTCAGCAGCTGTAAAGGACTTTTCCATCCGCAAGTTGTCATTAACAGAAAAAATTTCCGGAACTTGTTGTAAAAATATTTGTTCCTGAGCTGGATCATAACTTGTTCCTTGAAATCTAGAGTGATATGCGCGGTAAAAGATTTCCTTTATGTCAGTCACATTACTATGTTCAGAATTATCTTCGTCTATTATCTTATGAATCGTTTGGCGTTTTCCACGATTACGTTCATGTAGAACATGACTAATATTGGCCATTTCAAAAGGGTCAAAAGGTAAAAGTTTACTACGAATTTTGCACCCACTTCTTTTTTGCGCGTGTAATTGCAACAATATTGCCTGTACTTGTTTAATGTTCTGTTGCACTTTTCCCCCTCTTACCCCTTCATCAGTTAGCTCTCTCAACACTTTATAATAAAAATTGTATTTATTATTCCAATCCTGATTCCGTTCCCTACTATATTGTCTGCAAAATCGTTTGATAGCTGGCTTTAGATATTCATCCCACCACTTAATTATATTTATTTGTTTCGCTCTTAATCGTTCCCAATATTTCCATTTCTCTTGGAATTTGTCAGCAAAAAGTGAATCATCAAATAACGATATATATTCATTTTCCAATATCCATACCCATATTGTATATTTGGCAGTTGCATATTTACCGCCATTATAATTGCACTATGATCTGAGAAGCAAGTTGGCACCATATTAACAGTAGTGATGTTAGGGATAATTGATGGTGAAACATAAAATCTATCTAACCGTGACGCTCCCCCATCCTTTACATATGTGAAGCCTGCACTAGTTGGGTGCAAAGTGTCCCATGCATCTTTCCATTGAAACCCAGTTGCCAACTGTTGCAGCGCAGTGGATGTATTAAATCCAGGGCGCTGGTCTTTTGGCAACAAAACACAATTAAAATCGCCTCCACAAATAATATGTTGCTTATTACCTTGAAGTTCCGTTGCTACTTCAGTTGCGAAAAATTCATTGCGTTGCTGCCTTTGATTACTACCAGAAGGCGCATACAGATTACATATCCACAGGTTTTCCACTTGTACAGTTGTAATTCTACCACTCGGATGGTATTCTACATTTGATACAGGTATATTATCTCGAACTAATACAGCTGTCTCTTGCGCTGAATATGTGGGATTATTATAAACAATATAACTAGAGGGTAACTCATAATTAGTTATTGCTACTTCTTGAATGAGAGCAATATCTATATCGGACTGAATTAGAAAGTCCCCCCATGCACTTTGTTTTGTTTTGTTTTGTAGTTTGTTTATGTTTATACTAGCAAGTCTAATGGTGGTAAGCATCACTATGGATATGTAAACACTTGATTTTACAATACTGCTAAATATATACATTGTTTTACTGTTTTTAGGTCTACCTTACACACCAAGATTCTTAAATTGTCCTTTACTATTATGGCTATTCCTTGTGTCTTGTAAGTAGCATTATTATATACACGAAGGGAATATGGTAAGTCAAATTGGAGAACCGACACTTCTTGAACCAATACAATATTAATAGATGATTGCAAGATAAAATCACCCAGGCCATGTTGCTTTCCTTGGTTCTGCATTTTACAACAAAATTAATATTATCACTTACCAAGAATACCGCATGTCGCACATCATCCTGGAACAACCTATCGCACCACACAAAAACACACCATATACTAACGCGAAAAACTAACCAGCACAAATTTATCATATTGAAAAAATCTAATTTTTCTCACTTTCAGTTGCGAAAACATTAGTATTTGGATTACTCTGGGATCTGGTGATACGTGCCGGTCGATCTTCAGGCTTTTTTTCCGAAAGTGAAGTCACCTCATTCTTTGCCTGGCCTTTCTTCCTTTTGTGTTTGCCCACCTGTTTCTTACTTACGTTTGAATTGGAGCAACCGGGGATGTTTTCAGGCAATGGGTTTTGTAATTGCTCTGTACTGGATAATTTCATAACACCAGTCGGATCAAATACCATACAAGAACTATCACTTCCGTTCATCTGCAACGAGGAGGGCACCTTCTCCGCGTTTGTCTCGGTATTATCAGACATCAGACTTGAACCCATTTCACTATCTTCAACTTCCTTTATCCACGAAGAACTACTCGTCGTGAATTTCTCATCCTGCCGGATTTCGGCCAACATTTTCCTCTTGTGGCGAATTTGTTTGTACACACACTGGTTCATCGTTATGTATCACTGGCTCTTTCGGCACTTCTCCTATAGTGGTGTGAACTGAAGATTGTAATTCAGTCGGTAGAAATTCCATTGTGTCCTCCGCAAGGGGCAGCTGGATCGGAGAGCGAAGCACACTTTGTGGATAAGTCACTGTTGAATGGGAAACACTGTCAAAAA
Source organism: Lepisma saccharinum (assembly GCF_977018435.1). Lineage (NCBI taxonomy): Eukaryota > Metazoa > Arthropoda > Insecta > Zygentoma > Lepismatidae > Lepisma > Lepisma saccharinum. The sequence continues at coordinate 62,047,179 of NC_139229.1, forward strand.
TCGTTGCGGGCGGGCGAGCTCCCTCAACTACTGAACGGGTATATGAACGTCTTTTCGGGCACATTATAGCTGTATGTGACACTTCCCCGCACAGTCGACAAGTAGGCTGTTGACCCGGATAAGTTGTCCAATAACGAATACCTAGAATTGTCACATAAGACGGTATTGGTTTCTTGAGTGACATTTCAACTATCTTCCTCCCAGTACGAACAGCGTATATATGTTCACCTGAATAAACTTCATCATTGAGAGATTTGATTTCACCATAGGATGTCAACACAGCCCGAATCGCGTCGTCCGAAAGTTCCATAGGCACTACATGTAATCGAACCAGCACAGTGTTTTTATCCGCCCAGTCAATTTTCACATCATGAGAACCCTCTTCGTCACTATATTTCAGAGTGGCACCGCATTTAGCTATTAACTGTTCACCCAGAATCAGTTTAACATACACACTTTTCCGAAAGTAATCTATCTCAATACTTAGCACTTGATCCGGGGTCAATAACAGCTTTTCACTAATGTAGCGATGAATGTTCATAGATGCCGGTACACGAGATACAGTCTGAAAACACAATTTCAAAGTATTTACTCGCTTAAGTTCCATGGTGCTTCACAATCTATTCGATTTCTTGCGTTACGCTAGCGTTGCCGAGCACCAGTCCACTCAACACACAGGAGCTCACACGCGATGTTTCTCCTTCGAAGGCTGACCTTCGACGACGACACTCGGCCACGTCGGGCACATACAATGTAGGCAAATGACATGTTCACATCCATACATCTTCAGCAAATAACCTGTTCAAACCCACACACCACACATCAGGCTCGCACCCAGAATTTCTTTTTTTTTTATGGAGGGGCCAAATCCGAAAATGTGTTTTATATATATATATATATATATATATATATATATATATATATATATATGCATATACACACACATACATATATACATACGTTAGAGAAAGAGATTACAAAATAGTTGAAATGTTTAATGTTAGATTTTCATTTAATTCTTGCTCTCTGTTAATAATATCAATAAGATTTCGTACTTATATCAGTCTTGCATTCGTGTGTTATATTTATTTTGTGTATGTTGCTAAGGACCGTACCCAGGATTTCATTAAGCGGAGATGGTAGATCCGAATTTGTGCAACAAAGAGAAGATCAGAACTTATGTGAGGTTATGCAAATCTTATTTAAATGTATTCTGAATTCTCTTTGTGTACTATAATTAATTTTCTTATACCAACGCCATTGAAAAGTCATGATAATTCTATGTTTAGAAAATAATATATTTACAAATTAAATTATGTGTATTGTATTATGTACAATTATTATTACAATAAAGAACATGTCTAAATGCAAGTTAACAAAAATAAGATACAATTTTGCATCACGACTGCAGTTCGAAAAAAGTCGGGACAGGAATTAAAAGTAATGGACTGTCCCGACTAAATCGCTAACTCGGACATCTGGTAGCCTTGCATCAATGATTATAAAACTAAACTACCCAATATTGCAGACTACACACTTCTGCATAAGATTCATTTATGCAAGAACAACTGAATTTTTTACAAATTTGCAAAATCGTTTATATTATTTTCGTAGCTTTTTATAGGTTTGCATTTATATATTAAATGGTTTGAGGGGGGGCATGACCCCCATGACCCCTCCCCTGGGTACGGGCCTGCAGACACACATCGATAAACTTATTACCATGCACTTGACATGCATCAACACACTCCATAGAACAAACGTGCTGTTCCCATTCAACACCGGTAATGCTTGCTGCACAACCCATTGCACTACATATTGAGAAGTGTGAACGACCATAGAAATGTGAATAGCAATTTCACCAGGTACGACATTTGAAACAAGGAAAGATAGCAGTATCGTGAGTGAAATCAATTATTGAAAATCGATTCTTCCCGTGGAGAGATTTGGCTCCTGCAGCCTCTTAAGATTGAAGATCCTGAGAAATGTCTCAGCCGAAAAGAGAAAAGATGAAGGAACGTCAGGCAGAGAGGAAATTTAACACTGGAAGTATCCAGTTCATATAAAGAGCCAGTGATAAGAGCTACACGGAACAGATATAATGGGATAATCTCGAACTCATCTCTCAGATACTTATTTTTCATGACGTCCCGGGGAAACTCTCACGTTATATCTCAAGTTTCTGCCCGGAAATTGGTTATTGGAGAGGAAAGATACTGACACTGAATTCTCCCTTTTCTGGCTGTTAGCGGTGTTCCTTTGAAGAAGAATAACAACGCTTGATTCACTTTCGTTTCCTTTAAGTTCTCGGCTTCTTAAACATTACTTTAATTTCTTTAAATTTAACTTATATATATATATATATATATTTAATATATATAATTTAATTGCATTTATCGGTGTTTTTTTATTAGTGTAATGGTAAGTCGTTGATTACGTCACTTTATAGTCCAGTGGCTTTGGTTATATCATGTCAATGAACTACACATAACAGATGTTGTTTTCTGGACAGTTTTGAAAATAATAAGCAGGGAAAGGATTTTAAGGTGCAAAATTATGGTCGGGAGAGGGATAAAAAGGTTCTGAAAATGTTTTTAGAAAGGTGCAAAAATGATGATGATAAAATTCTTTTTCTGCTCCTGTATATAATGCGCGCGGACCGCATTGAGGACTGTGGATCTGCCAAATAGGTTTTGAGGTTAGTGTTTTCTTTCGCAGGATTTACTACATTATACTGGGGACCATTGGAGCTGCAATGATTATATTACACCTGTTTATAGCTCTCGTTCTGATCTACAAAATGAGACTATGGGATTTTATGTAGCTGCTCAAGATGAGTGGAAATCATTTATTTTTCTGTCAATATGTTTTAACAAAACATGAAAGAAAGGAAAGGGAAAAGATGCTGAAGGATCAAAGAGGGGGTTATATGTGCTAATCTTACGAAAAGATGCAACAAAGTGTGTTCATTTTACTTAATTTCATGTCCCAAAATACGTATCTGAAATGATGTGTGAGAACAGCAATATTTTTGGAATATTTTTTCGGCTCAGCATGCCGTGTTTTCCAAGTCAAGAAATCATTCTAAATGCTTGATGAACTATTAGGATATCGAGGCTCTGGCGTCTGGACCCACGGCCAGTATAATCGCTTGGGGTAACGTCGTCACCTTGTAATCAAGGCGTCCCCGGGTTCGATACTCAGTGGAGGCACATAGTGGTTTGGATCCCACTTGAAACTGTAGATCCAGTCCCGATTAGTCTATCTGTGCATAAATTGGACATACAACTCAAAATCAATCAACCATATGTCTTTGTGATTGTCACTTGTTCTATTTCATCTTATCACTATTCAACCTCATCGCAATTAACCAAAAGTTGCATAAACGCGAAGTAAAATAAATCAAATCAATTAATCAATCACGAACTATTAGGAATCTAGTCTCAAGTGTGGTGTAATTCATACTCTTTGTTAACAGGTTATTTAGCTACGTGGCTCCGGTATCTCTTTCTACACCCTCGATTTCAGGCACATTTCAAATATTTTCGTGAAAATATTTAGTTCCTCATAACAACAGGTGTTTGCAAATAGCGCGGAAGTTAATTTTTTAGGTCTACGTGCTACGAAACTTACGTTTCTTTAAAATTAAAATTCCTTGCGTAACGTCAAAAAGGTTTTTCAGAGCTTCTATGATGGCGGATGATGGATTCATGTCACAGGCACACGTCTGGATTTTATTTCTTTTTCTTCTTATGATTGACTTGTGCAATCGGAACATTTGCGATTGCGATATATTGGCGGATTGGACATTTCAGACATTGGATTTCATTTATGCAATTAATTATTTCTTTTTGGCAACTGGAGGCCTTAAAGGGGAGGGTTGTATTTTCTAAATGACTTGTGGGATGGGATAATTTGCGACTTCTTATTTTTATGATCGGAAGGGAGTGGAGGGTGGTATTCTGTGGGAAAGGACAAGAAGGACTTTCAACGTAGGAGTTACTTCATTTTTGGACTTACAAATTTAACTTCCACCCGCAATTCAGTGCCTGGCCATGGTAAAAAGAGGTAAGTTATCTTCTTAGGTTTAATTTTAGCCTTCATTTTTTGGTATCTTCATGTGTCAATGCGGAAAACAGTGAGAAATAGTATTGGAGGCAGGTGACTCCGGCCAATTTCTAACACACCTTTAAAAGGGACTCTATAGATAAAGGCGGGGCCGCGGTAGTAGTAGGGGCAGTAGGTCAATTACCCCAAGGGCGGACCCCGAAATCGGTGGGAAATTTGGACTCAACAATTTCAAACGACAATATCTCAACTTCAAACGGCTGTACATTCGTAAATACTTGTTTCCGCGCTCCACATTTTGTTCTTCATAATTAGCGTCACATAATCTTCATAAGAAGGAAACCCCTCCGAAATCGAGGGTGTAGAATGGGATAACGGACCCAGCTACGTTTGTAGACAGGTTTTGAAGTTTACTTAAAAATTATAATACCTGGATGCTTGCTGCTCAAATACTGCATTTAACCACTTAAGCACGCTCGTTTTCGTTAGTCGCCCACCCTCGAGCGTGTACACTGGGATATCGTTTTAATGTGATATGTAAAATACCTGTCCTGGCAGTTTCAGCCCACCATCATTTTCATATGTCACTGTATTGGTAAGAAAAACTAAACTACATTTCAACATGGAGATAATGACTATGTTTACTTAAGTTTCAATTTCACTGTGTCTTTCAACTCACGATCCATATTTGAGGGCCCACTACAACATACAAATTACGGTTATACGCGTACTACTGCGCGTCGAGCGTATACCGCTCGTTTTAGCTTGTTCGAACGTTATTCGCTCGAGCGAAGAAGCTGTCTATTCCGTACCTAGCGTCGTCCGTGCAAATTATTTGGCGCTCTAACGAAATCATCTCGTTGTAGTAATACTGTTGCAAGCGATTATGACTTGAAACTTGTTAGCACCTTAGCATTGTGGTAAAATCTGGCAAAATTTACAATACATTTGGAGAAGGTTTTAAGAAATTATCTTGAGATCTCTATTTGTATTTCAGTAGCGGACATGCTTAAACAAAAGGGGGCAAGTTTCCCTGCAACGTTCTTTTTTTCTCAATTTAGCTACATCGTAAAATCAGAGAGCGCGGGCGGAACGCACTCAATTTTAGTGTCTATTAACTTCATTACAAAGAATCATGTTATGGTGCATGAACTCTTTACAACAAGAGTTTATGACAGGAAATCGGTAGAAAGTTGGGGCCAAAATGAAGAAACTCAAATGCGTTACGGGTGAAATTTTCACATGTTTTTACAGCAGAATTTGCGACCCCATTTGAAACTTTGGTTTACTTTTCTATAGTGCGTATCCTGATTACAAATGGAGTTGTGTCGCTAATGTAGGTTTCTTTTTTTTCCTGTCTTCTCTTCGAATGTGATGGCTTTCGTAGAAGAACTGAATGTGAATAGAAGGTTCAAATAATATCATATATAATAAGCCAGAAGCGCTGGGGCCTGTGCATGTGCGGTGGCACGGGGTGGTACTGGTTATTTTTCTTGGCCAGTCTAGGCGAATGCTGCGACGTTACTGTAATCAAAGGCCACAGCATTTACTTTTATTTAATTCATTTTCGCCTGGAGTCTGGGATCCACATATTTTAGGTCTCGTCCACTGTGTACACCACTTGATCACCCACCTTCTCCCAAGTACCCATAGCCTCTAATACGAGGGCATGGACGGTAAACTTTCTATATTAGATGACCCATTCTGGTCGAACCAGCGTCTCCAACATGGCAATCCGAAATACTGACTGGAAGTTTGAGTTTTTAAGTCTAATTTATGCTCAATGATCTAATCGGGACTGGGACTATATTTTAAAGTAGAATCCGATATATGAGTCCACCGGGCATCGAAGCAGAGAATCCTTCATTACAAGGTGGCGACGTTGTTAGTACTCCATCGGGGAGGCCCCGTACTGTATCGTCGATGCTAACCTACTGAAAGAGGATTATTAAATTTATTACAATAAAGAGAGGTAAAGTTCTCCCGTGTGCATTAAACCGTGGACGTACCCGATGGAGAAGTGTTAACGTCATGGACTTGTAATCAAGATGTCCCGAGTTCGAGGCACATGGTGGTTCGAATCCCACTTTAAACTGTGTCCCGATAAGCCTATCTGTGCATAAATTGGAGTGAAAAACATAAAGTAAAACATAATTCAAAACAAACATTGCAATGTGCCATGGAGACACATTCTCGATCATAGTGGAGGTAACGTGATCAGCACCACACTCCAGTCACCTTTAGCCTCCCCGATGGCGCAGTGCTAGCGTAGTCGCCTTGCAATCAAGGGGTCCCGGGTTCGATACCCGGTGGAGTCACATAGTGGTTTGGATCCCACTTTAAACTGTAGGTCCAGTCCCGATTAGCATTACTGTGCATAAAGTGGACTTAAAGCGCCAACTCAATCAATGCCCAGCCATCTTTACTTCCAAAGGGGCCCCAAAGGTACCCATTTGAGGCTGGGTGAGCCCTAGACATGAATTTAAGCAGTGACATTATCGTGAAAATCAACACCTGAAGCCATTCACCACGGGAATCGAACCTGAGTATTCCGGCAGACAACCTACTAACTGGACCATAGCGGTCCTTAAATTTCTTGCAATTTGTTTCTAAACGCAGAGAAAAGGGGGCTCCCAACCGTGGTCCTTAGGAGATGCTTACTGATGCATGAAGCTATGCTCCTTCTGGATGGGGCTGTAAGTACACGCAGACCGGAATTATTCCTCTTCATGTCTGTGTTATGGAAGAACGGCATGCATAATGGAGAAAAAGCAGCTCGAGGGTAGTTTCCGTTTAGGAGCTATTCTTGAGGGGGGAGTCAGGAGCATGCGTCGTAAAGTTTCCCGCTTTTACTGCTCCAATAAAAATGCTTCTTTTGGCGGGAGATGTACGTGGAGAAGTTGCGGGTTACAAGTGTTCCTGACGCCACGTTTTTTTCTCCACCCAGCCTGTTCTCGAGAAACAAAAAAACTGGCGCACATACTAGAGAACGCCGCAGTAAATTTTCCCACACGCAGAGCATTCAAAAAGCATCAGCTTGAAATGAACACTTTGTACACATCACAGCAAAATTGCGGTTTCTGTAAACCCAATATAGCACCTTGTAAGTATATACAGAGTGTCCATGAATTTATTGATCACAATTCAAATCCTTATTGTCACGTAATTTTTCAATCACTTATGATAATTGACATCACATGGAGTAAATAGTATGAATCCAGCTGTTGTTATCGAATAAATTAATTATATTATAATATTAATTATAATATATATATTTATTAAATTAATTATATTCACTGTTTACTGTTTATTCAGGAATCTTGTTTACTTGGAAATCCTGGAAAGTCAGAAAAACTCATGTGATTCAACCTATGAGTAAAAAAAACCATGGAAACATGTCAACGAACTTTAGTAATACTGTCAAAACCCTTAAAAAGGTCAGAATATATAAAAAAATATCCTTGTTGTGTATATATAGCAAATATGTATGTTTTCGCGTAAGCCTTTGTAATATTGAAAATACTTTATGGACACCCTGTATATTATGATTTACTTCACATGTAAACAACCAAGTATTACACATTTTATTACCTAGGTATGCGTTGTGTATAGTTGTAAGCAGTGGCGGCGATTGGGTTCCAAAACCGGGGGGGGGGGGCAAATACAGTATATTTCCCTTTGTATATATGGTTTAGCATAGTGCAGGGGAAAAGTGGCGAAAATTTGGGGGGTCCTCACACCCCTAATCGCCACCACTGCTTGGAAGTGCTAAATAGGATTTCCCCTGCCCTCTTCCCTTCGTTAGACGTGAGCAATAAAAGAGCATGTTCGGTTCAAGGTCCTCGTTTAATTTGAATTTCCAAAAATAGAAAGTAATGAATAAGTTTTCATGGATTTTAATGATTCGTAATATCGGATACGTTAGCTTCTGAAAGTAAGGGATCATGTTTCATTTGCCAGTTTTTCAGAAATGTCGGTGTGAGAGCTCTAACAAGAATGTTTACAGATATTCTTCAACGGGGGATTGTGTACAAGACAATTGAAAGGTTAACAGAGTAATCATGAGCACATTGTAGTTAAGTTATCTGCTTCCTAGAATTCACGCTGGTTTGTGAAAACATGCTTCAACAGAGAATGCATTCACCCTGAGATGTAGCTCTCAGCGTCTTCTGATACATCCATAAGACTTGTCTCACTACCACTGATTGATTTCTTGATTTGGTTTATTTTACTTCGGTTTTCCAAACTGAGACCTCTGGCGTCGTAGCGCGCCATTATAACCACTCCTCCACCCAGGTCGACTGTCACTACTGAGGAATTCATCTTGCGGCCCCTGTTATTTATTAAATACAAATCCAGTCATCCCTCTTTCGAACACAGCTCAACCGAGCTCAACTCTTCGCCAACGAGAGCGATGCTGCCGTTACGAATATTGGGAGTTCAAAAGCCTCACGTGAATGCTGCAGCGCCACCTATTGGCTGCGGTTCCGGATCGGACGCCGGCTAGGAGCATTCGCTTTATTCGATTTCTGACTAATTATTATTTACCTTATCCTCTGCAAGGTATATGTCATATTGAGACAATATGACATATACCTTTTCTGATGTAGAATTCAATGCTACCGAATAGGGAAAAAACACGTCACAACTTTGTTCGGGCTCAATCTTGCTCAGTGACTAATATAGCCCATTGCCTAGGCATTCCTCAACATGTATCTGCAGGGAGTGGCAAGAGCCAGCAGGCTGTTATAGTCAGTTCCCCAAATCGCAGAAAACACAAGAAATGAATACCTTTTTGTAACAAGATCTGAACTGTAAGACAAAGGGTAGAAAATGGTAACGATAAATTCCACATGCAGCTGACCGCTCAGGAGAAGATCTCCGACAGAAGTGAAGTAGTCGCTACTGGTCTCGCACCAGTGCACCCTGGTCTCGCTGTAACAGGTGCAGCGACGCAAGAATACTGACCGCAGCGGAAGACTTCCTGTTACTCCAAAAATCTGCAAATGGCCCGGCCCTTCCCTTTACCCCTGCACCCCGTCACCCCTCGTTTGGGGATCTTCTCGTGAGCTGAGTGCTGTACTTGGTGTATATTCACTTTTCTCTTCAAATTTTAACTATTTTGTGGCAAAAATACTCTTGTATGGGGGCGGTGATATCAGAAGTAAAAGCCTACATGTCCTATATACTGAACTCTCACGTTGGGATCGTCTATAGATATGTTACGATAATAGTTTGAACTCTACTAGATATCATGAAGGCAGAAATAACCTTCTGTGTCACGTGCCTGGAGATTTTGATTTTGTGTTTAAAGCCGCACAACGGCGTTTTGTCTGTACCATCTGTGAGGGCCTCTTTTCCAGTTGGAGAGGGACGCAAGGCCGCTTGTACCGTACGGCCTTACGCCGGAGAACCAACATACGAGGTGCCGTCAAAAAGTTGTAGGATCGGCTGTCACTTTTGCAGGATGGCAACACTGCTACAGTGAGAGTGTCCGTGAGTAAGGTCGTGCGTTGGATCCTCGATTAGTGGATTTTGTTCAACAAAGGACCAAGAACCTTTTCACGTGATTTACTAAAAATACTGATTTTGCAGACCATTCAAACTCTATACATGTCTCCAAGGAGTCTGTGGAGCAACCGAAGGACAAGAAGTCATCTGTGCAAGTAGTGACTCGAAAGGGTTTGGCCAATGAACGTGTGATAGGAGAAGTGAGTGCATTGTAGGGGTAACACAGCTCCTTTGACACGCTACTGCCTTTTATAATCCATGCGGAGGACTTCTTCTTCAATTTTGTTTCTTATTAAGACCTGCTTCATCCTTACCTAGGGCTGCTATCATCTGGAAATAAGAGCTAAAAGCGATGGTACAGGTAGATTGTTTGTGAAAAGCTCCACAACGGCGTCAACGTCTCCCCCATCTGTGGGAACCTCTTTTTTCAGTTGGAGAGGGACGCAAGGCCGCTTGTACCGTACGGCCTTGCGCCGGAGGAAGCCGGCGCCAGAATTTTTCAACCGGATGGGCAGAAGCTGTATATTAATAGATTAGGGTGGGCAGATATAAATGTAATATATATATATATATATATATATATATATATATATATATATATATATATATATATATGTACACACACATATATATATACATACATATACAGCGTGATTGGTAATTCGACCTATTCCTGGAAAGGGGTAATACTAGAGCACATTTGCAACAAATTTGATCCTATGCACCGGGTGTCGGAAATCAATGTGTTTCGAGTTATTGCAGTTTGTAGATTTTCGTGACATATTCCGACTTGCGACCAAAAAACTACTAATTGTGAAAAAAATACTACACCCTGGGCACTTAATCGACATGTTGCTAACAGCTGACGAATGGGTGACTACTGGGGAAAAAAATCATGCCCAAAATTCCCATACCCACAGAAAGAAACAGTAATTGGAGCACACGTCATGAAGAAATTTGGAAATTATCGTTGCGAGTGTGGTTCTGTGGGTCAGCATGGTGTTAACGGTGCAGCAGCGTATCTTTGTTGTCGAGATGTATGCCTCGGTTCTTGGAAACAGTTTGCAGATTTGTTTACGACGGAGTTCCAGCGAAGGCCCCAAACAAATCAATATTGCAAAAACTGATTGCAAAATGGCGGGAATCCGGATCCGTGCTGAATAGGCCAGAAGTGCGTCCAAAGACTGCCCGCACTGAGGCAAAGGTGGGCGACGCAGCGCAGCTAATGATACGCAGCCCACGAAAATCATCTCGGCGTTTGGCACAACAGTTGCATGTGTCCCAGTGAACCGCTATGCGGATCCCGAAGCAGGACTTGGACTTGCACGCATTCAAAGTTACCGTGATGCATCAGGTGCGGGATGTGGACAAGGCAGTTCGCGTGCCGTTTTGTGAGTGGTTTCTGTCCAATATTGCTCCGGAGGTGCTGCAGGATGGTTACTTGTTCATTTCCGATGAAGCATGGTTCCATCTGTCAGGCTACACAAACTCCCAGAACACGCGACACTGGTCAGGTGACGATCCACACGTGTTTTTGGAGGTTCCACTGCACGCCCAGAAACTCGGTGTCTGGTGTGCCGTGTCGTCACGCCGCATCATCCATGAGACTGTGAACTCGGCTCGTTACATCAGTAACATATTCAACGTGTTTGTTGAACAACTGACTGAGGATGAGCGAAGGAACGCTTACTTTCGGTAGGATGGAGCCACGGTGCATACAGCATGTGCAACGATCAAGTGCATTGAGTAATTGTTTCCGCCTGATCGCGTCATCATCCGTGGCACGAACCAACCTTGGCCACCTCGTTCTCCAGATTTATCACCCTGTGATTTCTTCTTGTGGGACCTCTAAAGGGACAGGTGTAAAGAAACAATACGCAACTTGGATCGATTACGGACCTGACGATAAATAATTATCCACTTGTAAGCATGAGAGACTAATCCAGGTGCTGGCTGTCTCGAGAATCTAAGGTACAAGGTAGAAACGGGCGAAACGCAAACGCTGCCGTTACGTTACCCTTCTCCATGTAGTTCCATTCTTTCCCGCGCGTTCCTTCCCTTGGTTGTAGCAACACTTTCCGTCCCTGTTGTGATATCTGCTGGGAACACAGCAGCCTCACGTTACCTCATCGACGCCTCCTATTGGCTGCGCTGCGGTTCCTGGATCGGATGCCGGAGCATCACGTGACCGGTTTGTTTGAACTCAATAGTCCATTGCGTTATGTACAATGTACAGTAACTCTTCGACAAGGGAGTATTTGAACGCGGCCCACGAGAGAACAACAGCGTTATGATTTATTTCCTGCGATACGGTTTCTACAACCGCAGCGTGACATTCCAGTGTAAACGTACCAGCGGACATTTTTAGAAGGCAACTTTCAATCGGTCAATACTGGTCTACGAATTGTAAATAAATTCAATCCCTGACTGGAAGAGAAAATCAGCAAACTTAAATGAGTTCTAGACAGTGTATAACCTTTTCATATTGAAAGCCTTTCAATACGGTCCATGAACCTTTTTCCGGAAAAAATTAAATACGGTCCAGCAACCTTTTTGCGGAAAAATTTAAATACGGTCCAGGAACCTTTTTTCCGGATGAATTTAAATTCGGCCCAGGAACCTTTTTTTCCAGAATGAATTTCAATTCGGTCCAGGAACTTTTTTCCCACATCAATTTAAATACGGTTCAGGAACATTTTTTTCAGGAATAATTAACACACAGTCCAGGAAACTTTTTCCAATGAAACAATACGCAACTTGGACCGAATTTAAATTGTGCAAGAGAATAAAGGTTCCGGTCCTGCAGGGGAACCCAATAGAACCCATTATAATTTATGAGTCCCTGAACCTTTAACAACCCTGTCCCTAGGGGTGGGGGTGGGAAGGAGGTGACATGTAAAACGACCAATGTTAGTGTGGAATCCTTAGTTTTCGGGGTCGCTAAGATGAATAGTGACACTCCTAATGCCATTCAACTCCAAGGCACCCCTGGAACCCCTAGGGGTGGGGGTGGGACTGGGGTGACGTGTAAAACGACCGATATTAATGCGGAATCCATAGTTTTCGGGGCCGCTGAGATGAATAGTGACACTCCCAATACCGTTCAACTAAAGGTTCATTTTACACTATAGTTAGAATTCATTATATTCCATTAATAGAAGATTGTGATAAATAAATACCCGGGCAATGCCGGGCAATCAGCTAGTATATTATAAATAAAACAAACGCGCAAATTTTAACAGCATTAGAACTAATACTTCTAACTAGGATTGAGCCGATACCGATGACGTTATAACAGCATCTAATTTATTTTTTCATATAATTTAAAGTGTTTCCTAAGAATAATTATTTAATTCACTCCTTAAACTATCAAAAGCAATATCAGATACCATTAATAGTTTGGACTTAACAGTAATGCACTTGCCGTTCCTGTTACCCTTACCACCAACACTTTAAGACAATCCGAAACAAATAAATTACAGCACATACGTTTGGATTTTGATTGTGGTTGCGTAGTTACAGTCTTTATTCCCAAGAATAGCTAATTGTTGACGATTTTCACCATTCTTATGCCCGCTTTAGACGAAAGCATTTTTCTTAACATTTATGCCATGACCAAGAAGCTACAGTGTAAAGTGAGAAATCTTATGGCATTTCAGATGCCATGGCATATTTCATTGCATTTCTCACAGATAGGCTCGGTCCGTAGAATGTTTCGTATCGTAACCAATCATAAGCGACCTCATGGTCACGAGTGCAAATGTAATGGCGGTACCGTGAGATGTAAACAACGTATCACTTCAGACTTTTAAACGACGATAACTATTTAACTGAGAGGAATATTCCTTCGTATTAAATCGTTTTAGGTAGAAAACAATGGCGCTGATTAAATACATACTTAAAACCGTTCGTGCTGTACACGAATGGAACAATCTTTTAGCTTTTTCAATTGTACACACCATGCACACATGCATTGACGGTGTAACTCGACGTGCATTTTCGCGCTGTATGTATTGTACATTGTAATTGAAACAGCTAACCGAAAAGTTCCATACAATCCTTTCGTGTAAAGCACTATCTGTTATAAGATTTTTGGAAGTATTTACGTAGCATTTATGCTAGCAAAAAATATTAAAGGAAATGCTTTCGTCTAAAGCCGGCTTTATCATGGGGTCGCTGGCCGAATGCGTTTCGAAGTATTCTACCCTCCAGAACGCGAACTGTTGTAAATTTTACAACAGCGTTGTTCTCTTGTTGATAACAAAGGCATTTGTTATCATTGCAAAGTGGCGCCTGTGTCAATTCTGTGCTTTGACTCTCATCCACCACTTTGATATGATCCATTTTTATGTGACGTCACAACCTTAAAATATGTCACTGATATATTGTACTTTTATGAAAGGACATGTAAATATTGTGTTATTATATGTAATATTGCACCTTATTTGTAATGTATATCTTTTGTTTAATATTTATTGTATTTTATGCTCTATTATGAGTAGTTTAATGTATCTTCATGTTTTCGAGAGTGCACTATGTGAATTTGTGTTTCTAAACATGTGTAGATGTCAGTTTTGTTGATATCCTTTTGTAGATAGTGAGTGATTCATCTGTACTTGAATCTGTTTTCTCGAAAATAGTATAAAAGCGAGGATATCGCGTAAGAAATAACACACTTTCGCCACGGATCGACGAAGCTTTTAAATTTAAAAGGAACTCCTCGGTGTTGTGCATACATCTTGGCATGGTAGTTCGGGGCGCAAGCTAGGCCTATGTGATCATACGTACGCCGATAGCCATGCATTGATGCTATGCACAATACTACAACCATTCTACGTTAAATAATAAAGCTAGCCTAAGGATTAATTTGAAAATAAAAGGCTAAGGAGCAAATATTGGCTCAGTTATTATTGCATATCTCTTGGTGTGGTACTTCGGGGCGCAAGCTAGGTCAATGTGATCATAGGCATGCCGATAGCCACGCATTGAGTTTATGCGTTTTAGTTGAGTCAACTCATCGAAATAGCGAAATCCTCGCCTTCGTTTCAAGTATATTTGCATTATAATTGCAATAAATAAAGAATAAAACTTTTCAGTTTATATATACTGCAGTAATGTGGTTTTATTTCTCTGTGCTGTGAATATTGTCTTGGCCTAACACTATCCCTGTACCTGAGAGGAGTCTGTGTACTTCACCGAGTCTCATCGTTCACCGCTGAATATTATTAAGTTAATATTAATAGTATAATAATACAACGCGTCTATTCTAGAACGTATCAAGTGGCAGGTCAACGTGTTGGCTCGATATTGTAGTGTACAAGGGCAAGACAATTGTTTAAAGTTGAGATTAATTGTGCAAGAGCACGGAACTTTCATAGTTGTAGAAAAGCACAGAGTTATTTCGTTTCGAAATGGAAAAGAAGCATTTGCGTAGCACAAATAAAAATCTTACCTCGAGTTCAGGACTTAATGTTCCCGATTTTTGTCGGGACATTGATAAAGATAGAACCACATTTGTGTGCAAGAAATGCAGAAAGCTTCTACATTATGAATGTTGTTTCTCAGATGTTCGATCTGAAAGCCACGAAACTACCGATTTGGTTTGTAAAGATTGTGAATCATTGTCTGCAACTATTTCATCTGATCCGTTAAATATGTTTGAAGCTTTAAGAGCCATGATTGAAGGAATTAGCAAGCAGCAAGTTGAAAGTATGGAAACATTACAGGCTGATATTAGCAAACAGTCTGAAACATTACAGGCTGATATTAAACAGCAAGCTGATTCCCTTAACAACTTGAAGGCTGATATTAGCAAACAGTCTGAAACATTACAGTCTGATATTAAACAGCAAGCTGATTCCATTAACAACTTGAAGGCTGATATTTGCAGACAATGTGCGCTATTAAAGGATGATATCGGTAAGCAGCACGATGACTCTATGAAAACTTTAAGAGCTGAAATAGGCGATATGGCCTGTGAAATACAACAACTAAAGTCTGAGAACGAGGAAACTAGGGCCCGATTTCTGAAGAAATCCGGCAGGCTAGAGAGATGGACTTTGATGAGTTCCGACGTAGCTTGGCAGCTGATGTTAATAAAGCCACGGAAAGTGTTTGCATCGATGTAGAGGATATTAATTCGAGATTCACTGAGGAGTGCCATAAGATTATTGAAAAACAGCTGACAATGAAACAGATATGGGCCTTAGCCGAAACTGACAAAATACGGTTCCGATCTGAGGTTCAAGAAGATATTGGTCAGATTTCCGTGGTTGTATCTCAAAGCAGTAAGGACGTTGAGGAAATAAAGACTCAGGTAGAACAGCTTACAAATCAGTTAGAGACGATGCACGTTACCCGGCAAACAGAAACAGAAACTGGATCACGAACAGCTGGTCATCCGTCTGCAGTTGCTGAGAGTGCAGCGTTGCCAACCATGAACATTGAACTAAATGAAGCGATGGACAGAGCCGGTGGAGAGAGAACTAGAGAAGACAAACAAGTCTGTCGCCCACGAGTTACTGCTGATTCAAGAGCTAATGAAGTGGCGTCTACTGTTCCACCTACCTTTAGTCTTTCGGGCGATGACAGAGGTTACAGAGAGCGTGAATCTCGCAGGGCACGGCATCGTCCTTATGAAGGGGCAAAGAGGAAACATCCAGGAAGGAAGAAAGATCGCAGTTCCTCCTCTTCCAGCACCAGCTCTGACTCTCAAAAATCAGGAAGCGAACACGAAGGCATGGAAATGTGAGAAGCGGGTCAGATGAGTTACCACCGCGAACTCAGCGATCAGCAACGACAGGAACCCCAAGGATAGCAGACCTTAATTCCTTGTCCAAGTTCAAGGGAGACCTGGAAGGCCAGAATGCTGAACAGTATTTAAAGGAACTCAATATCAACTTTGATTTAATGCAAGTTCCATACGAATACCGATTGGAAATTATTCCTCGGTTATTCAAAGGCCAGGCTGAGCATTGGTTTCGAGCAAATCAGTTGGAGTTCAGGTCCTATTCTGATTTCTGCCGCCGTTTTCGCAAACAATATGCTTCTGAAGAGGCCAAAGAGAGGCAGATCTCGCCGATATTCAAAGCAGTCTGATATGAGTATGGAAGAATACGCATGGTCTCCACTTACTCAGCCTACCGCAATCTGTCTGCCCGTTATGTAGAACCAGAGATAGTGAACTTAATAATCTCCCAGCTTCCATATAGAGCACGCAGTCTGAGTTTGGCTAATTCTCCTCGAACTGTGCGACAGCTTGCTGATTTTTTAAAAAGATTCGAGGTGCTCGAGGAGCAGGACAGTTGGAAGCCTGTGTGGAATAGAGAAGGTGCTACGCAGGGAAATGCTCCCAGACAAAATAGAATTGGAAACCAACAAGCCAAAGTCAGACAAGTTATGCAGAACCAGAGGAATGGATATTCCAATTACAACAGGCGACGTAATCCTCCGAGAAGAAATGGCAGGAACAACTACGCACGTGGGCCGCGTCGTTCCAGATCTGATCCAGAAGACCATTCCCGTGACGCCTCACGTAACGCCTCTGAACCCAGTAACTTCAGAGCGACGGCGCCTCCATTCGAACCTTCTGCTTCACGTTTGACGAACGAGCAGAGGCAAAGCGTCAACATGACAAGAGACTTCTGTTGGGCGCCATCGACCACTGCTAATCCGAGTGGTATGCAGTCGGATTTAGCCAGTCGCCCAACGTGAATTCTTCGTTCCCGATCACGGTTGGGCTAAAATCTTGGACTTCTCTGGGAACGGATGACAATGTTATAAATAGTGAAGATAATCATCTTTTTGTTGTGCTGACTCTCAATGAAGGAGAACAAAGTTTAGATAGAGCACTACAACAGGCAGTTAGAAAGGAAAATTTACTCAGGGCTCCTTTAATTAAAGCAACTGTAACAGGCCATGCTTTTATTTGTGTACTGGACACTGGCAGCGAATGTAATCTCATGAGCTACGCCATTTGGAAGAAGATTAAAGAGAAGCTGCCGTCATTGCAGTTACAACCATGTCCAGATGTTAGGCTGACTGATTTCACTGGGAGAAACAAAACTAGAGTTGTGGGATGTAGACAAGTATATCTGGAGATTGCTGGAAGAAATTTATTGGAGGACATGTTTGTCTTGAAAGGTCTCGAAGCTGACTTTATATTGGGCTACCCATTCCTCAGGAAATATGAAGCAGGAATTGACCTACAGCGCGAGAAGTTATCCCTCACCGTAGACGGAGTTCCGGTAGAGCAGGACCTTGTGAATAATGGATCTTCGAAAGGGACGTATGTAAGAAATGTCCGTGAAGATTCCCATGTCGATCAGTGGACGGCTAGTCCTGACGACATTCTTCAGAAGGTCAATGCGAATGAGATTTTATGCGAATGGGGTAGAAGCCAATTGAAATAAGTCTAAATTGAAGCATAGGGATGTATTTTCCGAGAGACCAGGTACTATTAAAAACTTCCATGTGAAATTGAACTCACCACCACAGAACCTGTGTATCGATCTCCATATCCCATACCTATAGCAAAAAGGAAACTCCTGGAGGAAGAATTAGAAAAGTGGAGACAATGGGGTGTTATAATGCCTTGTAATTCCCCTTACTTGAACCCTTTAATTGTAGTCGACAAGCCTGACGGTACAGTACGCCCATGCATCGACTTCAGAAATTTGAATAAAATTGTACGTGTTCCACGAAATTCAGTTGAGTCCATTTCGGATACCTTACAAAAATTTAAAGGTGTTCGTTATTTTACAAATCTGGATCTGGCTTCTGGATATTTACAGATCCCTGTAAAAACTGACTGCCAACCATGTACTGCCTTCTCCTATAAAGGACGTCAGTGGATGTTTACTCGAATGCCTTTTGGTATCTCTATTGCTGTGTCAATTTTCATAGCTGCCATGCATGCTGTATTTGGTCCTGAAACCGAAAAGTATCTAACTCAATATATGGATGACTTGCTGATTTTCGACAAAGAACTCTCCAAGCATCTCGAACATCTGGACGAAGTGTTGCAGCGACTCCAAGAAGTGGGGATGACTGTAAAGCTGCGAGAGTGTGAATTTGTCCAAAAGAAAATTACCTACTTCGGTCACATTGTTTCTGGAGATGCTATCAAAATCCAACCAGACAAAAATTCAGCCGTTAAGTTATTTCCTAAACCTAAAACTAGAAAGGATGTTCGGAAATTTCTAGGCCTCGCCAACTGGAGGCGGAAGTTCATTGAAAATTTCGCAACTAAATCTGAACCGCTCACCAAGTTGTTAGCTAAAAATCAACGTTGGATTTGGGGAGTCGAACAAGAGCAAACTTTCCAGCTACTGAAGAATGAGCTTGTAAGAGACGCTGAATTAGCACAGCCTGATTTTGAAAGGGATTTCTGTATCCAATGTGATGCTTCTGGGAAAGGATTGAGTAGTATTCTTTTCCAAATGAGTGGTGAAGACAGGAAAGTCATTCAGTATGCAAGCAGAAAACTGAAGGACAACGAACGTCATTACTCCATCCATGAGTTAGAATGTTTGCCCATCATCTTTGGAGTTGAGAAGTATGCTGTTTATTTGAAAGGCAGGCCCTTCACTATCTACAGTGATCACAAAGGGCTGGTATGGTTACAAGACGCCAGAAACTGGAACAGTCTTTTGACTCGCTGGTCTCTAAAACTCCAACAGTACCAGTACAAAATAGTATACGTCTCTGGTCGCCAAAACGATCTGGCAGATATTTTATCTCGGTATCCTGCATTTGATATAACCCAGATTCATCCTGAAAATAGTCAACAGACATTCAGAATAAACTACCTGTGGGCTGAAAGAGGAGAAATTGATGATATTGAAAAGTGGAGAGAGGCGCAATCTAAAGATGAATTCTGCAAAAGTTTACTCGAATCTCTAAATTCTCAGGAACCTAACCTCAGATTGCATCGTTCCTATCGCATTCAAGAAGGAATTTTGTTTAAGAGAGGATCAGACAATCAATCCCTTCGGAAATTGTGTGTTCCGGTGGTAATGAAGCAAGCTCTCTTGAAAGTAATTCATGATGAAGCTGGACATTTTGGAGTATCCAAGACATTGAAGCGACTTGCAGTACGTTACTTCTGGAATGTCATGAAGGATGACGTAATACAGTACATCCGAGATTGTGAAATTTGTGCCCAGAGTAAACCAGACAAATTAGGGATACTCAAGGAGACCCTTCATATCAGTCCCAAGCAAACCCACGAGATGCTTTCTCTGGACTTTATTGGGAAGCTTCCTCGGTCTAACGGATACCAATACATCTTGAGCCTTATCGATGTGGGTACACATCTTGTCTCCGCATATGCTTTACGGTCTGCCAAGACTTATTTTTAGGGGTCCCGGGTTCGAATCCTGGGCTAGGCATTGATATTTGTTTGAAAGTGTCCATTCATCAATTTCATCATATCATCACTCATCCGCATCTTCGCAAGTTTACCAAAAGTAGCACAAAAAGCAAAGTAAAATAAAGCAAATCAATCAATCAATCAACCAAGACTTATTTTGCCGACCTCTGTATCGAAGTGGTTATGATAGCGCTACGACGTCAGAGGTCCCTGGTTCGAATCCCGGCTTGGGAATGGGTGTTCCTTGTGAGTGTCCCTTTATGAATTTCATCATATCATCAGTCTAGGGCTCGGAAGTTGATGGAAAATCATCTTCTCTCTGAGCCTTGAAAACAATGCTAAACCCGATATCAGTCCATTACCCATAAGTTGAACCAGAAGACATTGATTTTATTTTGCCTTTTTTTCATTTTCGGCCATTTTGGCTTTTAGGTTATTTTCAGTATTTTTTGCAGTTTTCTTCATTTTTAGGTTTATTTTTCCTTTCTCCTGCTGTTTCGTAAATTTTAAATGCATTTGCTATCATAATTTATGTATTAAAATTTCCTGACATGGTATTTTTTTAGCAAGTTTGCCATTAACCGAAAATTGGGTCAATGGAAAAGGACAATACAAAGTATTATTTTTAGCTGAAATGTTTGGCAATGTATTAAATAATTAATTGTGGTAAATTTATTTTTCCTCCAGTAAATTTAAGTACTTTGTGTGAAGCCTACTGTAAGGTTTTCTTGCTGGCCACCAAAATCACTTTAATCTGTGGTTTTAGTCACAATGTAAAAAAAATTATAATCTGACGTACGCGAGACACAACCATATTTTCACGGCTACTGTCTCAGTAATGCCCACTCTGAAAGAAAGTGAATGATTTATACAGAAAAATCTTGAACTAAAAAAAATAAAACCTACATTAGCACTTAAATGCATTTTCCCTTAATATATAAGGGATAAATAAACACCAAATCACGGGTTTTATCAAAATATTCAACCGCTGGGTCATTCCACGTCAAATTATCCAGGTCATGTTACCCATCATCTCCGATATTGATGAAATTCGATATACTTATAGAACTTTTGATGCTCATTACAAAAATGACAACTTCTTTGAGATTGGTCAAATTTAATTAATCTATAAAATTTGGAAGGGAGCAAACGCTTTCCTTTGCCCAAGACAGGTTACGCCTATGCTTACCTTCACACACAGTGAAAAGAAATTTTGAATGTTATATTTTAAAACATATAGCACTTCAGGCTTTGTGCTAAATACATAAGCATTTTTAATAAGATTAACTTTTAATGTCATTTAATTAATCATCATGCAAATGATTTTTTATCGCCCTTTCTCTGAATCGCCCATCTCAATTTTTCCATCAGGCATTAGTACACACACTGAGCGACCTACATATAAAATTGGGGGGAAAATTGGGGGGAAAATTAAGGGGGGAATTCCATGAAATTCGCTCTTGAAGTTAGTCATTTATTTTTCTAAAACAATAAATAAAACTACATAAAAATATATGTTTATTAATGCACTCGTCTGAAACGTTATTTAAATGAAGGCTTACACTATTCTGAAGAAAAGAAAAGGAACTTGAAATTTCTACGGAAAACCTTAGGGAAACTACGATCATTTATAACCTAATGCGTGTCATTCAAATTGGAGCGTCATGTGGCGCACGCAGAGATTTTAAAAAGCGCGTAACTTCTGACCTCCTTGACCAATCTAAAAAGAATTGTCATTTTTGTAATTAGCATCAAACGTTCTATACGTATACCGAATTTCATCAAAATCGGAGATGGTGGGTGAAATTTTTCACAAAATTCTGGATGATTTGACATGGAATGACCCGTATTTGCTACAATATGTGCTGTTTGGAACCAGTACCATCATTTCTACTCTGAAAAATTTGTAAACAGATCTATAATAAGTTACTCCATTACAGAATGGTCGGAAATTTTATATCAAATACCCAGAAAGGTCATGAAATTTGATATGGCAAAATTACTGTTAAACCTGTTCTACTTTCAACTTTATACACTAATTTTACACGTAAAGTACACTGCTCGCCATTAAAATTGCAACACCCAGAAGGAAATGAGATAGAAACACGAAACTTGGCAAATATGTAGTTCATAACAAGATAAGAAAATGATTACAGTTAGAGCTCGGTGGTGTGACATGTGACACGTAGAACATGGTTGCATAACCCCAAGGAGCTAGTAGCGTGTACAGCCTCCACGGGCGGCAATAACTGCTGCAACACGGCGAGGCATGGACAGAATGAGTCTATCGATGTCTGCTTGCGGTATGGCGTCCCAAGCGGCTTCCACACGGTGCCAGAGGTCTTCAACATTACGTGCAGGAAACCTGAGTTGGGCCAGCCGGCGACCTACCATGGACCAGAAATGTTCAATTGGCGACATATCCGGCGAACGTGCTGGCCAAGGAAGCAGGGGCACGTGGTTAGCTTCCATAAATGGAGGACATTACTTGCAACATGGGGGCGCCCGTTATCCTGTTGAAAAGTGGTATTATGCAGTGCATGGATTAATGGGACAGCAACCTGTGTGATTTACCGTTGGCTGTTCAATGTCCCTTGAATGCTTACGAGACGCGAACGAACACCTATGGCACCCCATACCATGATACCCAATGAAGGCCCTGTGTGATGATGCATGATGCAGGCGTCATGAAGCCTAGTGCCACGGTGCTTCCACACGCGTGTACGTCCATCATGATGTTGTATACAGAAGCGGGATTCATCAGAGAACACTACAGCATTCCACTCCGCCATCCATGCACGACGGTCTTGGCACCATCTCAGACGCAAACGCCTATGTTCTAGCGTCAGAGGAATCCGCAACAGTGGGCGCCGGGAAAAAATTCCCCGCTTCGCCAAACGACGAAGCACAGTTCGTGGGGACACTGGATGTTGTAAAACATCCCGTACTTCATGCGCAATCCTCGTTGACGTGGCCGTTCTGTCTGTAAGGGCCATGCGTATCAGACGTCTGTCCTCTCGTTCCGTCGTCCGACGCGGACGTTGTGAACCTCTACGTCGCTCTACAGTGCCTTCCTGGACCCACTGGTTCCATACACGGATCACTGTGGATGCATTCCGTCCTACACGGGCACCGATCTCGCGGTAGGATAATCCGCATTCACGGTATGCAACAATTCGGCCGCGATCGAACTGGGAAACCTGCTGGAATCGCTGCCGTATTCGACGACGTGGCATTGCTGACCGATTTGAAGACACTACACTCACGACCATGCACTTTCACTGCTCTTCTGCACCTATCTGACCTGCTACAGGTACCACGTACCAGATGGCGTAGCAGGCGCACATGACGCATGACGGCCTTGAACACCTAATCATTTCCTTCTGCACCTCTCCTCTACACACTGTGCACATTTCGTCCGATTCCGATTACTCCTTCTGGGTGTTGCATTTTTAATGGCGAGCAGTTTAGTTGCTCATTCAGTAACTATCTCTAATGAACAAAAACCGGAAGTCCTGTCATCCTGATTATCCTCTCCTCTGCTCTCCCGGGATTATTCGCAGTTACAAGGTAGATCCATATTCCAATAACATGTGGATCTTCTCTATACTGACGTCACATTCATAGTTTTTTTTTAATGTAACGCACAATAAGTACATGTTGGGTTTAAAAATGGTATAGAACCATTATAAATAATGCTGTTGGAAATTTCTTAACGTTAATTTATCAAAAGAAATTTTAGAAATAGTAAATATATTTTATAGTTCAAAGCCGTAGCATTATACAGGATGTGCATAGTTCAAGGTAGAATTACATAATCATGGTCCACAACTTTTATCATGCTTTGTATTGTAGAACTTGCCTGGTTCACTTGTCTTGAATATTCACAAATAAACAGCTGTGTATGTCCCAATTTTAAAAATTCCTGCTTTCGAGGATTCTAAGAGGAACTAAACATATGAAGCGACATTATACCAAAGCCGCTTTAGTGTGAACCTTGTCCTTCCGCTTATGTTGTTGCTTCATTGAGGGAATAGGCGACGTGATTTGTCACTTGCTAGGTTTCCTTTCCTACACGTCACAAAAGGTGCCCGAAGCTAACAATCAGACGAGTATATTCTTAAAATCCAATTATACTATTGGAGGCTGGCAATAACAATGGCCGTACTTCACGTGATGCAGTATCTGTTTTAAGAAGTACATGCCGCCCTTCGTGATTAACACAGCGCGCTACGACGCCAGGGGTCCCGGGTTCGAATCCGGCTGGGCATGAGTGTTCTTTGTGATCGTTTCTTCGTCAATTTCATCATATCATTACTTATCCTCATCTTCGCCATTAGTGTTCGAAATGCGAAGTAAAATTATACCACTCAATCTGTTAGGTATGTATATAAATGTACTTTTTGAAAACTCCACGCACATATGATTTTACATAACTTAAAGTAACACGTAAAATCTATTCAAATGTTTAAAAATATCTGAAACAGAAATAACCTTAGTGTACTTTTACTGTAATTTACTCATATATCAAGTTTTTATGTGATTAAACGCAGGCTCTAGTTGCAACATTTAGGCAATATTCCTAATATATTCATAAATCTCAAGTATTGTAAAGGTGGCGCCCTCTTTTATCCACTATTTGAGATTTGGCAACATTGCGAATGAGTCTCTTAAGCTCATCAACGTTCACCTTTATCTCTCTCTGAGATGAACGATTCTGCAGGATGTCTGGGATCCAGAGCTCAAATGAAACTTATTAGATCCTAAAAGATGCTGCTCGGTGCCCGGAGGGGTGGAAGGGGAGGGAGCAGACGGGAGACACTTCTTGCTCGTAACTGTAAAAGTTTGATTTATCACTCCTGACAGTCTCATTGGGAGCTGCCATCAGCAGATGATGCCAAGGAGCCCCGTCGCGACCTGGACCTTGTTTCAGAAAGAACAAACGCTCGGTCTCTCTTGAAAGTTTCGGAAAGACTTGAGCCCAAATCCCCTAAGCTCCTTTTTCACACCGTGTTAATGTTAAAAGTAGTAAGAATAAGCCTGTTGTAAAATTATTACCTGAAACGTCGAAGGGCCGTAATTTCTGTGATATTAGTGACGATGTATTACAGTTACGTCGATTAGGGGGGGGCGAGGAGGGCAGTCTCCACCCCCCACTTTTCGCCATTTTTGCCCCTGCACTCTGCTAAACATGATCTACAAAGGGAAATTTACTGTCTTTGGCCCCCGCCCTCAGTTCTGGCACTTTGCCCCCCGGTTTTGGAACCGCCACTGTGTATTAATGTTATATTACACATGGCTTCACTTCTTAAAGATCTAGGATACTTTATGCATTGCTCTGTCTAAACCAGGATTTCCCTCGTCTTCAGGTCTTTAGGGATGCAAACACTGCACCACTCTAACGGTGTTGGTGAACGGGTGCTATAAGAAGTAGTACAAGTGGCCCGGTACTGAAACAAGAATTGGGGCTCGGTGGGGCAGAGCACAGTTTGGTTGCACATATTCGCTTTCCCGGTACACAAGTACGACAGTGTCTTTGAAAATGTAGTAGTACAAGTGGCCGGGTACTGAATCTCATTTGGGGCTCGTGGGGCTCGATCGCCTTAATGGATTTGTCTCGTAAGGCGCAGTGTTGTCAACTCCTTACCCGAAAAAATCACCAAGGTTGTGGCGCTCGTCGTAGCCTTTTATGATGTATATTTTGAGGGCAGAGTTGGCAACACTGTGGGGGCACTGTAGCCTTTTATGAGGGGGGGGGGGTTATTGCCCTCTGTTTACATCTGGCAACACTACCGTAGATTTTTTGACAGTGTTGTTAACCTACTGGGTTTTTTCACTGTAAATTTTCATCAAAGGACCTGAGGGGTCCATGTATTTTTTTATGTCTGGCAATACTGTTGGGGGCCTAGTGTTGGCGACACTGTGGGTTTTTACTGTAGCCTTTTATGAGGGGGGTCTATTGTCCTCTGTTTACATCTGGCAACACTACCACTATTCATACTTTTTCTCACATATAGGTGTACGTGATGAATCACCAAACAGATTTTTCCTAAGTCATGAATTGGAGGGTTCTATGACAACCTATATTAATTCTCGTAAGAGAACAGAAAACACACACACACAAAAAAAAAACAATACTGTGGTCACTACAACAAATAGTCTTCTTCAACCCCAATCCAACAACCCAAAAATCATCCTAACTAGAACCATGTAACTATCTGCCATCTGTTAGAGGTTTTGTGAACTATGTGGTGTTTTGTTTGTGTGTAAAAAAAAAATGCAATGCTTTTTGCACTTGGTTATCATCACCTAACATGTTATTAATTGTTTTTTAAAATTAATTACAACTGAAAACTAATAATTAATAATATCTAAAGTTACTAATTAATATTATACAAATAATTGATATATTTTTTTTGTTCTTGTTGCTAGTGTTGGGTAATTACAGTTGTTGCAAAATATTAGCTCTCGCGTATGACAGTTTCTGAGTTTTGTTGGGTATATATAGACGAATCGAAATTTTACTTGTTATGTTAAATTGTATGTTAGGGTACATGGTAGGAGAAATCATTGTATATTAGAGCGCTCTTTTAATGATTTGCCTATAACTGCATACAGGCAGCCGTAAATTTAGCATAAAATATCCTGATCCTGTTTCTTCTAGCATGTGCGACGTTTGTTGTGGTGGGCTTCTTGGGGGAAATGTGATTCTCCCATGATGTCATCTGACTTACTAGTATATGCGATACGAAGAACAGGTGTGTATGTGGCTTACTAGGATTAGGCTCATGGTAATGAGGTCCTAGTAGCTGAAACGTTGTCGGGGTATTTTGCAAAAATTTTCCTTAAACAGTTAACAAATATAATATATATTTTTTTAAATTCAGACATTAGATGGATTTTACAAATATATTTTTAAAAAAATAGGTTAGGTAATTGTGGCTTCTACAGCTCGCCAAGCAGGGTGCTCTTGCATAAGCTCTTATCAGTCTGTAAGTCAGCAACAAGCAACCTGCGCTAGAGGTAGATGCTCTTGACATCATGAAAAATGAAAGCTTTTTCACTGTAAATTTTCATAAAAGGACCTGAGGGGTCCATGTATTTTTATGTCTGGCAATACTGTTGGGGGCCTAGTGTTGGCGACACTGTGGGTTTTTACTGTAGCTTTTTATGAGGGGGGGGGTTTATTACCCCCTTTTTAAATTTTTGGCAATTTTATTGGATGTTCTTTTTTTGAGGCTCGAAATTATTATTTGAGGCTTGAAATCATTATTTGATGCTCGTCGGTGTTGCCAACCCACTCTACAAAAATTCTACTATATGATCTTTCACTGGCTAACCTAACCTAACCTACTCTAACCTAACCTAACCTAACCTAACCTAACCTACTCTAACCTAACCTAACCTAACCTACTCAAACCTAACCTAACCTAACCTAACCTACTCTAACCTAACCTAACCTAACCTAACCTAACCTAACCTAACCTAACCTACTCTAACCTAACCTAACCTAACCTACTCTAACCTAACCTAACCTAACCTACTCAAACCTAACCTAACCTAACCTAACCTACTCTAACCTAACCTAACCTAACCTAACCTAACCTACTCTAACCTAACCTAACCTAACCTAACCTACTCTAACCTAACCTAACCTACTCAAACCTAACCTAACCTAACCTAACCTAACCTACTCTAACCTAACCTAACCTAACCTAACCTAACCCACCCTAACCTAACCTCGCCTAAAGCAAGGAGCTGGCAACCTTGCTTGAGGCTTGCCTTACAGTGCATAAAGCAAGGTTGCTAACCTACTGGTATTTTTGCCATAACTTTTTACAAAAAAGAGAGAGGAGAGAGAGAGATGGAAGAGTTAAACAACCGACAGCCCACCTACAGCTTTTTTTTCTGTGTTATTTCCGCATGTATGCAACATTTGCTTTCAATAGACAGAAGGAATGTTAGTATAGCAGGCTCCGAGTTTACAATTTATTAAATTAAACAATAATTTATGTAAGAATATACTTGTACTTACCGAACACAAAATAATAAAAAGCACATGTGAATGTTTGCGTGTACAAAATGCTAATTAGCGAGAGTTAATTAAGCAAGGCAAGTAAAAGAAGCAAAATAGAACAACATATGGCGGCGTGAAAATATGTAAAAAATTCGATTCAGAGGTGAATCGAATTAAAGTTGGGGGATATTTTGCATTTTTTCCCTATAATGTACAAAACATTTACCGTACATAATCTTTTCCATTTACAACAGTATAAAATAAGAGGAATGTGTGACAATATCCATATTAATTAGGAAAGTATGTTGTATGCTAGGTTAGCTAATTGTGTCTTCTACAGCTTCACTGTATAGAGGGAAGATGGAAAAAGAGAGCTCTACGGAAACTGACGCTCTTAACAATATTGTACGCCCGTGAAAATTATATATAAATAAGGCATAAGCGTATTATCTGCTTTCATGTTAGATTTTCCCAACCTGTGAGCTGTAGTGTTTAGGTGACAAGCGACGTGCTCAAATATGATACTGTTGACAATATTGAACGCCCCGTGAAAATTATATATAAATAAGGCATAAGCGTATTATCTGCTTTCATGTCAGATTTTACCAACCTGTGAGCTGTAGTGTTTAGGTGACAAGCGACCCGCTCAAATATAATACTGTTGACAATATTGAACGCCCGTGAAAATTACATATAAATAAGGCATAAGCGTATTATCTGCTTTCATGTCAGATTTTGCCGACCTGTGAGCTGTAGTGTTTAGGTGACAAGCGACCTGCTCAAATATGATACTGTTGACAATATTGGACGTATATTGTATTGTATAGGAGACTAGAAGCATATAATTTGGCGAAAAAAAAAAAACGGGTAAGGTCATAGAAAATAGTTAAAAAAAAAAGTGAGCAATTATATTTTGCATTGCACAGCATTAGGTATTAAATAACATACCCCCAAAAAATCTCTGCATTATGCGTTCTGAAAAAAATTGCCCTACGTGCCAAATTGCTATGTCAAGTAAACATTTTCAAAGGCACTGTCGTACTTGTGTGCCGGGAAAGCGAATATGTGCAACCAAACTGTGCTCTAAGTGTGGAAAAAATTTTTCTATTGACTACTTCAAGCAACACCAGGTTACTTGCAAGAGCACTGGAACATTTCTACCGCAACCTTCCAAGCGAAAGGTAGAAGTAACCTCCCTCGATGCATCGCCACCTGCCAAACGCGTCAAGCTGGCGAAGAAAGCGGACCGAATTGCGTTTGAGCATTTATTAGAAGACTTTAACATAACATCAGACAGCTTCTGCGATGTGCGTAGTTTTCTGGAGAGCGAGCGAGCTAAGATAATATCCATCCTCAACGATGCATTGGCTACATACTCCACTAAATTCTATGCTGTGCTATGCTGCAAGTATAAGAAACCGTCTGATGAAATATATAAATTCTTCCATGCCACAAAAGCAAAAACACTGCATCAGGCAGATGTCACTGACCTCGACAGCATCTACGACAAGTTTGTCGAGGAGTTTGTGGCAAAGCATGAGGAGCATCAGGCTAAAGGCTCGGGCGGTTCGCTGTGTGGCGACCCCCACGAACTTTGTCTGACACTTAGCAAGTTCCTGCCACTGGCAGGGTCTAGCTATATTGCCCTGCCACCCGAGGTTGAAGCAAGGAAAGCTGTTCTCAATATTCAGAACAAAGACACCAAATGCTTCCTCTGGTCGGTGCTGGCAGCATTGCACCCTATACCTAGGGAAAACAATCCACGCCGTGTTAACCACTACACGCAGTATGAGTCGGAACTGAAGGTTGCAATGGCCGGGATTGCCTACCCTGTAGAAGTCTCGCATATTCGCAAGTTTGAGGTTAGTGCTCGTGACTTGTTGGGCCTGCAATTAGCCATCAATGTTTACGGTCTCACCGAGAACGAAAATGAGGTCCACCCCATCCGGGTGAGCAACGTGAGCAACAACAACGAGGTACGAGAAATCAACCTCCTGCTCATCAAGGACGAAACCCATCACCATTACACCCTTATCCGTTCCCTCTCTCGGCTTGTTTCGAGCCAACGGAGCAGTGATAGTCGCCACGTCGAGGTGTGTCGCAGGTGCTTGGCTATATTTCATAATCGAGAACAGCAAAATTACCGGCGCATCAGAGGTCCCAACATTGCTGCTGAGAAGCTAGCTCGCCACATGTTCTATTGTAGTACCAACAAGCCTGCACGAATTATCCTGCCCGAACCTGGTGCAGTAGAGTGCTTTCGCATGCACAGTGCTATGGTGAAGCATCCTGCCTATATTGTAGCAGACTTCGAGGCCTTTCTTCAACCTCTGTCTAACTGCGAGCCCAACCCCGAAACATCCTCTACCATTCCTTTCCAAATCCACGAGGCCTCGAGTTACTCCTATGTTGTGGTGTGGCGAGACCAACATATTGCCTCCGAGCCCTATGTGTATCGCGGTCCCGACCCGGCCAAACACTTCCTGGAGAGAATGCAACAGGAAGCCATCAAGATAGGGAAGGTGCTGCTGGCCCCCAAGCCCATGCTGCCTCTGTCTCCGGAAGACAAGCATCAGCACGAAATGGCTCTAAATTGTCCTGTTTGCAACTCGGTCTTCACCGACGATAACAAAAAGGTCCACCACCATGACCATTATGGGACCGGAAGCTACATTGGCCCGTGGTGCAACAGATGTAACTTGAGAGCCAGGGACCCGCGCTTCATACCGGTCTTTTTTCACAATGGCTCGGGATATGATTTCCATCACTTGGTCACACATCTAGGGTACGACAATGCGAGAATCAATGTCCTGGCACAAAACGAGGAGCGTTATATTAGCATCAGCAAGTGGGTGCCGATCCCCAACTCAAGCAGCAGCATCGAGCTTCGGTTCCTTGACTCTCTGAGGTTCCTCCAGGCAAGCCTCGATGCTCTTGCTGGGAAGCTCAGAGACGACCAACTAGCCATTACCACATCAAGTTTCCCGAACTTAGATGTCGCACTCATCAGGCGTAAATGGGTCTACCCCTACGAATACGTCACAGACCCTTCCAAGTTCGAAGAAGAGTTGCTGCCTCCCCAGGATAAGTTCTACAGCCAGCTGAGAGGTTCAGGTATTACCGACGAGGAGTACAAGCATGCTCAGTCTATGTGGGTCAAGTTGGGTTGCCGAACTTTCGGTGATTACCACGATGCATACCTGAAGCTTGATGTGACGCTTCTTGCCGATGTGTTCCAGGCGTTTCGGGCGACTGCGATAAATATTTACAACCTGGACCCTGTATATTTTTACAGCCTTCCTGGACTGGCATGGTCGGCCATGCTCCTGCTGACTAAAGTTAAACTTTCACTTATCTCCGATAATGATATCATGCTTTTCATCGAGAGAGCTATCCGGGGCGGCATGGTCCAAGTGTCGCAACGCTTCGCACACGCCAACAATCACCACATGGCCACTGGTTACGACCCCTCCCAACCATCAAGCTACATCATGTACACTGACGTGAATAATCTTTACGGGCACTCCATGATGCAGCCACTCCCAACAGGACAGTTTGAGTGGGCTGACCCCTCCAACTTCGACATCGAAAGCTTCGACGATTCAGAACATGGGTTCTTCGCCGAGGTGGACCTTGACTTCCCCGAGAAGCTGCAGGATACATTCTGTGACCTTTCGCCTGCTCCGGAATTGAAGTGTCCACCTGGCTCGGATCAACCGAAGCTCGTCATGGACTTGGAGCCCAAAAAGCGTTATGTGCTACACTACCGGAACCTCCAGTGGTTAATGCAGCAAGGGGTCTCGGTCAAAGCAGTTTACGGCGTGCTCTTGTTCAGGCAGTCTCCATGGTTGAAGCCGTACATCGAACTGAACACCAACCATCGCACTGCTGCCACTTCGGAACTTGATCGCGATTTTTTCAAATTAATGAATAATGCGGTATTTGGGAAGACCATGGAGAATGTGCGAAATCGCGTTGATGTGAGGTTGGTGACGAAGAAAACACAGTGTCGTCGACTTGTTGCAAGCCCACTGTTCGGGTCTCGAACAATTTACAACGAACAGATGTCTCTGATTCACATGAACCGGGGCAAGGTGCTACTCAACAAGCCCATCTATGTGGGAGCTGCAGTTTTGGATCTGAGCAAGTTGTGCATGTTCGAGACATATTACGGCATACTACGTGCACACTACAACCACAATATCTCGCTCCTCTACACAGACACGGACAGCTTGGTGTACCATGTTCGCACGGCCGATGCGTATGGTGATATAGCCAAAGTTCCAGCTCTTGTCAAGCTCTTCGACACATCGGGCTATCCCCAGCTAAACCGGTATGGAATTCTGCCCCGGAACAAAAAAATACCCGGCAAACTCAAGGACGAGAAAGACGGGGATGTGATTGTGGAGTTTGCTGGACTTCGTGCCAAAGCCTATGCGATCCGGGCTGAGGGTTCTGTAACAAAAAAGGCAAAGGGTGTAAGCAGGCAAGTGGTTCGGGAGCACCTCAAGTTTGAGGATTACCTCGAGTGCCTCAGAACAAAATCGCCCATTCTACAAAAAGAGCATCGTATCCAAAGCGTCGATCATGTGCTTACAACTAATATTGTCAGGAAAGTTGCTCTGGATGCACACGACGACAAGAGGTGTATTCTTGAATGTGGGGTCCATACACTTCCGTGGGGCCACTATCGCCTCCAAACTAGTAAGGCCTGCCCAGAGTGTAACAAAAAGTAATAGGCAATGCGAAAAAAACAATTTTAATTTACTTCCACTTCCTCGATTACATGCATGCATGGCACAGCAAAATTAAACTTCTGGAAACTGCTAATTGCAATTTGTACTTATATATATAAAATTCCACATTTCTTATTGTGTGCTATTTTTTTTTATTTATTTAAAACTGTTCAGTCACTCTTTCATTCTTGACGTCATACACAAATGTTTTCTCTGCAATAAGAATGACACTGCACAGAGTATCTGCAGGCAAGGCATCGTGGAACTCGCATACAATCTTGATGTTGGTACGATCGTTGACCACCACTTGCTTCCTCTTAGATGTGTTGATGACGAACATCGGCCTGCGTGCTTTGAATTCGCTGGGCGCGTAGTACACGTCCACGCTTCCTTCGGTCACGCGTTTGTAAGCCGTGTAAGCTTCGTAAAGTTTGAGGTAATCGTCTTTGGTCACGTCGAGGTTGTAATTCTCGCGCGGGAACACTTCGTTCCTACCGTTCTTCAGATAAACGTTCTTGATCTTGCAGTCGTCGAACTTGCTGGAATCTTTTTCCTGATCGTTATCGCGTCCGGTCTGAAAAAGCACTACGACGAAATCTGGCATGTCGAACTGTATGTTGTTGAACTGTGTCGTCACGTCGAATTCCATGTGACTTCCCGACGCCATCTTCTGCACGCACTGGTAACCGTGAAAGTGAATCGGCACCTGCGGACTTTTCAAGATCTCCGCTTTGTACTTGAGGGCGTAGTTCGTTTCGTATTCCACCACCGGCATTCTCAATTCCATGCTCCGGATGACGCATTTCGCCGCTTCGGGTAAAGTGTTGGCTATCGGCGTGGTGCCGTCCGGACCCAAAGTAGCGTATCGCATCAGTGCGTCGTTGTCGTTGGCCGCTCTTCGAAACGTGATCCTCAGTCCTCCCTTCCACATGATCTCCTTGTAGTCGGAGAAGAAACCCGGCAGCAGACGCATGGGAAAGAGCACCGTGTGACTTCTCGTCGATATTTTGGCCCCGGCTTCGAATCCCCCGGCCTGGTAGTACGCTGCGTCCGTTTTGGATAATTTCAACGTTCCCACCGCCGTCGACGTGATGCCTGGATAATCTATTCTGTCGATGACGGTGTTGTGTTTCCTCACCTCCACCTGCGAGAACAGGTGAGGCACGAAGTTGTCCACGAGTATCAAGTTTGCTGCTGCGGGAAACGCGTCTCCGCTTTCTTTCTTCACCACGTCGAATTGAAGGTAGAGGTCCGCTCTGTGAGGATGAACGAACCCGTCGCCTACGTCCACGTCGTATTCGATCTCCCTGTTCGCTTCGTTCAGATTGGCGAACGTGCGACGGTTGGGAGGGAAAGATTGCAATTCGTAACTTTCGATTTGCTCCATTTTACATGTATGGTTATTTATTATACGTTGATCTCCACGATGGCCGTCGTAGTGGCACCTGCGAAATCCACCACGTCTCCTTTCTCGTTCGTCACCACCAACTCTATGTCGTCTATGCGGTTGCGACATACTGGAAAATAGATCGGCGAAGAGGGCGTGTAGATGATCGGTTCCATGAACTCGGAACTTGGTTTGAAAGTGGCTATGATTCCCGTCTGCTTGTGACTTCCTAACAATCCGTCCGACGATTTCGTGATCATGCCTTCCGCCACGTTACAGTGCACGTTCAGAGTCTCTATGGCCAAGAATTTAGGAATGTTGGTTGCTACGTGCTTGATGCCAGCTTCGAGTTTGGTGTCGTTCTCGAAACCTAAAAGTTCTCCCATGGTGCCCAGGTCCACGGTCTCCGTCGCGGATAGGATTTCCACTCTGTGCGTGACCGAATTTTGAGAAAGGTATGTGCCTTTGGGTAATTGAGCTTGCAAAGTGGAAAGATTGTATTGTCCTGGCGTGACGACGATGTGTTCGCTTCCGACGCTAATTTTGTTGTTGTGCTGCGTAACATTAGGTATGAGGTACATGCTGTAGAATGCACGCAGAGCCACGGATTTAGGATAGACGATGTCGTCGTGCAGCGTGAGTTTCAAGATTGAAGATTCGCTCGTGAGATGGAACACGCCCATCCTAGTGATGCTGTTTGAGGTTCCACAATGCTTTCTGGAAATCCTCGTTCGTAGGGTTATTTATTTTAGAGAGAAACGCGAGCACGGAGAGGCAGAGATGACCGCAGTTCACGTCTCCGAAATTTTGAATGCGTTCGTCGTTGTAGTATATAGAGGTTTTGTTCGTTTTCAGATAATGAATTAAATTTGTAGGTGGGACACCTCCGAAAGAATCGAAAACGAATGCTTTATCATTGTCGTTTTTGTGGTAACATATCCAATGCGTGCCTGGATTTTCTTGACCGTCCAAGTTGACTACTCCGCATTCTCTTTTTTTAACGCTTGAAGGTAACGAGTCGGACATGAAAACTCCTCGGAAGTGTTTGATTTGTAACGGTTCGATCAGAGATTCAATGTCTCGGTTGGTGAGTGCTTCTGTTTCTTTTTTTTAAACTTCTTCATCACGCCCTTTCCTCCTTTCTTCTCCATGGCCAGGTTGTGACGTTTCTGTTCTTCCAACTCGGCCTTGTTCTTCTTCGAGTCGATGACGGTTTTCGCGATGGCGGCACTTCCGCCGGCCAAACTTCCAACGGCCCCCAATGCTGCCAGGATGGCCGGGATGCTGAATATGAAACCTCCGATCTTTTGCTGTTTCCGCGAACGCTGCAATCTTTTCAATTGAGGTGTGCTGAGCAGCAATTTCATTCCGTGTCCTTTCGACAAGCAAGAACGTTTCTTCTCGCGTTGTTTCTTGGTGAGTAACCCATCGAGGGCACCTAGATTTTTAAGATTGGAGTATGGTATCTGGTACACGACACCCTTGGGCTTCATGTTGATGCTCTATGTGTTATTTTCACGGTATGTTATTTATATATATATTCTGAGATTTTTTCTTGTGTAGTTTTTTTTACGGTATGTTATTTATATACCCCACCCCAATTTTTGTTTCGTGTTCATGGCGATGGTGGTACCCAGTGCGGCGACCCGTTCACCCAACGATGCGTCTCTGCTCACGAACCTTTCGAAAGCTGCATGTTCCAATTTTTTGTCTGCTTCGTGACGTGCGTCCAGATCCGTCTGCGTGGTGTTGTAGGCTATGTCGTGATCTTTGCATGCCGCGTCCAACGGATTCACACCCTTGTCTCCTCTCTCCAATCTTTTCTCGAGTTTGGTACCTGGTCCGCAGTACTGGTAGCCAGGTAGATGCATCTCGAAAGGTAACTTGTTGATGATGTCGTTCACGAGTCCCTTTCCTTCGGCCACGTTCCAAAATTTCGGAGGCAGCGTGTTGATGATTTTGATCAGGTAACCTATGCCCTTGTCGTCGTTCACGATGAAGTTGGAAAGTTTCGTGCTGATCATGTCCACGATGCCAACCTTCTCGTTGTAGAAATTACGGTTACCTGCATTCTCTTCGCCGGCTATCACCAACAATCGGTCCACGAGTTTCCTAACGTCGTCCACCCAAACGAATTCTTTGGGTAACGTGTTGTAGCGTTTGACGCCGCTGCCCGTTTTGACCTGGTTCCAAATCGGTTTGATGAGATTCCTGTACTTCTCGCCGCTGCTCGATTTCACCCTATTCTGCGAGGCGTCGTTGTTCTGGTACAAGGCATCCGTCATGATGAGAATTTCCTTGTAACTTTGGTAATCTTCGTCGGTGTAATCTTTCGGCTGCTTTTTGGCGACGAGTTCCCACAGTCCCACCGTACCCGGATACCTGTTCCAACTATCCTTGTCGCCTAAATTGACTTTAATGTCGTTGCCTTCGAAGGTCACCTTCGATTTCCCAATCTTCCACACCACACCGCCGCCTTCGCTGGTTTCCATGCTGGGATACAATCCGAACACTTCATCCTTGTCGAATTTCCCCGTGCTCAGGTAGTCTCGTGCCAAAGGTCCCAACTCGATTTTATCCGAAGACGACGTGCTACCAATGGCTCGACGTCGTGCCGGTGCATCCTTCAGTTCGAACGGCGTCGAAGGAATGCTCGAAATAGGCGTGGGTACGGCGTAACTTTTAGCTGCGAGCGGTACGAGTTCATTAATCAAATTTTTATTTTGTTCCGTGACACTTTTAATTTCTTTACCTAGACTGCTGATGGCATCGATCACAGGTTGATCCTGACGTTTCTTCTCTTCGTAGAATCCGCGATTCTCGGATTTCCAACCTTTGAAGGTAATCGCGAAGCTTGAGATTTTCGTCTTCGATTTTTCGTTTCGTCATGACGTTATTTATACACGTCGTTTCTCACAACGTTGCAACGTTTAGAAAGTCGTTGATTTTGTTTCTGTATTTTCCATCGTTGGGTTTTCTCGCCATGTCGATCGTCACAAATCCGAAATCGTCACCGTTCCAGCAAGTAGAGCAGCCTTCCGAAAATTGATTGTAGTTCATGTCTCCGCCTACGTAGTCATCGTACGCGTGCTTGAGGTTGGTGTGATCTTGACGAAACAAACATATGAAATTAGCGTTGTCGCGTACTAACTGTTTTGGAATTTTGGAAAACGTTTGAGCTAGGTAAAAGCAATCCATTTCTTTGTGACGACCTTGCGTGAAAAAGTTGCGAATTTCATTTTGATTTTCCAGGATGGCGTCGTCGAACACAACGACTGAATTTTCACGACAATCGTCGAGTGGTTTTATTTCCGAGGCGAACGTTGCAATGTCCAGACCATCGTACAGTTTCATCAGTTGCTGGTATTTGGATTGCTCCAAACTTTTCGAGAACACGTACAGGTGCCTGTTCTTCCAATCTAACCAATTCGGTGCGAGGAGAAAATTGTCCACGAGCAGTGTCGTTTTCCCACACCCCGAAGGACCTACGATCAGACAGCGGATGCTGTCGGGAAGCAACTTGCCGTTCTTTTTTTTTCTCGTTTGACTTTCCGGATCCGGTAGACGCTTCACCACGTTCCACGTACTCACAAGATCACTTCGTTCGCGTCGATCCAACTCTTTTCCGGAAGTCCCAACCATTTGACCAAAAGTTTGTCACCTTTCCTACGCAATACTTTCTCGATGAGGTACGTGTCGGGGTGTTTCGTTTTAGAGAGTTCCTCTTCGTAAAATCTTCCTTTCAAAATCTCGCCGCTACTATCTTTTATTATATACGTGTGTCGGTTTCCAGGTAGAACTCGAACCACCGTAAAGAGTTCCGTGCTCCAATTTTTTGTGATTCCCTTCTCGAAGGTGCGTTTGAATTTGCTGATCCTCACCTGGTCTCCATTTTTGTATTTAGCTTTCTTTGTCGTGGGTGTGTACTTTGGACAGTAAACTGTAGAAATTAAATGCTGCTCGTCAGACTTGGTAACGTCAGCTGGCTTCATGCCTATCGTTCTGTGTACCGTATCATTATAGGTGTCGACGAGTTCCGGCAGGATGTCGACCCACTTGTAATTTCCCCGAAGCGTGAATCGTTTCCACATGTGTGTTTTCAAGGTTCGATTGAATCTTTCCACGATGCTGGCTTTGATGTGACTGAAGGTCGAATAATGTCGAACGTCGTGTTTTTGAATAAACTTTTGGAATACGGCGTTGTAAAATTCTTTACCGTTGTCCGTTTGCAGAAACCGTGGTTGTCTGCCGCCGCTTTCGCGAAAAATTAATTTGAATGCTTCCGTGACGCATGTTCCCGTTTTCGCCTTCAAAGGTAGAGCCCATGCGAATTTCGAAAATGTGTCTATGACGGTGAGGAGGTACTTGTTGCCCTTGTTCAATTTATGTACGTTTTTCAAATTGCCGCTACTCATCTCCACGAGGTCGCTTTGCCAGAGGTCGTCGATGCCCTTGGTTACCACAGCCAAACGTTCGTAGTTACGGCGTGCAGGTTTATGCAATTCTTCGACGATGGCTTGCCTAGACATTTTTTCTTAGAGATTACGTTTCAAGAGAAGCACAAGCGTGATGGGATTCAAAGAGGGTGGCACTTCGCTCGTGTTTTGAATGATCAGCTTATCGCCGGCACTCACGTCGAAAACGGTGAGATCTTCGTCTTCGTGTATTTCATATATGTTGCGCGTTTCGTTCCAACGCGCCAGAGGAATGTTTCCTGCTTTCTGGACACCACGATTCG
The DNA here is from genome assembly GCF_977018435.1 of Lepisma saccharinum. Classification (NCBI taxonomy): domain Eukaryota; kingdom Metazoa; phylum Arthropoda; class Insecta; order Zygentoma; family Lepismatidae; genus Lepisma; species Lepisma saccharinum. Next base: position 62,086,008 of record NC_139229.1, read on the forward strand.
ATATCAAAGTCATGGTGGGAACGCTAGCTTTTCTACCGTGAGACCAGTACGAGAATTCGTTTATCTGAATCGTGCCATCGAGGAGAAACTTGTAGTACGGATGATAAGGATGCAACATGTACAGTTTGTTACCTTCGACGAACGTGGAGATTCTCTGTTGATTGGGTACGCTGTTGATTTCGATGGCTTGCAGAAAATGCAGTTTAGCGAATTTAGTGTCGACGCCGAGCAGATTACTGTGAACTTGTCCGAGTTTATTTTCGATGGGCAGCAAATGCTCGATTATGGTTTCCGTTTCGTAATTTCGTCTCGAATCTGTTCCACGTTCGCCGTTTCCGTTTCTAGTCGTTTCAGCATTCGAGATATGTTTCTTTTCAAAGCGTGCAATTCTTTGGAGGTGGGGAGATTGGCCACCCTACTCTCGAGATCGCTCAAAGAACTTTTGATGTCGCTCGATTCGGATAGTGCCGTCACCGCCGTTTTCAATTTTTCCAAATCTTCGCTCGAAGGCACGCTCGTCCGTAACGATTCCAAGTCACCCTGTATGTTGTGCAGTACGTGATGAAAATGAGCGAGATTCGTTTCGACGTTTAAATTTTCTAAATATTCGATCTTCTGCTGAACCGTGCTCAACGTGTCTTGAATGCTCGTCAACGCTCTCGCTTCGGCGTGAATATTTTTAATTTCTTCGTTGATCAATTCCAAGGACGCCTGAAGCGTAGCGATGGTGGTTTGAATGTGTTCGAAATCTTGATAGGCCTCCAATTGAATTTTTATGTTCGCGACGCTTTTACCGATGACCTGCAGTTCGTCCGACGATGGTAGGTTCGTCATTGTATCTTCCAAAGTCTGCAACTTGGATTTAATTTCTTCCAACGTGCTGGTGAATTCTTCTTGTAATTTGGAAACGACGACGTGCAAGCGTTCTGCGTCTATATCGTTCACCACGGTTTGAAGTTCGGAGAAATTCTTTTCTATTGCGGAAGTTCGTTCTTCGATTTCGAGTTTCAGTTTTTCCAAATCTTCATTTTTCGATTGAAATTGCTGTAATTTGGCCAAATCATTTTGAAGCGAATCCACGCTCAACTGTATATTTTGAACGCTGTCGTAAGAAGGTACGTCGACATAATTTTTTATGAGCGTTTTCAGTTCGGAATCGATTTTCAGAATGGGGTCGAGACATTGCGTTTGGAGCGTAGCGATTTCCGACTCTAAACTTTTGTTTAAGGTCTCCTGCAAAGCGATCAAATCGGTCCTCAACTTCTTAACTCGAATGTCCAACATGAGAATCTCTTCTGCGTGGTCTACACGCTTGGTGTTGCCGAAAATGTCGTTAGGCATTTTTGGTTAACGGTTATTTATAATAGGATAGACGATTCGTAATTCTACAAAAAGAGGAATGAGTTTGTCGTAATCTCCGAGGAGTTCCACGTACAGGTAATCTCCTGCAGACACATCGTACGTAATGTTAGAAAGCATCTTGTCGTGCTTGATTCGAAAAATATTCTTGGCGGTAGAAATTTTGATTTCGCCTGCGTTTTCCGGATTCACGGTGATTTGAAGTTTCCCGTCGATCGGAATTTCGTAGAAATGTAAATTGTTATTAAAAACATAAAACATCTTGCCCACATCGTCATTCAGTTTCGTCCAAATGCTGTTGAGATGAACAATCAGTAAACCATTGAGTTTAGATAACACGGAAGGTAAGAGGTTATTGAAATTTGGCGGTGCAGTCTCCATGTTGATCTGTTTGCGGAAGCCAAAAAGATTCATTGTCCTTGTTAGTTATTTAAGAATACGGTCAAAGTTTTTTTGTAATAACACGCAAAGTTTTTTTTTGTTTGCTTGCGTCACAATACAGGCACGCGCGCGCGCGCGTGTGTGTGCGACACATTGTTCCCGAAAGAGGTTTACAAAAGTCACGATATATAAACATTTAGTCCCACAGTTGGAAAATTACGATAAGTTGCATTCAAAAGTTTCAAAATATCATATAGTGGAATTTTTGTAGAGTGGGTAGGCAACACCGACGAGCCTCAAATAATGATTCGAGCCTCGTCGGTGTTGCCAACTCCTATTTGTAGGTTAGCTTAGTCAGTGAAAAATCATATAGTGGAATTTTCTTCGGATGGGTTGGCAAAACCCAAGCCTCAAACAAAACATCCAATAAAATTGCCAAATATAAAAAGAGGACAATAGACCCCCCTCATAAAAGGCTACAGTAAAAACCCACAGTGTCGCCAACACTAGGCCCCCAACAGTATTGCCAGACATAAAAAAATACATGGACCCCTCAGGTCCTTTGATGAAAATTTACAGTGAAAAAACCCAGTAGGTTAACAACACTGTCAATCTACGGTAGTGTTGCCAGATGTAAACAGAGGGCAATAAACCCCCCCCCTCATAAAAGGCTACAGTGCCCCCACAGTGTTGCCAACTCTGCCCTCAAAATATACATCATAAAAGGCTACGACGAGCGCCACAACCTTGGTGATTTTTTCGGGTAAGGAGTTGACAACACTGCGCCTTACGAGACAAATCCATTAAGGCGATCGAGCCCCACGAGCCCCAAATGAGATTCAGTACCCGGCCACTTGTACTACTACATTTTCAAAGACACTGTCGTACTTGTGTACCGGGAAAGCGAATATGTGCAACCAAACTGTGCTCTGCCCCACCGAGCCCCAATTCTTGTTTCAGTACCGGGCCACTTGTACTACTATAAGACAACTGCTCTTGCCATCATTTCTGGTATGTCGATTCGGCGCTACAAACGTTCAAAAGAGGTCGTGAGACGGCGCGTACCTGTGTTGCAAGTAATACACATTCTGTAAGAAGTGACACACCACGAACCATATTATAAGTTGTAAATCATAGCGAGCACGTCAAGTAATCCAACGGGAAGTAAACCAACGATAAGAAATGCTGTGCAGGTAAATGGAATGCAGGATGAGACGAAATTCGATATCACCATTTTTTTTAGGTGCGCAAGAAACAATGCCCAAAAAAACCCTCTTGGTCCCTTGCCACAGAAATTTCTGGTTCCGCCCTTGGACACGATCGATCCAAAGATTCGTTTCTTTCTCTTCTGTCTCAGTTTGGAACTCTGCCTTTCGGATACGTTATTTTCTCCTCAATAGATTCTCGTATTGCTTTACTTCCCGTTGAGTTACTGGGCGTGTACCTCACTAGGTCTTTCGACACATAATGTGGTTCGTAGTATTCCATTGTTCGAAGAATATGTGTTCCTTGCAACACTGGCACGCGATGTTTCACGTTAGGAAGCCACGTCACAGATGCGATCAAATGCGATGTTGGATTGCAAGCATACAGGCGGCAATAGCATCTCTTGAAGGTTCGTAGCACCGAAACGACAAAAATAATACCAAGGCCAGTTCTTGGTTTTCATGTCGTCTGTTCGATTTCATACTCCGCGGGCTTCATTATATGGACACCCTGTATGTGTGTGTGTAAATTTATTTGACGCGTCAATTTTGCCTCCTCACTCTTTGTAAAGAAATATTTTAAGTTGGCGCCAAAGTTTTGCAGTCTTTTGTTTTAAATTCAATTTGCTGAGCTGTCTCTCCTCTCAATAAAAAACCCAATGCAATTTCTCCCAAACCAGTCTCAGTGGAGCAGCGCACTCACTCGCACGCCAACAGGACAGGAACCCATGTGAGTTTCTCCTGAGGGAGCAGCAGCACCCAGGAGAAAAGAGGCCCTGTTCGCGGAATCTCATAAGCTGTCATTCACCAAGTGAGTTTGTGCGGACTTCCTCCCATCCGCGGGGGGATTGGTACTCCCCCCACCCCCTTTCACTTCCATTTACTGTCAGAGTCTGCAGTTGCGTTGGCATCTGGACTTCATGTTTACGGGCGACTGTCACTTTGACATCATCTCCAAGCCTCGCGGCGGTTTTCATGTAGACACTACACTCAAAGCATACCCGTATCTTTCCGTCCAATTTCTGTTGATGTGGACGCAAAGCAATTTGACAGTCGTATTTCAGTGAGATGTACGGAAGATTCCTGCAGGGGAGAGATTTCGGATTTATCCCAGTAAGAGTTTTTCGCACAGTCTGATTAAGTACGTAGAAACATCCACAGTTTACGTCCTGAATAACATTCGACTTTATACCACTGCAGCTGGTCCTGATCCTTGTCTCTTTGGACTCATCTGTCTCCATCTTTAACGAGATATGCATTGTGTGTGTAGGAAGTCACTTATACCATGTTTGACCACAGGATCCCCCCCTCTCCCCATCAACACCCGATGAAAAATTGTTCAGCTTTGATCAGTGCTCGAAGTGGAAATGGCTAGATGGGTGGAAGATTGGAGGAAAAATGAGGGAGATGCTTGTATGGTTCAAGACAAGTATGTTTAGAAAGGGGATGCTTTCGCAAATTTTCCTAGTTGGGGAGATGCTTCACGCAAAATTTTCTTAACTAGGGGTTCGCATCCCTCGAGTTCCCCTCTCCCACTTCTTGCACTGGTCTTAATGCTTACTCAACTCTTGCGTAATTTTTCGTCCCTTTTCACCACTTCTTCATTAATTCTCTTCATGTATTTTCCAATTTTCTGGGATTCTACCGTGTAAACCATTCTCCCTTATACAGAGTGAGCATAAAGTTTTCCCTGATTTTCAACATTTATTACACAAGACACGTGTTGTTTTGGAAATGACACCAAAGCTCAAAAAGTTTTGTTATGTTAAGCACAGACATGTTGTGTTTTCGAAATGTCCCTCAAAATCACAACTTTGTTTTATTCATGAACTTCAACATGTGCGCCATGTTGCACGGAGAATGTCTAAACGGTGCCCAATTTTGTTTACATGTATTAGACATCTCCTCAGTCACCGTTGCCAACACGAAGCCATTTCTTTAAAATTTTAAACACTGTTCTCTTCTGAGGGATTCCAAGTTCTCTCGGGGCACGAAGAGTCGAATTCCGAAGACTCCTTCCACGTCCTGCAGGCCTACCTGTTCTGTTACCATCACTGCCAGTCTCCTTACGTTGCATGCCATGATTTGATGCTTTAATCGTCTGGAGACTCTTGTCCATGCTCCATTCTGGACTGTCCTTGCGCTTCACCGGTGATTTACTTTCGTGTTACCACAGAACACACTTTCATTGACGCTAAGTTGAAACACTTGCAGCGACGTGAAAAAAAAAATCCTTTCTATTTGTCATTGTTATTAAGATAAGATTTTTCTTAATCCGAGCAAGACTTGTAGTACCCCGGATTTGTATGTAATTACATATGCTATTCCTTTCCAGATACATATCTTGAACAGGAAAATGTTAACGAATCATATAACTGAAATGATTTTGCATGAGATGCATAGTGTTTACTGTCACCTAAAATTGACTGCCAAGTCCAAGGAGACGAATATAGTATATATATGGGAACTGTTATACATCGAAAGTTTCTCGCCCCCTCCCACTTCTGAACAACTTATGTCCTTAAAATTATGTCGAATATATTCAAATAAAATAAATATCTAGCAGTATTCTTGAAATTGCTCGGATATTCGATTATTATTAATATTATATATTTTTTGATACTACATACTTACTTACCGACATATCCTTGTGATAATACGTACATATTTAGTTACATGTTTTATCAATTATTGTTACATATTTATGTACATATTTTCTATTTTTATATTACATAACAATCCGGTGTCTAGTCATTACGTATGTTTTAACCCTTTTATCTTTCCTCTGTTTTCTTCTACCTTCTTTCCTTTCCTCTTCCCCTCTCCCTATATCTCTCTTGCTTTCAGCCTGCTATTTCTGCTCTCGCTTCATTCATAAGTCTGTGTCTTGTGTGTGTGTATACATACATATTTTATCTATTTATTTTAAAACCTTTCTTCTTTAGCGTGACGTGCTACGTAGGCAAGGGGTCGTAGGATCAAATCTTGAATATGTCCTTTCATCCGTTTCGTCACACTTATCCTTTGTCCTCTTTGCCCCGATTAACCAAGACACAAAAACGAAGACAAATTAAGTATAATACATTTTTGTTCGTTCATTTTGTTAATTTTATTTCGCTTTTCTGCTACAGAAAAGCTGCGAACAGAAAGCATAGAGGAATTAAAGATTAATCGATTGAAAATCAAAATAAATGAGGAATGAAAATAACCACAAATGAAAATAAAGACACTAATAAGCCCTTTGATGCAAAGCATTAATAGATACTGTTATTCAATTTGGAAAGGAAAATGACTTAGAAAAATAAATAACAAAATTGAATGTTAAAAAGAGATTTATTTATATTTTCTCTCCAATGAATTGTTTAAAGAAGAACAAGTCTTATAGGAAACATTAACATAACTTTTGCACGTAGCAAAATCTTCTCAAACAGGTTTTTAGATCACCGCTTCTTACCAGATTTTCCTGGATAGATTTTATCCTGGCGTCAAGTTTAATATACGTCGTTTTCCTTTTTTGTGATGATTACCTTCAATCTCAATTCTTCTGAAACAATTGAAAGCCGCTGCAGCGTCATCCTTGACTGCCTTTACAAGCGAAAATATGTGCGGAGAACTCCTGGATATTGTTGAGTTTAATTTGTGGTGCCAACCCTCGACAGCATTGTTGGTTCTGTGTCTCTGACCTCTAACGGAATGTTTGGGTTTTCTAGCCATTGTTGTACAAAGTAATCGTTAAACAGTCTCTCCCGTTGGACAATCTTCCATAACGATCAGCCATCCATCACTAATACTTTCCCTAGCTTATAAAAAGGCAGAAAGTTTAGTTGAGAGTTTTAGGAAGGAATCAACGACAGAGATGAACACATCCTGATATGGTGGCGTATATCATCGTTATTTTTGTATTCCTCGGAGAGAGCTAGGCTCTGAACTTTTCGCCAGATACTCTGGGCATCGGGGAATGTAATTTTACCGAGTTTATAGCTGCTTGTTCGAAATCAACCTTGATCACCTTTGGCTGGTACCCACCACACCAGGCTTTCACAAAAGAAAACAGTTGACTGTAGGTGCTCTGGGTTTTGTCCGGGAGCAATGCGTACAACATGGTAACAACTGCTGTGCAGTCAACTGTGCTTCCAAGATCTGCGTGTATTGTGTACAACTGCGAAAAGTGCTTGCAACAACTTTTAAATGTTCCGTTCAGAAACCATTCTTCGCTTCCCCGTAGTGCGGCCGCCATACCCTCGTATCCGAAACATAATAATCGTTTCCCTCTTTCCACTTTGTCAAACTGCAAAAAGGAGGTTTCATCTTCGAAACGTAGAACATCGGGAGGGAAAGATACATTGACCGGGGTAGGTGTTTCTTGGTGCATTCCCAGGGTTTTCCTCCTGACAGCGTTCAAACCTCCTTTGCGGTTACTGCATACTGGAACGGTGGTCACTAAGTCAAGTCCCTGGTTAACGGCCACAGCCATTTCCTCCTTAAAAATGGTTGATACCGGCGTTAATATTTCTCTTTTTGCAGTTCGCAAGTCGTTTTCTGATCTCGTATTCCTCTATGATTTCTGTTCGCCTGGTGCAGCCGTGCGAAACAACACCCTGATTGCGACGAGATAAGAAACCGTGCGAACAAACACGAAAATGACTATCGACAAAAAACACCCATGCCCAGGTTTGGATTCGATCCCGGGACCCCTGGCATCGTAGCCACGAAGGTCGGATTTTTTTAGTCGTGTCATGGTGCTTTTAGATTAACTGAAAAGTTAAACTAGAGACAACTGTTTATTATTAAAAACGAAGCAAAGCGTGGTGTTGATAGTTTCCGTGGATCATTCGATTAACCTAGATATAATGCTTATAAATATTTAAACTTATATATAAATCCATGATGACTCGTAAAAATGCCACTCATAGTCCAAAGCGCCGCTAACTCCATTAAATTACGGAGAAAGAAACATTTGGACACCTTTTACCGTTGTACAAAACAGGATTTGTTTATGGAAAGGATTAAAGGGAGTGTGATTTTATAGACACCCTGCCGACAACTATAAGGAACAAACTGGGAAACAATAGCCAGAAGTATAGAGAATTGTCTTTCTTGTATATTGTTCGATATACTAAGCCAGTACAAAAGCCAGAAAAGGAGGTACAAGAGACAGAAGAAAGCAAACATGGCTGTTTGATGATAAGACACCCTCTGGCGTGGAGCCATAAACTTCCTTCTTCCCGTGTTTCTCCTGGAGACGGCTCCAGTCACTCTGGAGGGATTTTTTATGGCCAAGATTTCAAATCCTGAATTGTTCCGTCAAAAGGGATATTTTAACACAAACTGTTTTATGTTTCGTCGGCTTGGATGGTTTCCAGCGGAGCAACTACAAGTCTCTATTTCCTCTCTCCATTTCTCTCTGCCCCTCACGAGGAAAAAATCTTGCCAGAATCGTGCTCGCCCGTTCATTTTCCTTTAATTTTTTGGTCTGTCTTTACTTATGCCCGATCGCTTTCCTTTCTTCCTTATAATTCCTTTAACTTTCGTTTACAACGAGCTTCTTTATTTTATATTTCTATAGTCCATTTTAATTATACCTTATTGACATGATTTCTTCTTTCCGATTCAACTTGCTTAACTTAATGGCTACTAATGTTTTATTTCTCCATTTCCATTTCACACTTATAAACAAATGTGCCCTATCGTATTTCCGGTGCTGATCTCATTTTACTAAACCGTTTGCAAAACATTCTTCGCTTGAGGCTTATACTGCATCCTAATTTTCGCAAGTTTGTCAACATTGTTACAATCATTTTCCTGTTTTCGGAACGTTGTTGCTTTCCGAGAAAATTTGTAACTACATCCACGAAACTCACCCATGCCTGCTTTTCAACATATGTCATTGTAGATTAAAATGTCCATCTTTTGATTAATTTTCTTATATCTGTGCCCACAAATACACCTTATTTCACCTTTGCATAGAATATCGTGTGAAATTTTTGGCAGAGATACTGGAAACATTCGACAGGTCACTGCCAATGATGTCACCCTTGCTTCTAAAATTCCTGACAAAGCATCAGGGAAACATTGTTGCTGTACCTACATACTTACAACAAAACACACAACTGTACTAAACGGAAAGTTCACAAAACACAATTCATTGCAGACAAGAGAAGGTGAACTTATGTGTCGTACACTTTAATTAAGTGGTAGCTGTAGAGCAAGAACTATTGGTGGAGGAATAGAACGGGTGTCATTTTCGTGTTCATCACCATGGTTATACTGCCGGCCCCCGTGGTGTAGTGGTTAGCACATCGCGCTACGACGCTAGGGGTCCCGGATTCGAATCCCGGCCTGGGCGTGGATATTTGTGAGTGTCCATTCATCAATTTCATCATATCATCACTCATCCCCATCTTCGCAAATTAGCCAAAACTGGCACAAAAAGAAAAGTAAAATAAAGCAAATCAACCAACCACGATTGTACTAAAAAAACACCATTACTTCTCAAACCCCTGAAATAGGCCTGTGTTGCAGATCTATTTAATTTGCAAATTGCCTTAGACACGATTTCTTCTAAAATTAGTGATATATCAATGTAATTAACAAATATATTAATCTTAATGTTACTTTCATCTCTCTTTGATTTTCGTGAAAATATATGAAAAACATCTCTAACAGAAATGGCTATATCAATATCATATTCTTGGTTCAGTTATTTATCTCCATAAAGTATAATTGTTCACTCAGTTTTCTTGTAAAAGTGTAATCAGAAGAAATTTTTGTTTCATTCAATGCTTTCTTCTAAAGAAAGAAGGTTTCTTTGTTGTTATGTATTATTTTTTACGTGTATATCCCTTCTTAGATTGAAATAAGCCACATAATATTCACAAATTTATTAGCTTGTATATATTCTTCATATAATTACGAGGGGAGAGTGAAAAGTTTTGAGCCTCACATGGAAGGAGTGATGATGATATGTAGTTAAAATTTCTAGGATATAAGGTTTGAGTTTTAGGACACTCTGTGCAAACTTTTATGAAATTCACATGTTTTCTTCTATTTTTTGTCAGGTTGAAAATGAATGAAGTGTCAGAGAAGAGAGTGGCCGAAAGGAAAGTGATTCGGTACCTCTGTCGGCAAGGCCTCACTGCACAAGTTGCTTTGGTCGAATGTGGCTTCACCGCACTTTTCCATCCACCTTATTCCCCCGACCTGCCCCGTAAGATTTTCATCTTTTCCCTGTTATGAAGAATTCGGTTGGAGGACGTCACTTCCACACGGACGATGAGGTCATTCAGTGGTGTGAGACTCAGGACAAATCATTCTACCAGATGACTGTAAACAAATTGCAGCACAGAATGCATAAGTGCATTGATCTTGGGGGGGGGGGTGATTATGGAGATTATGTATAGAAATAATAATGAAAAACTGTAGCTCAAATACCCCTTCCCTGTGAGGCTAAAAACTTTTCACTCTCCCCTCGTATATGTATCTGGACGTGACGCTGTCCCAATAATCCATGAAAATGTATCACATATTTGTATGAAATTTGTGTATTATAAACTAGGTTATGCCGTTCCCTAAATAATTGAGAGGTATAGTGAAGATAAAGATAAGTCATGTCCGATGTAGTTTCATATATTTAAGGTGTAATTTTGCATAATTCTGAACAATTTTGAAACATTACTTACCTTATACGCACACAGTGACATTCCCTCAACTGCCTTCCAGTAGTTAAAGTTGTCACCTTGTAATCAAGGGAATTCTTGGTCATAAAGTGGATTTAAAATCAAACTGTGCTTTGTAGCATTCACCAGGGAAGTACGTATAGACAAAGAGAGAAGCAGCTCACAATTCCGTACACTATCTAGCGTCATCCGTGCGAACTATTTGGTGTAGTAGAATGTTTTGTTCTGTTCGGTCAAAATATCAGTGACTATTAGAGAAAAGGTATATTTAGTTACCAAGTTTTACTTGTCTCTGGGGGGGAAGGGAGATAATTCTTTTATCATTTGCCCTACGGGGAAGTCACAGGAATACACTCTGCATCATCACTCGGAGGAAAATTTGGACTGGGCTTCCACGTAAAAGAAGGTAGATGATACGTCCTCGCACATGTAGAGTACTGTATGAAACCACTTTCGCTCGCTCGTACTCGCTCTAGTCTCCCACACTCGAGAGTGCTACACTCACAATGGAATATCATATTTGTGGCAATAATCGTCACATTAGACATGTAGCCCACATGTAAAATATCAATCCTGACAGTTTCAGCCCACAATCATTTATTTCTTTTTCATATAACACTGCATTGGTTAGACTAAACTACATTTTAACATGGAGATGATGACTACTTCACTGCGTGTTCACCTCTCGATCCATATTTCAGGGCCCCCTACCACAGACAAATTACGATTGTACGTTTTGCCTGTCAAGCGTTATTCGCTCGAGAGAAGCAGCTCACAATTCCGTACGCTATCTAGCGTCGTCCGTGCGAACTATTTGGCGCTCAAGCGAAAACCTTTCGTTGCAGCAGTCTATTCCACTGTCTTGTTTCGAACCTTGAACACCTGCCGTCGTAGCTCGCTGTGTGTTTGTGGTGTGTTTGTGGTGTGTGTGTGTGTGTGTGTGTGTGTGTGTGTGTGTGTGTGTGTGTGTGCATTGTTGCCCTAATTCTAGCATGCATTTGTACGCACATCGCCCACTCAATGAAACAAACCATTTGTTTTAGCGTTTCCTGGCATAAACAAACGTATTCGCCTCTCTCTCCCTGTATCTCGATGTAAAACAATTAAAATTTGGCTTCTGATTGGAATGACAACGATGGCTAAATTATTGTTAAAATTGATACCACGATCACAAATTATAGAATAATATGTGTTTATGTACACAATGATCGAATTACAGCTTAGCTGCTTTCCATTTGAAACTGTAAATTGATCACTGCACTGTTTCTATGCAGAGTAAGTACAAATTACATTCTGGTTCATGCTTGCTGCATGTACAGTCAACGGCATTAAAATGATACACATATATTTTTAAATACAGGCTTCCCTGCAACGAGTTATGTGTGTTGACTAACTCTACTGCGGTGAGTGGATGTTAATAGCAAATTTTCAATGGTGACTTCTTGCGTTGTGAGTGGGGTGTTCCCTTTCTTTATTTTCTGCCTACCCTCGCATTTATTTTCACTTTCCTTTTCTATCCACTCCTTTCTCAAATGCATTACCTCTTCTTTTATCCCTCTTCTCTGTCTTACTCTTAAAATGCCTCTTTTTTACGATGACATGTAAAAATGATGTCGTTTTATCCCACTTAGGGTCACGAGTTTTCGATCTTGATCGCCCTTGACAAAACTTATCTTCGGCGCCTACGGTGGGATCGTTTTCATACCCAAAATTTATTTCTGGAAAAATTGAAAGCAGTAAAGGAAAACTTGAAATGAAAAATAGCATCTCTTTTGCTCCCTACTGTTCACGAGCGCAACGGTAATTACAAAGCTTTCAGCAAATTCCAAATGAACCCGATCGCGAGGTGATTGATACCAGCGAGTGCAGTAATACTTAATCACTTTTATTCACCCTGTTTCTCTCTTGTAAAGAGTGGAATTGAAAAAAAGAAAATCCCTTCGTGCCTTTCCGCGGATGACACGCGTTCGCCAAAGCGAAGCGGACAAGAAAATGGAGAAAACGAGTAATAAACGCTGCGAGGAGGAGAGGCCGACAGTTCGAATGAAAGCGAATGGAAGACAGATGATGATTAGGGTGAAAGGGGCGGATTAGATGTGATAGGAGACTGGCAAAGCGTGAAGAGAGCGTTTCACAGAGAGGGTGAGTGGGGGCTTTGTCCTACGAGAATTCCTAAATGACACGGTACGTGGAGGGGATAAAAAGACCAAATTCGCAATTTCGTTCTCTGCACATGGGAATACCTGGGATAAAGCTGGATGGAATAGCGCAGGGGATAAAGACAAAATAGTCTTTTAGGGGTAGTAACGACGAGAATAATGACTACAATGCAAATCGGTATTATGTTAGCTTTTGTAGTACTTCTCTCTTAAACAAAAAGTCGCTTTTTTACATTATGATTTAAGATTTGAAGTACAATTATATAGTCAGTACTTAAAAGTCCATAAGGTTTAACCTTTAATAGTCACTCAGCGTTTCATCGTTTACTGGTATAATCCAGAAGGGTTTTGTTGGTACAGTTCACGCAACTTTGACGTCTGAGGGCTGTTGTTGCCCAGTGTATATTTCTGCAAACATGATGACCAACCGCGCTGTTACAAGTCATTCGACAAGGCAAGCTAATAATATCAATGAACTGTTCATGCATTGAAGAAGCAAATTCCTATCTTATCGCCATATGAAATACTTGTTTCCTGTGTGTCGGTTGTCCCCCCCCCCCTTTCCTTTCACGGTGAACGTGGCAACCAATTCCTCTCTCAAAGGGAGCAGCGAGCTCTGGTTGGCAGAGAAGGAAGCACGTGCTGTCTCCAGCGCTCGTCTCAGTGGATTGAAGCGATCACGTGGTTGCTGCCAAGGTCTCACAGCAAACTGGGAGATAAATCTTCTTTGGTACAGACCTTTCCGATCATTCCAGTATAGAAGGGGTTTAACTAAGGACAGGCCGGAATCGGTCGTCTTTTGTTGAGGGTAATAACTGAACGCAAAGTATTGCCTTACTATTTCTGGTCAGCATCGTCCAATGACGTGCAAGTTCCAACCTAGAGATGCGTAAGCAGATCACGTTTTTCCTTCGCGACAACTTTGCATTGAATTTGCTGGAAACCATTTCACGCACTCTGGATCTTCTCCCTTATTGCTCCGAACCCATCACATCTAAAGCTTAACAGAACACCAATTACAATTATTACCTTGCGCAGTGCTCGAAGTGGCAATAGTGAGGAGATATTTACTCGAGCCTTGTGGCTAGCTAGAAGAATGCTCTTATATTTCAACACGTGGGGGAAATATCCCCTCTCCTCGCATTTCTCTCTCCCTGTATTCGCAAAAATCGATCTGGCTTGCTTCATCAGCTAATCTACAGAACTTTTTGAAATTAGAATATCTCAACGGAGAAAACCTTGTGAAAATATATGTTGCAGTTTCATATTAAACCGATCAAAGTTACGGCTGGAATAGAACCCGGAACCTTATGATTATAAGACAACCAATGCTACGCCCCTTGTGGGTACGTACTTACATGTTATTTACCATGTTATCTCAGGGGGATAGGTTCTTTGTTTGAGAATTCCAAATAAGAAAGCTTTTTATAGCCAAGAGGATATAGTAAAATGCGGATCTATATTCTGAGAACTAGACAAAATACAGAGAAAATATATATATATATATATATAATTGAAAAGGCTTCTTCTTCTTTTATTATCAAGAAGGCTTCTTCTTCTAAAGGCCTCTTCTTCTTTTAAAAGGTTTCTTCTTCTTCTAAAAGGCTTCTTCTTCTTTTAATGTGGAAAAAGCTTCTTCTTTTATTATGGAAACGGCTTCATCTTCTTTTTAAAAGGCTTATTCTTCTTCTAAAAGGCTTCTTCTTCTTTTATTATGGAAACGGCTTCTTCTTCTTTTTAAAAGGCTTATTCTTCTTCTAAAAGGCTTCTTCTTCTTTTATTATGGAAACGGCTTCTTCTTCTTTTAATATGAATTTCTTCTTCTTTTATCATCAAAAGTCTTCTTCTTCTTTAATTATCGAAAAGGCTTCTTTTAATTTATTATCTTCCTTTTTTAAAGCGTAATCTTATTTGTGTGCTCGCTTTCCCCCCGCTTCTTTGTCAAACAATACAAGCTATACTTGTAGAAAGAGTAGGGTCGACTAAACTGACAATAGCGCCACCTCCAATTTAACGACCAAAGGGGAATAACCAGGATCGCTAATAACAAGCGCTGCCAATGGCCCAGTGCGACTAATAAAGAGCGCAACCGAAAAGTGCTTCAGGGCGTCTAATTTGACACAGCGCCACCGGGCACAAACAACCAAAACACTGACGATGTTCTCCTCGTCAGGAAAATAAAAAGAGATAGATTTCTGAATTCGTTCGTTTACTTGATAACTTTCCTAAACGTTTCATATGCGGCCACATTCTTAATTCTTTTAATTTACTATATACAACATTCTATTTACTTCTTTTATAATATTTGAACTCTTGTTTTATATATTTCTCAATTTACTATAATATATATAATCCCTCTTCTCCGCTCTAAGTTTTTATAATTTCCTTTGCTCCTTTTATATAGCGTGCTGCCATCTCTCGTCGATTCCGAGAAACCATTCCTCCTTGCAACTTTCATTGTGTCGTGCGAAACTGGCACGTGACACCAACCAGGAAATTCATTTCATTATAAATCGGGAAATTCTTTAAAGAGATGCATTTACTTCAAGAACATACACATACAAGGGCCTCCCCAATGGCGTAGGGTAACAGCATTGACTTCTAATCAAGGGGTCCCGGGTTCGATACCTGATGGAGGCTCATAGTGGTTCGGATCCGACTTTAAACTGTACGTCCAGTCCCGATTAGCTTATATGTGCATAAAATGGACTTAAAACAATAACTCAATTCAGTTCAAGAACATACACCCCTTCCTCATGCCAAATATACTATGAAACTGCTATATTTTCATGTCAGTACGATGAAACAGCATAGATAACTCCAGCCTCTGTGTGCGCGTCTAAAGTTTCCTTAACGATATATATGAAAGACCTATAACGAAAAATCCTGTTCGCCATTACAATTTATATATCACTTTACAGGCACTTGTTATGCGATCTCCATCTGAACCCTTTGATCTGCCCAGTAAAGCAAACACATTGCAATATGGGTAAGCAACTTGGATGAGAACATCTGATGTTAATTAGTCGGATCAATTGAAATACAATCAGGCGTTATTGATAATTCAATAGTTAACGCAATGGTAATGACAGATATTGCGCCATCTGTAGTGCTGAACGATAACTGAATAATACTGTACTAATGGTACGTATTCCCTGTTCTATCTTTCCCAGTATACTTACATTGTATCTATTAGCTTTGAAGTTAAAATATAAGGTTAAACTATATTAACGATCTTAAATCTGACCTGTAAAATTTAGAATAGATAAATACAAATCAAAATTAACACAGTGGAGCAAATCGATTGGTGTTCACGACATAGAGAGGTTTCACTTTGCCTAACAGCACACTGAAATAATATAGCAGAATGATTAGTGCTGCTTGTATCAACAGTCCTAGGTTCTATCACAGGTGGAACCATCGATATTTCGATGTTGACAAAGATGCAAGTTGTTGATTGACAAATACAATAGTTGCAAGAGATGTAATCATGGAAATGAATAGTGATGCAGAGATGTCACTATTACATTACATATTTATATACCTATGAAGAAATTGGTAGATTTGGTGATGACGTCCAGTAGATGGAGACCTTTTCTAAGCAACCATTCCTGCAGTCGTCAAGGACTTTCTGCATAGCTCGACGTAACATGTCCAGAGAAATCTGGGCGATAATTTTCTCAGGGATCCTTTCGACTCGATCTGTTACAACTGAAGAATGCTGTGGACATGTTACGGCGAGATATACAGGATGTCTCTCGACAACTGCAGGAATATTTGCACAGAAATACTCGTCATCTACTGGACATCACATGAAGCCATAAAACTATATTTATTTTGCTGGTAATTATGCAATAGCAACACCTGCACTATTCATTTCCATGATTAAATCTCTTGCAACTATTTATTCTCTTGTCTATACCATCGTTACAAAATGTCCCATCTTTTTGAGACACCCTTTATTAGAATTTCAATATGTATATGTAAAATCATTCACTGGTTTTCATTTACATTCTGGCGTTATTCCTCTTTTATCGCTATCCCAGGGAAACAAAATAGAAATATAGACGAAGGATGAAAGGGATAAGGAGAAATTGTATGTGAAGAGAGAGAAAGAAAAAGCAGTGAGAGGGAAGAGGGAAGACAGACGTTTGCGAAGAGACACGGAGCACGAAGAGAAATGGAGATGAGAGAGAGAGAGTGAGAGAGAGAGAGAGATAAAAATCTAGACAGAGAGAAAGAAGTAATATGGAAACGAGACAGTAAGATTGTTTGATTAGTTTATTTTACTTCGTTTTTCTATTACTTTTGGCTAATCGCTAAGATGAACATGAATTGCAATGAGTTGAAATCTATGAAAGGACAATCACAGACACGTAAACAGCACAATCCAGGGTGTAGTACTTCTAAGGGAACTTGACATTTAGGTGCATTCCCAAAGGGCCACCCCTTACATCCCTACAAGAGAGTCATGAAAAGAGGGAGTGAAATAAATTTGGAACATTACAGTAAGGGAAAGAGAAGAAGAAGTAGAATGGTACAAGGAAGTAAGTGAAAAAGTGTGAGCGAGAGAGAAGTATAATGGGAACAAGAGATTAAAGCAAACAGAGAGAGAGAGAGAGAGAGAGAGAAAGAGGAGTAAAGAACAAGGAAGTAATGGAGAGAGAGAAGAGCGACACGTAGAATGAGCGAGGGAGAGAAGTACAGAGAATGAAAGGGGTGGAGGGAGAGAGAGAGAGTAAGAAAATAGTGATAGAGGAAAAGTACAGAGACAGTGGGAAAGGGGTATCAGAGAGCGTGTGTGTGAAAGAGAGAGATGGAGAGACAGGCAGAGGCAGAGAACAGGAGAGAAAGGGAAGTGATAAGGAAAAAGAAGGGACAATAAAGAAGTGGTATGAGAAAGCGAGAGACAGAGCTGTGATAAATTAAAAGAGCAGAGACAACGAAGAAGGGGTTTCAGAAGGATGGAAAGATTGTATGGGAGATTGAGACAGAGAGAGAGAAGAGGTAAGGAGATTTAACAAAGACAATGGAGAGGGGCTATCAGAGAGAGAGAGATAAGTACAAGGAAAAGGAACAGAAACAGTGGGGAAGTGGAATCAGAAAGTGAGAGATAGAGAGACAGAGCGAGGGAGAGGGAAGAGAGAGAGAACGGAGGAAAGGAAAGGAGAGATAATAAATAAAAGAAACAATGGAAAAGGGGTTGCAGGGGAGAGAGAGAGAGAGAGAAGTGATAAGGGAAGAGAACAGAAACAATGTTGAAGGGGTATCAGAAAGTGAGTGAGAGTATAGCTCCAGAGGGCAAATGGAGATTCCCTTTCAACTGCTTCAACACTCCTCACGTAGATTCCCTCGGAGCCTTGTCAGCCGGAGATCGCTTCCCTACAGGTGCATGACGTCTCTTAATCTGTAAGTACCGGCGAGAAATCGATGGATTTGCGAAGGATCATCGCCGACCGGAACGGCGTTAAAACCCCCTCTTCGCCGTTAACGACTGTTTCTCGAAAGCGATTTCCGCGCAACACAAACCCGCCTGAAAGCGCCTCATTAAGACAGACTTTAATCACCCGAGCTCCGCAATCTGCCTTCATTAACGTCATTCTCCATTTTCCCGACTCGCAGCCTCCTGGTCTCCGGACGTCAGAGCCAAGGAGCCGAGTGTTGAAGCCATGACAGGGCCTCTTACCTGAGGATACACATAATTGGCAAAGCTTGTCTTGCGGATATTGAGTTTGATGGCTGGCAGAAGACGGGCTTAAATCTATGCGGGAGATCTATAAAATCTTCACTGCCAGTTTCGCTAATACGACCAAGTGAGGCCCCCCTGATTTTCCAAGCGATTTATCGCGCTCTGTTATGTACCATCCGATACCTGGTGCGTTTCTCTTTCCTCGTATTTTGATCCTTTTATGTCGCTTTTCTATCTCTTGAGTAGTTAAGGGGCGAACATGAACCCTCTTGCGTGTACAAGGCCTAACCTAACTCGAGTGATGACGTCATACATTGTAGCATATTATATGCAAACGTGTATTGCGATGTGAAATAACCCAAGGTGGCAGGCGGGTTGATTCCAAGATGACGGATATTAAGATATTATTATAGCAGATTGTGGAATCTAGGATATGTTTTGTGGTTGAATATTTTATAGAATGATCTGAACGGTTGACTCCAAGATGGCGAACGCAGTGATTACAAGATGCCAGTCGAAGTGTCGATTTTAGTGACTCCAACATGGTGAATGGACTTTTTTTATTTCCTTTATTCCACTTCGCTTATGTGCCACTTTTGGCTAATTACGTTGATGGGAATGAGTGATGACGTAGTGAAATTGATGAATGGACACTCACAAACATCCAAGCCCAGACCGGGATTCGAATCCGGGACCCCTAGCGTAACATGGCGAATGAACGGTAATATATTAAAAGTATGAATCAATCTGAAATGGCAAGGGAGTGATTCCAGGATGGCGGACGAGGTTAGTCTATGCCTGGAAAATCTCCCTATTTGTGTAAGTGCGCTCTCTTGTGCAAGCGTGAAATTCTGAGCTAGCAACGTTACAGTAGCGTTGTAAGAGTGGCGGAGAAGTGGTAGAGGGTGTGAGCGATGAAGGTGGAATTTGAAGTGCCTTTTGTAGGAAAGAAGCTTTCGGTATACAGAGCGCTCGCCTTAATCCACAGGTGCACACGGGTTGGTCACGCCTCGTCTGCTAGGATCCCTCCCGAAATATATATTTCTTGATCATAACACGTAAGCATTTAAAGCAAATTTTATGCAGGGCGTCTGTTTTTCATAGCAGTGGCATTCTAGCGTTACATGTGTGAAGGTTCCAGACATAATATTGAATTAAAATATTCATTATGAAGTACTTTGTGTGGTCTGTTAACAAATGAAGAGACTTGAGTATGATGACATAGGATGAAATGCATGAAAAGCATTAACGAAAATGTGTTACATGTATGGCGCTTTAAAAATGTAGGAAAGTTTGACTTGATTTGTCTCCGAAGCATATAGGCTACAGATACTAGTAATTTTTGTTGGTAAAATATGCAAATTATATGCATTCACAAACATTTAAACCTTAATGCAATTATAACAATAAAAATTTTTATGATTCATTTTGCTCTTTACATAGAGTAGGATTACTTTTCGTGGAATGCCCCAGCAAAATAGTTTGTTTTAATCTAATTTATGCTCAGATAGGCCAATGTGGACTGGATGTACAGCATCAGAAACACGGTGTCTCCACCGAGGATCGAATCCACGATTTCTTTATTACAAGATGACAATGCGTTACCACTACGTGATCGGGAAACCGTTACAGGAACTATCTACTTCATGCTGCTATCTTGACAGGTTCTCTCTTTTGGGTCACAGTTCTGAATGCATTATTCTGTGAAATTACAACCGAAATATGGCAATTCACGGACTGCCGCAAAGGTGTAATTAGCTAATTAACTCGAATCCGGAGGCGTTTGAGAACCACGCCGCTGCTTGCCTCATGAAACTCATTCATAAGTTATATAGTCACCCCATCACTCGAATACCAAAACCAAATCCAGTGTAATCAAACGGCGCTTGTAATTTTATTGTCTTCAGAGACTTGTCTAAGGGGATGGAGGCGGATGAACCATTGCCTTTGGTTCAGGTTTCCGTAAAACGATACGGACGCAGTGGTGCCGAGCTCATATGACTCTTGCAGGGATATACGTATGTACTGGGTGAGTCTTTTAAAAGAGGCCCCGTGGAAAATGTGCTCCTTGCATGTAGGCAACCCTGGTACACCGAAGAGAAGAGCGGGGCAGAGAACAGTCCAGGATATGTCATGTCATGTCATGTTGTCGAATATGCTTGGCACCGATATCCTGAACTGTTCTCTAACCCGCTCTTCTCTTCGGTGTACCAAGGTTGCCTACATGCAAGGAGCGCATTTTCCACGGGGCCTCTTTTAAAAGACTCACCCAGTACATGTATGTGTGTGTGTGTGCACGCATTTTATATGCACACGCACACATACACACTAAACTAAACTCCCTGGCGCAACGGCCTCTAAGGGCCAGGTCCTGCCAGAGCTGCTTTTTGCAGAGTGACGGCCGGGATCAGTTCTTCGAGTCCCATCGCCGCTGTTTACTGGCTTTCGTGACCAGAGTCCGCAACATCTTCTTTTCAAGTAGTTCGCCATTTGTGAACTGTCCTGCTACACATGGGTACAGAACGAAGCATTTAAGGTCTGTGTAAAATGACAGATATTCCTCGTTCAAATGATTGTACAGGGTGGGTACTCACCGCGAATTCTGCCTGAATTATTGGCTCCGGGAATTATGCATGAATTCTGCTTGAATTTTTCTCCGTAGACGTGAAAAATTGCAACTTTTATTAATCCAAATCCTATTGTACGAGGGCCGTTTTTCTTGTACTGGCAATATGTATGAGAAAGATACATGAAATAAGATACATACCTGGAATCAATTACAATCGTTCAATGTAATCTCCTGCTGCTGCGTGAACACGTTTCGAAACATCTGGCAATCGTTGGGTGCCATTGATAGCTCCCGTTCGTGCCAGTGTGCGCAGAGATCGTCCTGTGGCCGAAATGATGCTAGGGACGTATGGAAAGCGTTTCCACCTGAGCGGTTCCTTCATCTTGGGAAACAAATCGAAGTCGCAGGGACTTGTGTCAGGAGAATAAGGTGGTACTCCAACACCTCCCAACCCCATTGTTTCAGTACGTTCTGCACAAATTATGCTGTATGACATCTTGCGTTATCGTGGAGAATGATGGGTCCTGATTGCAGGACATGTGGTCTTTTGCGCCTGCGCAAATGGTCGCGAAGGTAACTGACGTAATAGTCTCATTCACTGTAACACCTTGTCGAACACTATCTGCAAGGATAACCCCTTCATGGTCATATGCAACGTACAACCAGAAATTTGATGAATATTCGTTGTTCTTCACGCGTGAACATTGTTCAGGGCGCTATTATACACACACTTCACTTTAACGTCTTCTAACTTCCACACAACAGTACTATTCAGCACCAAACACCTACACACGATCCTTAGTACAAGACTAAAGAAGACCCGATTGTCTTTTGTCCCAGCGACAACTGACAAGCGTATACCAACAGTGTTGCCACTACAAGAAAAATGGGACTCGTATTTATACATAATTATAAATGCCCTGAGGCGAGTCTTTCACAGTTTAGTTTTTATTTTCATCAAGGATGGAAAATAATTCTGTGTGATAAATAAAACAGAATTCTCTCGATCCGATTACATTGTTAGTGTCCTTTGTAGAGCAATCTGACAGACTAAAGATTCTTGCAAGATAAGATATCTTGAAGATTATTAGGTAGATTTGAGTTTGAAATTCTTATACATTTAACAGTTTTATCAGATTAGAATATGTATATGTATATCGTAACATTTGTGACTTGTCTTTGTAGATATGTATTTTGAGTCTGAATATGTGAAATGGCAAATGTAAACTACGGACCTCAAGTGAAATGTTTTAAATATACTGTTTAATTAAATTGAATTAGAAGTTTTGGATACATTGGGATCACACAGACCATTCATATTGTTACTATACTTGTGTGTGTATGTGTGTGGGTGTTGAGAGGCGGTTATACGGGAGGTTGAAATAGAGAAAAATCTGCTTGTAGTCTTGAATTTTATCATGGACTTAGAGTAGCCATCATGTTGTACGTAGTATCATGTATTTCTGTTAATTTTTGGTGAAAAGGGGCCTACCCTATGGCGTAGTGGTAGTGCCGTCGCCTTGTAATCAAGGGGTACCGGGTTCGACACCTGGTGGAGGCACAAGTAGTTCGGATCCCACTTTAAACTGTAGGTCCAGTCCCGATTAGCCTTACTGTGCATAAAGTGGAAATAAAACACCAAATCAATTATTATTGGTGAAATTATGGACTTACAAAATCGACCAATAATTCCTCATCACCGTGTATATTCATTCCTCTATGTCAATTACAAGCTGTGCTTTAGACATCAAAGTTGTAAAGTACCTTTTGCGATACGGTCATATGTGTATATGTGTGTGTGTGTGTGTGTGTGTGTGTGTGTGTGTGTGTGTGTGTGTGTGTGTGTGTGTGTGTGTGTGTGTTTGTTTTCCAAGATTTGAAACCTGTATCTTGTAGGATCTTCAATAAGTTCCTAACAATGGCAATTCACTCTTGACTACAGCGTGCACACTTTCAAACACGTGCAAGTTATGAAGCAAGTCTGGACCGTAGCTTCGACCGAGTACGCAGAGCCAGAAGTTCTCCAAGATGAGAGAGGAAGGAGATAGAAACCGGTGACCAAACACGAGGGCCGTTCATTATCTCCAAAAGAGCAGTAAATGATTGAACAACTTCCCTAAGCAGACTCCGCACTCCTTAGCACGGGGCCGACCTCGTGGCAAACCACAAATTTCCGCTTAATTGCAAACGCGCGGATTAAGTGCAAACCGTGCTTACTCAGCGCTGCGGGGAGACTAACAAACCGCCGAGTTCCTAATAACAACGGCGAACCTGAAGGGGGAACCTTTTAAACCGCACAAGATAATTACAGTGATAACGTTTAAAGTGAGGATAACATATTTGGAACCCCATGACCTCTTCGTTACTTGGCCAGTTTGGAGTTTCTTTCTCTCCCGGAAGCTCGGTGTCCGGGTGCGTTCAGTGGTCGACTTTTTTTCTCGCCACCAAAAGTTTCCGAGTTCGAGTTCCGGTCTGGGCGTGTATGTTCTAGAAATCGACGCTAAATGATGCAGATACATAATTCTCTCTCGTTCTCTTTGAGGAATTCTATAGTATAGCAGGGTAAGAGTGTGCACTTACTGCCGGATTAAAAATTATTGATACTCGAGTTTTGCCTCCCATTAAAATTCAAACAGTAGGGCTACATAAAAACGAGTTACATAAAAATGTTGCTTATTCAATTCTGCGTTTATCTGTGCTAACCAAAATTCTCTTCGAGTATGCCTTATATTTTTTTACCGCCGTGAGAGCAAAAAACGGCCTTTTTTTGGAGTGTTGCAAACGATCGCTCTGTTTGTAATTCTGTATATTAAAAACGGGTTGTCCGATCGTTCTGAAATTGTAGTAGGTTACAGGCAGAAAGGTTTTAAACACAATTATTAATTTTCAGATTTCCAAAATTTGTCAAAAAAAGGTTCTTTTAAATTTTGAGAAAGAGCTTTTTGTTAGTATTGGGTAGTCCTACAAATACAATATTGGTCTGGTTTTGAAGCTCCTTGCATCTGTTTATATACTCCATTATCGTTGTCAATTCACATTGAGAAATCGATTTTATACAGATCTTTATTCAGCGGAGTAAAAATGAGCGCGGAACGTGGCAAAATGGCACACAGCGATGTCCGTTGAAGAGTGAAACTGCGGGCTGGCGCTGCGAGTCACTGCTTGCAGTGTTGCCACTTTCCACGTAGAGCTTTACTTTGCTGAATAAAAATCTGTATAAAATCGGTTTCGCAATGTGAATTGACAATGATAATGCATTTTTAAAACAGATGCAAGGATCTTCAAAACAAGACCAATATTATACGAGGCGCATCCAGAAAGTAAATTTCCCTATTTTTTCCCGTGAAAGTAAACGTAATGAGCCGTGTAAATTGCGCATGCACAGCAGAGCTAAAACGTATCAATCATATGCCAGGCGGACAGATCCCGCCCGGCGCCAGTAGCGAGGGAGCAGTGGTCCGAAGTGGAAGCTCGTATTCCTTCTCCCGCCGCATGCCAGTAGCGAGGCAGCAGTGGTCCGAAATGGAAGCTCGTATTCCTTCTCCCGCCGCATGCGAGGTTCGGTCGGTGATAAAGTTCCTGAATGCACAAAGCATTGCGCCAATTGACATTCATCGTCAGCTCTGTGAGGTCTATGGGCCGAACATTATGAGTAAGCAGATGGTGCGTCGCTGGTGTCGGCAGTTTTCGGAAGGTCGTCAAAGTGTCCATGATGAAGAGCGCAGTGGGCGTCCGTCCCTCATCACTGATGATCTGGTTGAGCTGGTGCGGCAGCGCATCGTAGAGAACCGTCGCTTCACGATTACGGAGTTGAGTAGCCTTTTTCCGCAGATATCGCGATCCGTGTTGCATGAGATTGTCACGCAGCGCCTGCTGTTCAAAAAATTGTGTGCCAGGTGGGTGCCGAAAAACCTGACACCCGAACACAAAATGAAACGTTCAGGAGCAGCACTGACATTCCTGCAACGGTACCATGATGACGGCGATGATTTCCTCGACAGGATCGTAAAGGCCCTTAAGACGTGGATTTCGCACTTCACCCCGGAAACCAAGCAGCAATCAATGCATTGGCGGCATAGAAATTCAAACAGACGCTGTCGGTACAGAAAGTGATGTGCACCGTGTTTTGGGACAGGAAGGGCATTTTGCTCATTGACTTCCTTCTAAGAGGTGAAACGGTGAACGCTGACCATTACTGTGAAACACTAAGGAAATTGCAACGTGCCATTCAAAACAAGAGGCGTGGTATGCTTACTGCAGGTATTGTGCTCCTCTATGACAATGCTCGTCCACATACGGCTCGGCGAACAGCAGCTGTTTTGACGGAATTTGGCTGGGAGTTGTTTGATCATCCACCTTACAGTCCTGATCTGGCTCCCAGCGATTTTCACTTTTTCTCGCACCTCAAGAAATTCCTGTCCTCCGTGAGCGTTTTGGCAACGACGAAGAGCTGATGACGTCTGTCACACGCTGGTTCCATTCACAGGCGGCAGAGTTCTACGACAGTGGGATCCAAAAGTTTTTACCACGATACGACAAGTGTCTCAATTCTGGTGGTTGCTATGTTGAAAAATAGCTGAGCCTTTGCTGTACCTGTTGCCAATAAATGGTTTCCTGAAACTGTGTTGTTGTTTTTTTTTTAAAAAAAATAGGGAAACTTACTTTCTGGATGCGCCTCGTATTTGTAGGACTACCCAATACCAAGAAAATGTTTGGCAAAATTGAAAATAACTGTTTTTCTTTGTTTTGTTTTGTTTAATTTTGAAAACCTGAAAATTAATAATTGTGTTTAAAACCTTCCTGCCTGTACCCTACTAAAATTTCAGAACGATCGGACAACCCGTTTTTTTTTATTTACAGAATTTCAAAGATAGCGATCGTTTGCAAAAATAAAAAATGCCCTTTTTTTGTTCTCACGGCGATAAAAAAATTATAAAGCATACTCGAAAAAACTTTTGGTTAGCATAGATAAACGCAGAATTGAATAAGCTAAATTTTGATGTACCTGTTTTTATGTAGGTCTACTGGTTAATTTTTAATTGGAGCCCAAACTCGAGTATCTATAATTTTTAATCCGATATTAGTTTTTGATTCCAAATATCTAAGCTACCAATGCAGTCAGCTAATAAACCTAAAACAGTTTTCTTTCAGTTTCTCTAGGCATCAGATTAACATTTTGAATACATCTGTTCTAATATCTAATTTTGTAAGGAATGGGAAAAACGTACTTTTGCCCGACAGGAAGAAATTTAAAAACAATGTTAGTTTGCAAAATGATTTTAAAATTTGCACTGTGGCACCAGTAACTCATTTAAAATTAAGTAGCAAATGTGTGTGGAATATTACTGATTTCAGACACTTGGCCATTTCTTCTGAGAAATCTTCCTTTTGCGGAGTGGTATGGTTTCGGCAGGAAAGACTGATTTTGATGCTCGTTGATGAATCAGGCACAGAATCCGATTCAGAATCTTAAACATTTAGCACAGATGCAGATTGTACAGTTCATTGCGCTAACTTCTCCCTACTGTGATATGCGAACTTTTATCCCCACAAAACAACACGCAGCCCGACCCTGTGGCCGAGTGGTTAGCACATCGAGCTGCCTCGCCAAGGGTCCCGGGTTCGAATCCCGGTCGGGCTTGGTTGTTTGTTAATGTCCATTTATCAATTTCATCATTTCATCACTCATCCCCATCTTCGCAAATTAGCCAAGAGGCACAAAATGCGAAGTAAAATAAACTAAATCAAATCAAAAATCAAATCAAATCACAACACGCAGGATTGTTAAAGTTCCAGAAATTTTAAATAAATTCAATTCCGGTCCAGGAGAGAAAATCAGCAAGCATAAATGGGTTCTGGACCGTAAAGAACCTTTTTATCTGTAAGGTATTTCAATTCGGTCCAGGAACCTTTTTACCACATCAATTTAAATAGGTCCAGGAATCTTTTTGCCGGCTCAATTTAAATACAGTCCAGGAACCTTTTTTCAGACTGAATTTTAATTCGGTCCATGAACCTTTTTCCGGCCCATTTTAAATACGGTCCAGGAACCTTTTTTCGGCCCAATTTAAATACGGTCCAGGGAACTTTTCCCGAAAAAATTAAATACAGTCCAGGAACCTTTTTCCGGTCCATTTTAAATACGGTCCAGGAACCTTTTTTCGGACTAATTTAAATACGGTCCAGGGACCTTTTTTCCGGATCAATTTAAATACGGTCCAGGAATCCTTTTTCCGAATCAATTTAATGCGGTCCAGGGAACTTTCTTCAATGAAACAATACGCAACTTGGACCGAATTTAAATTGTGCGAGAAAAAAGGTTCCGGTCCTGCATCGGAACCCAGTAGAACCCATTAGAATTTACGGGTTCCTGGACCTTCAACAACCCTGCTAGCAGGTGCTGTCATTAATGGAAAATAATTTGAAACATCTAATTCTTTATGACACACTCCACAAGTACCTTACTCAAAAAATGTGGTCAATTATTTACTGAAGTTCATTTCTTGTTATGAAACACAGCTTGCAAAAAATCAAAATATTACATTATGGAGATGATTAAGGAAACTTACTTCATGGTTTCAACGTTCTTTGTTCCAGATGCCTGTAACTACATCTCATTAAATTCGACCATGACACCTTTCAGGCTGACTCACTCATTGTTGCCAACCTAACTTCAAATAGAACTGTTACCCGCCGCGCACTCTTACCCCACTCCACCCTCTTCCCATTTTATGCTTTCGTATTTTACCTCTCTTTTCTACCTCTTCGGGTAACGTAGTCGCCTTTTATTCAAGGGATACCGGGTTTGATACTCGATGGAGGCATATTGTACAGTGATTAGAATCACACTTCAAACTGTAAGTCAAAATAAATTTTGTCAGATGTCGTCTCCAAAAATTGAAGTGCGTTTAATATGAGTGCAATGCGTTCACCGGATTTAGTTAAACAATCAGCGAATTGGAAACACTGTAATTGAAATATCTGTAGGTCAAGGTGACCACGCAAGAAGTATTTAAAATATAAAATTATTATCAGACAACCATACATTATATATAATTAATCTAACGCTCAGTGGGTAGTTAATACATCCAAGATTTGTTTTGCCACAGGAGCGTAATGGACAGTCGGGCGTGCGCAAAAAAAAACAAAAAAAAAACTACTGTTGCCTCAGTGGAGATATGAACGCCATTTCAATTATGGTTGTTCAGTGATGAAAGAACGTTTTATATTTCAGGGAAAGTTAACAGACATAGTTGAGGTTCTGAAGGTTCTCAACAAGTGATCGAAAATGAAGCTAATGACGTCAGATGCTGCGAGAGCTCGAGTATTGTTATGACATCTATCGAGATACAACATATGGCCTCATAGAACGTAATTAAGATTCATGAAAACGTTCTGATTTAAATTATATAATAATAAAAACTATATTTCAATAAACTTACAGTTGCGTGTATTTTTTATACATTTTAGCGTTGACACCCGGCATAATTTAATAAAGAATAGCGTTATTTTGTAATAAAATTAAGTTCATACAATAAAGCCGCTATTATATAAAGTTAACTTCTTTTGAGGTGTACATTCCATTCTTTGTTTCAAGGTTTTGAACATAGGCGTCACTTGGAGGAGTAACGGAGGCACTTACCCCCCGACAATTCCCAACTTTAAAAAATTTACAATTTTATGCTATTTTTCGTTAAATTATTGAGTAATTTTTATGATTTCGGAAATGTAACAGTTTGTACGCTATTTTTATGGGTCTGTGTACACCCCCTCCTACGTTTGACCCTAAGTTACACTCATGGTTTTGAAAATTGAAGTGCGCATTAGAGTAAATACGGTAGTAACATTTATTATTGGTACCTGAAGAGAAAGGCACATGAGAGGGAAATACTTCTTTTTTCTTTTCTGTTTGCGAACATAACGAAAATACATGCAAAATAAACATCTGCCGGGAAAATGTGTTCAAACCGGAGTTTGAAAACTCAATGTTCATATTTTCAGACCCATAGATCCGCTCGCTATCCCGAATAAATTGGAAGAAGAGAGGCATATCCCATTTTAATCCCTGATTAGCCATGAGTGGCACTCGCATCGCATTGTTCTGATGTGGAAGTCGACATCAGTCACGGGAACCGGCAATTTTGTTTTCGGTTGCAGACGTAAAAAAAAGAGAGGGGGAGTCCATTAACCATAGTCATTTGTTAAAACGTCAAGGTAAATGGAGGTACGCTAACGAGCCACTAGAGGGTGGTGCTGTTCCGATCCTATTTTTGCTTTCCGTGACGTCAGTGGAAGCAGATCAGGCAACAAGTTATCCTGATAGTTAAAATCGATTTTTTTGTTGTTTTATTTACATTCGTTGTCTGTTTCTTTCCGAAGTAGTTTTCTTAGGTTTCTAAAGTGATGTGTAAATATCAAAAGGCATACCTTTTTAATTATAAAATAAAGATAATATAATGGTTTTGATATTAAGGGTATCTTCTGATCATCTCGGATGGAATGTTATTAATGCTATGCATTGCATGTCACTGAAATATTAGCCTTTCATGATAAATGGCGTTCCTAAAACCGTACATTTTAAAGTACACATTCTTAAATGTTAAGTACATATATTTACAAATTTCCCGATACTTTAATTTCTTTGAAAACAGGCACTCCAGAAGCTTCGTGCAAATATAAATATGCACCAAATACGCTATCCTGTTAGGCGATAACAGAAGTTTGAAAATTTGAAACATAAGTATTTAATGTGTCTTACTCATATGGGGATCGTTGGCGGAAAGAAACACGAATATTTTAATTATTATGTTAAATACTGCCTTTAGAGATATACTTCTGTTCCTTTGACTGATTTAAGCAATTTGCTACAAGAAAATAAGATGGAAATGCTGGTAGTATGTTTTTATATACAGTAAAACCTGTCTATCCCGGAACATGATGATTCCGAACAAAATTTCCCGTCTTAACAGTTTTCCTTCTTATACAGGGTTGACTTTAAATACAGTATTAAGCGCTGCAGGAAATAATGGAAAGACAGATTTACATTTCGCATTACTTATACGAGTGTAGAGTACTAATGCATGTTCGTACATGAATAAAAATGCGATACAGTCGCAATAAGCATAGCAGAGATTACAGTAAACATGTTGGTACACTTTTTACAGTATTGTAAGAACGTACAGTACGTACTTATGTATCTTTTCGAACCCGGGACCCCTGGCGTCGTAGCGCGATGTGCATAGAGGGAAAGAGAAAGATTGAAAAATGTAATAAGAGAGGTGAAGAAAGATTGAGATAAAAGTGAAGAAAAAGAAGGAAACAAAGAGAGATAACAAGAAAGAACAGAGGAGAAATATACAAAGAAAGGTGGAGAAAGAGGGTAAGAGATGAAAGAAAGAAACGGAATCGTAACAGCTATGAGTATTGTAGCGCATTCTTTCATATCGACAATGTTACCGATAAGCGAGTGGCAACAGAGGCGTGTTCCACTTACAGTATTGCATTGTTTTCTTGCGAGGGATAAAAATAAAGGAAGACATTTCCGTCTTACTGAGAATACAATCATCTCGTTGGTATTTAAATGGTGTCCGTTTCCGCGTTAAGGAGGTTTCCGTCTTAAGCAGGTCATTTTCAGGTATAAAATCGGTCCGTTCTGGAGACTTTTTTCCCCCGTATTTACAGGTCTCCTTCTTATAGAGGTTCCGGGATATGCAGTTTTTACTGTAGTATATTTCTTATGTTTCGAATGGTTTCAGTAACTATATATTTTGAGATTTTTTTTTGCATATTTTACTGTTGTTAGTACATAATTATCCGGGTTGTAGTAATTATATTGATAACATATCTCTTAGGCGGTATTTAACGTTCCAAGGAAGCCAGAGAGAGAGAGAGGGGTGGTTATTGAGTAGGCTATGTGTTTTTGCGTGAGAGGGGGGAGTATTTTTCATATAAATTCCACGATAGATCTATATATGGGGCTATGGAGACCTTGGGGAAGCAAATGCTGGTGGGAAGAAATAGTTCAAATTTTCGCCAGCAGGTGTAAATGTGGGAGCTTGGAATCGGGTCTCCCTCATCGCACAACACTTCTGCAACCTTTCGTTCTGACGTCAGCAGAGCCTGTTTTTATTTTTAGGCTAAATGCCTACGTTGTTAAGTTAGGCTAGCTAGATTTAATTCTTTTAGCATAAATAATAAATTTGCAGTGTATTTATGCTAATAGAACCAAACCTAACAGACCTAACCTAACAACGTAGGCATTCCTCGTCTGACGTCAGAACACAAGGTAGAAAAAGTGTTGTGCGACAAGGGAGACCCCTTGGAATTAAATATCCTCTACTCAGAGCCCTCTGGAGACCGGTCGAAGAAACAGATTCCAATGAAACTTGATAGAGAGACCATGGAGAGCTGGGGAAGCGAATGTTCATGGAAAAATAGTTAAACTTTTCACCGCTAGGTTGAAATGTTTCGCTGAAGTAACAACATCCAGTATTTTGAGTTTATGTCGGTACATCAGTCTTCAATATGCGCCCTGTCCACCTGGTGGTGGAAATTTGAACTACTTGTTTCCCCGTCAGCATTCGTTTCCTCATGGTTTCCATAGCCTCAATACAAAGTTTCGGTTCAGTTTGTTGCTTAGGACGGGCTCCAGAGTTGGGCAACTTAAATTGTGGTCACCCGGTATATGCTTCCTTTTTTTTTAGTTTATGATCTTCACATTTGTAGTGATTTGTCTATACCAGTGAAGGTAAAAGTACATTGAACTGAACTGTGAAATTTTATTCGTTGCATCATGATTCTTTCTAATTGCTTCGATGATCATCAATCTGATGCTACTGAATGCCCAGCAGAAGACTAATGGTATCATTTGTCTGCAGCAATTTCCAATACTTAGCTGACCAGAGATATTAAGTTCCCTTCTCATCAATCCTCAATTAAATTAATACTATGCGTGAGGTTAATTATCTCTATTGGTGCTCGTGTCGTTGTCCACAAGTTGAACGCGTGCTATTCATCATGCTTGTTTTCTTCTTCCTTTTTTCCTGATCGTGGACAATTTGTCAGAATCGATCACTTCCGACCTTTATGGCTTTCTGTTTTAGTGTTTCCCATCAGCCTTCGCAGCTACGTAGCTAGATATTTTGGTGCCATAAGACCCAGGCCCCTCCTCCCGCACTTCCAAAAACCGACGTTTTATGTGCGTGCTTCGATATTTTCTTCATATGCCATGGTTTGTGATATTTACATCCTACAAATTTTGAAATGAGGAAACGAAGAGAAACTGATTAAAATATAATATAAAGAATCATTGTTTGCATATTCAAATATATATGTCAGTTATGTCTTAGTGTTTTAACAACACATTTAGAAACGTACCATTACTACTCAAGGTGCATTGATTTCATCAAGATTTAAATCAGGTGTTTTTTTTAAAAAGAAAATCACTGATTTAAATAACTTTATATAAATAGTTGGTTCCGGTATCCCATTCTACATCCTCGATTTCGGAGGGGTTTTTTTTCTTATGAAGATTAAGTAATGCTAATTATGAAGAAGAAAAGTTTGGAGCGCGGAAAAAAATATTTACGAATGTACAGCCGTTTGAAGTTGAGATATTGTCGTTTGAAATTGTTGAGTCCAAATTTCCCACCGATTTCGGGCTCCGCCCTTGGGGTAATTGACCTACCGCCCCTACTACTACCGCGGCCCCGCCTTTATCTATAGAGTCCCTTTTAAAGGTGTGTTAGAAATTGGCCGGAGTCACCTGCCTCCAATACTATTTCTCACTGTTTTCCGCATTGACACATGAAGATACCAAAAAATGAAGGCTAAAATTAAACCTAAGAAGATAACTTACCTCTTTTTACCATGGCCAGGCACTGAATTGCGGGTGGAAGTTAAATTTGTAAGTCCAAAAATGAAGTAACTCCTACGTTGAAAGTCCTTCTTGTCCTTTCCCACAGAATACCACCCTCCACTCCCTTCCGATCATAAAAATAAGAAGTCGCAAATTATCCCATCCCACAAGTCATTTAGAAAATACAACCCTCCCCTTTATGACCTGCAGTTGCCAAAAAGAAATAATTAATAAATAATCAATAAATAAATGAAATCCAATGTCTGAAATGTCCAACCCGCCAATATATCACACAAATAACATATCGCAATCGCAAATGTTCCCATTGCACAAGTCAATCATAAGAAGAAGAAGAAGAAAATCAGACGTGCGCCTGTGACATGAATTCATGATCCGAAATCTTCAGACTTGCGCCTGTGACATGAATCCATCATCCGTCATCATAGAAGCTCTGTAAAACCTTTTTGACGTTACGCAAGGAATTTTAATTTTATAAACAAACGTAAGTTTCGTAGCACGTAGATCTAAAAAATTAACTTCCGCGCTATTTGCAAACACTGTTTGTTATGAGGAACTAAATATTTTCACGAAAATATTTGAAATGTGCCTGAAATCGAGGGTGGAGAAAGGGATATCGGAGTCAAATAGTTTGTAGAATAACGTATATAAGGATTTTGTAGCATCGGAATCACTTTGAAAATATAATACTCTCGTAATCATTTAATGGCGTTTATTAGGTTCTAAGAACAGAAAAGAAAGGAAACAAACTATATGTATAAAGGGTGAAGCTCATACAAAAGGAAATATGTGATGTGTAAACTATAAACACACTTAAATTTTTCTTGATTTAAAATTCAAACATTTTGTGCAGAAAAATGTAAAAATACTAATCATGTTAAACCGTAAATATTGTAATTATCATTAAACTGTAAATAAATATGACAGCTGATATTTTGCAAATTATAATTTAAAATATACCAAAATTCAGCTACAAAGTCTTTAAAAAATAGTTTAAGTTACAATTGTAGAGTACGTCAAGAATTTTTTATTTTACTGGAATAAAAGTTACTGAAATTATGTATTATAGTTTCATTAACACACTTAATAATAGGTTCATATGTACAATATCAGAAACCGAAAAATGTACATTTATATATAATTTATTTTTTATTTGCTTTAATCAACATTTTCAAGTATTTTACAAGGCCGTTTACTGGAAAAGGCCTTTCTATAAAAAACATATATCTATATGTATGGTTCCAAAAACAATACCAGCAATTTTAAGCATGTTTTTTTTAATAAGAAAATCTGATACAAATTTAAAAAGTAATAAAAAATACGCCCCCTATACGCCTTCATGGCGTGGTGCTATGCACAGGGGAACACTTTACCTTTTTTTATAAAAAACATGATTTTTATTCACCCTGTTACTACTACTTTTCGAAACAGAAAATTCCAGCAGTGTGTTAGCAGCTCGTATCCCTGCCAAGTGTACATTTCTCTGTCGCATATTCTGACATTGTTTTTTTTTTTTTAAAAAGGAAGCTTTCAATGATGTCCTAGGCTCCAACCCCGCTTTGGCCTGAGTGTTTGGCTTTCAGTCCTTTCTTTATCTTATGCTCTGCTTCATGATTGGATACTATTTATAGTGCAAGAACGTACAGCAAATAATTGGTCGAATTTGTAAGACTCTATTTTCACCAAGACTGAACAGAAATACATAATACTGCAACCATTTGAAAGAGAGATATTTGCAGTTTCGCACAAACCGTAAACGCATTCGACGCGCGCTCAGCGTGTGGCAAGACAAATGCCCAAGCGGTAATCCCATTCTCGCCAAATGTCTTGTG
This sequence comes from Lepisma saccharinum, assembly GCF_977018435.1. Classification (NCBI taxonomy): domain Eukaryota; kingdom Metazoa; phylum Arthropoda; class Insecta; order Zygentoma; family Lepismatidae; genus Lepisma; species Lepisma saccharinum. The sequence continues at coordinate 62,120,753 of NC_139229.1, forward strand.
TGAATTTCCCGATGGCGATGTTGATGCACCTTCGTAGTTCTGGCAGTGTCTGTGTAAGCACTACGTTCCTCCACTTCCATAGACACTACCAGAATTACAAAGGTGCATTATTCACGAGCGAAATTGACGTTAAAATTATCGTTGGTTCAGAGGAAAGTTCATCTGCCTCTCATGCATTGTGTGGTAATTCCTCTGTTTTCCGATAGATGTCAGTCCGAATGCTGAAGGTAAATGCCACGCTGTGAGATATTACGGGTATTCTTTCCTTATTTCATTCTTCATCATATTGTTCAGTTCAATATTGTTTTTGCAATAATTACAGCATTTCCTCTAGTAATAATTATTATTATATTTTATCAATACCTGATTATGACCTAACCCACTGAGTATAATAATTAATACACAATATGTACAATATTCTTTCAAGATGTGATCAATAAATAAGTGTTGTTTCTATTTGACTTGCAGCATTGGTTGCACATGCACACTTGTAGTGAGATCAGTGACAAAATTAAGTGGATAGGCTTAGCAGCGGCGGAAATATTTTCTGGGGTAGGGGGTTGCATTTAATGTATCGGTATCTAAAGAATGCATATTTGCGTTAAATGAGCATTTATATACAGGGTGATTCAGAAGTCATGGTACAAATTGTAATGGTGAAAGGTCCACACTACGCTTCGTGCCTGTATCTCCGGGCCAAGTGGATGAAAAAACAAGTCTCTGCGCAAGTAATGACTCGAGAGGGCTAGACTAATGAACGCGTGAGAGGAGAAAACGCGGTTGCAGCTACCAACCGTTTGCATCAGCGCGCGCTGCTTTGATACGGCCCAATGCCTTTCTCCCCTTATCTGCCGTTATGCGCGACCTTGCTCCACAGGTTCCTGAGACAGGGTGTAGAGGAATACAAAGCGAAAATAAGTGCGATCATCATCCGTCCGCAAGTGAATCCTTTGAGACAGAATGAAACTGAGATATGTGAACACAGCATCAAAGCTGATCATATCTTTGGAACAGGAGAAACTTAAAGATAGAGTGTGTGCCGAAATAATTTCGTGTTTTTTCCGTCTTTTTTATCCATATTTTGCCAACTGTTGAAGATTTCCCTTTAAAATGTTCCTCCTTTTCCTTCAAAATTTTCCCTTTCCTTCAAAATATCCCTTTCTTTTCTTCAAATTTCCCTTTTCTCCTTCAAAATTTCCCTTATGCACCTTCAAAATTTTCCTACAGGGAAGAAAATTTCGTTGTATTTACCATCACAGTACACGATATTCAGAAGCAAAAGAGAACAATATAGACAATACACAACCGTCGCTTGTAGGCTTCATCTATGGAACCTGTACTAGCTTTATCTTCAATGTAGATGCCACGCGAGATGCTCAAAACATGGAAGAAAACCTGTTTCAAAAATTTCCCTCGGACTTAACCTCGAGGCCCAGCGAGTATTAAATTAAAAAGCAGCATGGAGAACATCATCTTCCAGGTGGATCCAGGCACTTTTCTTGCAAACCTTTTGTGATGTATAAATTAAATACTCCTTTACCCGCCCACGTCACCTGCTTAGTTATGCCTGTCGCCCGGAACTCCTCCGGGCTGATCCTCAATGATCCGGAAGATTAAACTCCAGAGCTGGATTTCATGTTTTTTTCACCCTAATCTCCTCTCAACCCCCGGAACATCATTGCAAGGGTGGAAGTCAGCGTTCTCGTCCTCTGTCTCAACTCCTGTCTCCATGGTAACCGGAACAAGGTATGCAGATGCGTTTTAGAATGCAGCATCTGGTGAGTACTGGAAAAATCGTCCTTCGCGGACAAGGGAAAAAAGAATGGGCATAAAAATAAAGTAAGGGAGAATGGTGAAAGTGTAGCAAACTGGAGAATCAAACGATGAAAGAAAAAGGAGAAAAAATGTTTCTGCTGATTTTGTTACATGGAACTCGAACCTCGTTCCTTCACGCTTGAAATATGTTTTCCATAGCAGTGGCTCTCAGCGGAATTTTTTTCGCATGACCCCCAATCTCCCTCCCTTAGGTGGTTCAGTCGGTAAAGATTTCTATCTCAGGTTTGATCTCTTGGCTGGGTATAGGCCTCCCGATGGCGCAGTGGTAGTGTCGTCGCCTTGTAATCAAGGGGTCCCTGGTTCGATACCCGGTGGAACCAAGTAGTTGTTCGGGTCCCACTTTAAACTGTTGGTCCAGTCCCGACTAGCCTTACAGTGCAAAAAGTAGACTTAAAACACCAACTCATCAATCAATCTTGGCTGGGTGAACTCGGGAGATAAATTTTTCCCTGCTCTGAAGTACCTCCTACTTCCCAGAATCTCTAATCAGTAAGTACCAGGATTATATAAGCAGCAAAAGGGTGATACTGACCACACCAGTGCAGTCGAGATCGAGTTTATAAACACACACAGCGTTACCTCCATCACCTCTGTCAGTCGTTCTCAACCTTCCTGGGGCCGGCCTCCGTGGTGGAGTGGTTAGCACATCGCGCTACGGAGCCAGGGGTCCCGGTTTCGAAACCCGGTCTTGGCATGGATGTTTGTGAGTGTCCATTTATCAATTTCATCATATCATCACTCATCCCCATCTTTGCAATTAGCCAAATGTGGCACAAAAGCGAAGTAAAATAAACCAAACCAATCAATCAACCTTCCTGTGGTTGCGGCCAGGTAAATTATTTTCTTTGTAGTCGACGCCCCGATCCTATCTTATTTGTTAACTTTATGCATTAATTAATACGTATTATTGAAATTAAATATTAATAAATAAATTATGACGTAATCATAAAGAGCAATAGTTCGATTATGTCTAGGATTGTTGACACATGTGAATAATAGGTTAAAATTAGTTGTCAATCGCTATTTTCTGCAGGGCAACTTCATTCAATGAATCTGGTAAATGTTGATTTTCATTGGCATGTTGCATTTTCAGCACTGAAAAATTCCAATTAATCAGAATATTTTCACTAGAAAATAAAATTATTTTCTTTGTAGTCGATGCCCCGATCCCAACTATTGTAAACACCTATCTTATTTGTTAACTTTATGCATTAATTAATAAGTATTATTGAAATTAAATATTAATAAATAATTTATGCCGTAATCATAAAGAGCAATAGTTCGATAATGTCTAGGATTGTTGACACATGTGAATAATAGATTAAAATTAGTTGTCAATCGCTATTTTCTGCAGGGAAACTTCATTCAATTAATTTGGTAAATGTTGATTTTCATTGGCATGTTGCATTTTAAGCACTGAAAAATTCCAATTAATCTGAATATTTTCACTAGAAAATATTTGCTGATGAAAATTGCTGTTCAAAAATTAAATTGACAAATTTCAGGAGAACCTCTCACTGCCAGATATAATTGATGTTAAGGTCCGTAAGCAGGTCGCGGCTCGGCGATTGAAAAGCATTGCTCTATGTGACTTAATAGCATGGAGCAAAGTACAGTCAGATTACTTTTGGAACACTTCCAACTGAATGCGCGAATCTAACAAGATTGATTCGGTGGGTTAAGTCCACTTTATGCACAGTATGGCTAATCGGGACTGGACCTACAGTTTAAAGTGGAATGCAAACCACTATGTGCCTCCACCGGGTATCGAACCCAGGACTCCTTGATTACAAGGCAACGACGCTACCACTACGCCATCGGGGAGGCCGAGCTTACCAAGGGCGCATGTGCTGGGTTGAGATGACGTCACTGGCTTGCGTGCTGATTGGTGGCTACGGGATTGTGACTAGCTGCGAATCAGGAAATGCATAACAGCTGAAAAATCTACGAACATAACCTCACTCCACCATTCTACTTTCCAGTTGCAGAGTGGAGAGCAATATGGTATTTCTATTTTTTTATTTTTCAAAAACATAATCAAAATTTTATGTACATTATTTTATTGATAATAAAATCCATAGAAAAATACTTGGACCTAAAAGAGATGAGGATATAGGTGAGTGGAGAAGGTTACATAAATTAGAACTACGCGTACATATAATTTGTATTCAAGTCCAGATATTATTATAATAATTATATCAGAAAAACTTAGATCGGTGTGCCGCGTGGCACGAATGGGAGAGGCAAAAAAGTTTACAGGATTCTTGTTGGGAAACCTGATGGTAAGAGACCTGAAGGAGGTTCACGACGAAGATGGAAGAATAACATTTAGATGGACCTGTGGATGGAAAAGATTGGATTGATCTTGCCCAGGATGAGGGACAAATGGAAGGCTTGTGTTGCTTCAGCCATAAATCTTCGAGTTTAAGAAGGCTAGAGAGTTAGTTAGTTAGTAGCAGAGTGTGCATTTCTGATAGTTAGAGAAGGCATAGAAGCCGAGTGTGTTAATCTATATTTCACTTTCGAAGGAACCGGGTTCAGGTCCCAAACATTGTGAGTGTCCGTTAATTCCACTTTTCGCATTGCAGCAGTATCCGCTTCGACGGGTCGGTGCTGGATAGCGAGTGCGCTAAACTTCAAACACACTATAGTTGCTAAGTGCACAGGTTGCCATTCATGGGCTGACTTAGACCACCATACCAGTTCACTGGACCTTTAAAGTTCCATCCGATGCAGAGCAGAAACTTGTATTCGAACCTGTTCCCTTTGAACCATCGAATCTACCATATGGCCAGGCTTCAGCCACTAGATTTATGCGACAGTTTTTCAAATAAAGGTCCATTTTTCGTCATCCGTTGGAATCGAGTACATGGTTGTCGTTGATGCTCTCCTTTGCGTCTGATGACCTGTAAGTTCTTGGAGTATTTTTCAAGGTCGTCTCCTTCGAGAGTCCAGTTGGTGCGGGTGTCGAATATTGGTGCTATGTGTATATCTGACCTCAGTAGATAATCTGCGAATGCCGATTGTCGACTCCTGTTGAACAAGAGGGAGCAGTCAATGGTTGAAAACCTTCCAGACCCACAAACTATTATCGCCTTTTTAGAAGCGACGAAGCCAACATGAAGTAGTCCCTTTGCTGATTCCTCCAGGACTGTAAATGCCACAAAGTTTTCGGCATTCGCCCTTGCACTGAACCTTTGCAGACACCAAATACACTACTTGACACCAAATCAACGAGGTGTTGTACTTTGTGTAACCAACTAGACGCGCGAGCATAGAGAGAGCCAAAAGTGCAGCGAACTACAACAGGCTATAGTTGTCGAATCGAATACCTCTAGTCATAATGTTTTTATGGTCATTGTAAAATTCCTAACGAACACAAGAGTTTTGGTAAAATCGTAATCGACGAACTTGTAGTTGCAAGTATGACAAATATAACGAATGTTATAAATTCCTGAGAAGTTTTGAATCACTATACTATGTAATCTCCCAATATCTGTTCTGCGTATCAACCACACGAATTATATTTTTCAGATTTATTGCATTACGTTCACTAATTTCGCTCAAATGCAATACCAAGTCAATCCTCCAAGGTATCACTTGGTCAGCTCTGGAGCGCCGAAGCACATATTAACGGTAGTTATATAATTTTCAACTTTATCCCAACTGCCATCCTAACCAAAGAAGTACCCTCCAAATTCTCGTGCATTTATTTCTTTACGTTCCAAAAATCTAGTCTGGATAGAGTTTTCAAGAATCTATGTAGCACGGTATTGCATTAGATATTCAATGATACGACCGATTTCACTCAAATACTATTAAATTTTCAACCAAAGCTTCTAAATTCGCTGCTAGTAGTGTGATCGTTATATTCATGACTTTACTCCCCTTTAGACCCAGTCCGTTTAAAACACGTACTATACGTATTTCAATTTTTTTTTTGGGCAAATTGCAAGTCAAGCGTTGGTCCTACTTACAAGTAGAGGTTTAAGATAATAGGATGAGATGTAGTAAGGAATGAGATTATGAATAATATGTTTTTAAAAAAGTCGAAAATGATACATAAAACGTGGTCTGTATCTTAGATTACACCCTGAATAATTCTATAATAGTATATTTCTTTTTAAAAGTACAGTAAAATCAAAGTATGCATCTTTCTGTTAAATGTTGACGTCATCGTTTCCATTTCCCTGCTTAACATTCGTTAAACTTAAACGGTTGCAGAGCCTGCCATCTATCCGTAAAAATATAAGCTTTTATGTAGGTTTAATGGAAGCTTGCAAACGAAATAAGTTCAATTTATTTTCAAAATGTATTGCAACCTTCTGTTCAGAAGTCATTGAACCCTCAATTTTAAACCTTCCCATCCAGCAAAAATTGATTTTTTTTTTTAACTTTTTGCCTGAAAGAATATATATATGGCCGCTAAATCGCGATATATTGAACGGGCTACGTTTGTCTTTTGTCATTCTATAAGATATGGAAATAACATTCGGATCCTTCGTTTCCCCTGGGTAATGGTACGGAAACATCGAATCAATGGCTTCTCCGGTTGGTTCGTATTTCCACTCAATTTTTCTTTTCCGATGGGTTTGCATCCACATCGTGTTCAACGCTTTTATGGTGTCTTTCCTTCTAGTTTCTTCAACATTCGAGGAAAGCGATAGTATTAGCTGTACCAATAAAACCTAGAGAAGCAATTTTGTCGTATTTATTTATCTATAACTCCCTATTCATTGAATTGGGGGGGTTTAGTAAAGTTTTTTTCTATCTTTTAAACTTTATTACTATTATTATTATTATTATTATTATTATTATTATTATTATTATTAGATGCAGACAAGTGTACAGTTTATAATTTAAATGAACATTTAGATTGATTGATTGATTTATTTGCTTTATTTTACTTCGCCTTTTGTGCCACTTTTGGCTACTTTGTGAAGATGGGGACGAGTGATAATGTGATGAAATTGATGAATGACACTCATAAACATCCATGCCCAGGCCAGGATTTGAACCCGGAATCCCTGGAGTACTAGCGCGATGTGCTAACCACTCCGCCTGTCAAATATTTAGATTGTAATACAGAGTTCCTACTGATCTGAAAAAAACAAAACAGGAAGATTCAGGGAAATCTACTTGCGAGACAAAATATCAGGGAAAAATCAGGGAATTTGAACATTCACCCATTATTATTATTATTATTATTATTATTACTATTATATGCAAAGAGTCTATAATTTTCAATCCAAATATTCATTTACATTATAATACAGGGTTTCTATTGACCTTAAAAACCACGAGAGGTCAGAGAAATCTACTTGTGAATGAAAATATCAGGGATTTTGAACATTCATCCATAATTATTAGTATTATTATTAAATTAAAAAGTCTACAGTTCCTACTGACCTGAAAACAATGAAAAGTCAGGGAAACCTACTTGTGAGTGAGAATATCAGGGAAATTCAAGTAATTTTAGAGTTTTATATTTGTCAGGGTTTGAAAATGGAAATAAATTTCACTATTTCGTGAACCAGCTTCCTTGGCACAGAGGAGGTTGGTATTCTGTATGGAAATGTTTTGTCTCTTAATCTCAGTCGTCTATCTAAAATATTTTGTCCGAAAGTTTATTTTTCAAATTCACGTTAGGTAGCTTTCAGCGTGAAGTGGCAGCGGCACTAGTCACTTGATTGATTGATTTGATTGTACTTCCATTTTCTGCCAATTTTGGCTAATCGCAAACATGAAGATGAATGATGACAATTTATTTATTTATTTCGTCTTCTTTTACATGGCGAAGTTAAAGCTGTGGAGCCCTTTCTTCCACTTGACCATGAAATGGATGAAAGGACAACGACGAACACATGAACACAACACAAGTCCCACTGAGAACAATACCGGCCATGTGTCCAGACGGCCAGAGCCTCTTTTGCCTGCAAAATCCACCCCGGGGCGTACTACATGGAAGACAGGTTGGGTGTACCTGTCTCTTGGAAACGAACCTTCAGAAATAAATGCACCCATACCAAAGTGACAAGACACGTGCTTCCAACTGCACGTGTCACTCGGATTGGGCTGTTTTCTCAATGGCGCACATTGTGTCGTATCGGTCTGTTGGTTGCGCATGTGCAGTGATGTTCTATTACAGACCGAAGGGAAACATGTCGCATCGGTGTGAAAGCTGCCTTAAACTTAAACTCGAAACTTTCAGTGGTTCGATTTTAAGTCTAGGAATTTTTTTTTTAGATTTAAGTCCACTTTATGCACAGGAAGGCTAATCGGGACTGGACCTATAGTTTAAAGTTTGATCCGAACCACTTTGTGACCCCACCGGCATCGAAACTGGGACCCCTTGATTACAAGGCGACGACGCTACCACTGCGCCATCTGGAGACCTTTTAAGTCTAGGACTCCACCAACTTTTCCTCTAAGTCAGGGGTTTCCAACTGGCGGCCCGCGATGCCAGTTTGCAAAATACATTAATTTTAAGTATTTTTATTAAAATACGTTCTATTTTTACTGAAGGAACAGTTTCAGAGTATGGACTTCCTTAAACAACTGGCGTTTATAACAGATATCACAGGTCATCCGAACAAACTGAACTTGAAACTGCAGGGAAGAAACCAGCTGGTGTCAGATTTAATGGGAAACATAAATGGGTTTCGTAATAAACTGAAGATTTTCAACGTTACTTTGGAGAGGAATAATCTGGTCCATTTTCCAAGCTGTCGGCGGCTAGCAGATGATGAAGAAACACTGGACATTTTTTAATTCAGTGCAAATATTAAATAAATAATGAATGAGTTTGACTCCAGATTAAATATTTTGAAGAACTTAAAGCAGCATCCAGCTATTTAGCAATCCTCTTGGCGTTAACATCGAAGAACAAGAAGTTTCTCTCCTACTTGAATTGTGTGATTTGCAAGGCGATGTGTTCCTTCAAACTAGCCAAGAAAAGGGGCCAGAGTTTTTCAAATACCTTTCAAACGAACGCTTTCCAAACCTTCGTAGTTTTGGACAAAGAATGACATGGATGTTCCGCAGCACATACACGTGTGAAAGTGGTTTTTCTTCAATGAAGTTCATCAAGAACCGCTACAGAAGCCGACTGCTAGATTCTTCACTGCTTCACCCACTGAAACTTTCAAATACAGAAATTGAAGTGGACATTCCAACTTTAATACAAGAAGCAGATCGGCCTCAATTTTTACATTGAACACTTACTATGAAGGATTCTTATTTGTATGGTGTGTTTTTCATTTCTTTAAATTCATCCATAAGTATTGGGTTTTTGTGAAATAAATTGTAATTATACAATTTTGATTTGTGATTCCATTGTTTTTAATGCCTCATTTTAGAAATTTAGGTCATGCGAAAGATGGTACTACATTCTCAGTTCAGTACTTACAATTTTTGTAATTTTTAATCCCCCCCCCAAAAAAAAATGCGGCCCGCCAATCAACTGCTGGATATAATTTTGGCCCTCGGACCTTTTGAAGTTGGAAACCACGGCTCTAAGTTAAATATAATGCAGCCAAGGCCGCCCACAAGATTTTTATCTAGGAGGGGAACAGAGTAAGATTCCATATATTGCCCTTCAGTCATAGAAACTTATATTTTACGTTTATTATTACGTATTATTATTTATATTATTATTATTGTACAAATCGTAAAAGTAACAATTGACTTGCGTGTTGTTGACAAGTTCAAACGTGAGTCCATTATTTAAAAAGAAACTGGACTCGCCTTCCTTCCTTTCCACAAACACCAGTCACTTTGTTGATGAACAGTTCCCGACTTTTCATAACAGTCAACATGATTATAATGTCTCTTGAGAAAATATTCTCTCGTTATTTGTTGGACATGGCAGTTAATTGCTGTAACTGACAGCCTGTAAATCACAGAAAATATCGCTACAATTTCACCATTCCAATTTCATGAACTTTTCCAGATGCGACAAAGGGGGAAGGAGCCCCCTTGGCCCTCCTCTGCGGGAGACCTTGAATGCGGCACTCAGAAACAAAGCACTGGTGTATAAAGTTAGTTTATGTCTGCTTAATTTTCTATTTTAGACCGTTAGTTTTCCATTATTTCCTTCTTGTTTCACCTGAACAACATCTGGCGGATGTAATCAAAGGTATGCATCGCTGTTTTACTGCTTTGTCCTTCTCGTAGCGTTCTCCCTTGACGTCTATTTACTAAACCCTGTTTTATTGTTGTTCAACGACTGCCGCAAAATGTTGGAATGAGCCAGCCTGCTCCGCAGGGTAAACTTTTACAAGCAAATTACTGTTGGTCAGTTTCTAAACAAAGTTGCCACGTATATGCCGAGCGAAACTTTCCAACATTTCTCTACAATCTAATTGGTTAGTTAATTGGGGAATCCTTATTTTAACGGACACTGAGCTTTCTCAGTGCCGATTGCTCACCCTTAGGGAGAGTGTGATAAATCATGATATAATTAGTGGTTGTTATTTAAACAAAAGAACAAGTATCCTTAGCGTGGTCTATTTCTAATTGACCACTAGATGGCAGAGAATCTTGTAGCATCCATTAACAATATCATCTTGGGTTGCTCTGGGTTCGAGACCGAAGTAAGCCATTTATTTTAATCATAATTATTGTTACAAATAACCTGTAGAAGCAGGAAAGACATGTTAAATTACTACGTATATAACAGAAACAAATATTTTCTACTTAATTCTTTCTGAGCTTTGAGAAAAGTTCGTTACTCTCACAGTTCTCCTTATTTGCGTAATATGGTTATATCAGAGGTGATATTGTCGATTGAAGCACGTTGCAACCTTGCCTACAGGATTGGGAATCCGTTGAAATCAAGTTTAATGTACCTTGAATGCTTCAGTTGACACAGTTTAACGTGTAATTTGGGTTTCTTTGTTCGTATCTGATCGTGTCAGTTGATGAATTATTAGTGTATCACACGGATCTGCATCTGATATAACCTTTAATGCATTACTGTGTATTTTGATGCAGAAAATGGGCATCATTATCCACATTAGTGTGTCGCTGTAGTAAAAAGTCATATTTGTGTCCTTTGACAAATTTTGGATTCATTTTGTGCATGACTGCTTCTTTCTAGTTTTTTTTATTTACTTTATTTACTTCTTCTTTTGGATGGCGAAGTTAAGGCGCAAGCCTTTTCTTACACTTAACCATTGCCATTTCTTTCATCATCGTCCCTTGTAATGCCCTCAAATAATATTACGTTTCAGTTTAATGTTTTGCATTCTTGATATGTTATTCCAACGTTTATTACTTCGTAAAATATTAATTAAGACACAGGCAAGTCTTTTAATTAAACTAGGTCGACTTCAATCTTCTAAATACATCATAGCCTCCTATCAGTGACGTCATACATCCAACTCGCTAGGTCATGTGAATGGACCTGCCTGTATATATCTACATAATAAGTTCTCTATCAAATAAGTTGTCTACATCTCGACGAGTCAGCGGGCGAATAAGTAAAAAAAAAACCTTCTGCCTTGTAACTGTATTCCTTTCTTTCAAAATCTAAATCACATTGTTCGCGTGTAGTTATGCGTTTCACTTTAGAGGTTATGGCGTCATCCATCAGGCCTGCAGTCTCATGCAGCCTAAAGCAAAAGTACTCGTATCTCATCTTACTCTGGTAGCCGTTGGGGGCAGCACGTCCTACACTCTCTACGGCAGGTAGAACTGGTGCATTAGGGTGGATTCATCTGCGTCTTTGTAGTATTTATATTAGGGTAAATCATAGGCGCAGTTCAGGCGGGGTCTGGCCCCCCCAATTTAGAAAATACTAATAAAAATAACACATGATTAAGTTCAGTTACTACATTTTTGTTATGAAGCCATACCGCAAATCTTGACGTTTGCCATGATGGCATGTGCGGTAATTGCGCCGCAATAGCGGGTCTTAGACGATTTGATTGATGTGTACAGTTTGAAGAAAGAAAAACGTAAAATGACTTTGGGTTGAGTCAACAGTTACTGCTGAGGCATCAAATGAACTTTTCAATTTATTTTTTCTAAAATTTCTGAAGCTTACTATTGTACCGTAACTTTTTTAAAGTAATACAAGTATTGTATCAATAAAAAATAATGAAATGCAAAATGCAATAATCGTACTGTTTTGCTTCTTTTAAAACTGACAACCAATATACTAATTAATATTTGTTTACTTAAGCGAGAAAATTTAACATTTTCAAATCTAAAAAGCCTAAAACTCAGTGTTTTTATGTTATTTTTTTATTTCCGTGGGAAGTGCTCCGGACCCCTTATAAATTAGGGGCTATTCAATAACCAATAACCCTCAGGTACATCATATGCTTCTCCCAGAGTCTGCCCCCCAAAGCAAAATCTCAAACTCCGCCCATGGGGTAAATTTAAGTTTATAAATTATTTTCTTGTATATCACACTAGGTATTATCTTCGTATAAAGCACAATTTATTTTGTTATGTAATGCTATCAAGACCCACTCGATGATTTCCGGATTAGTCGATGTCTGCCTGTTGGGGGTACATTACGAGGTGTCGTGTCATTTGCGCCCAGGCTTCTTATCGGTTCATTTCCGCCTTGACATATGTCAAGATCTTCCCTGGCTGGTTTTCCCACAATCCAGAGTGTCATCACCGCCGCGCGCACGTGTGTTTATGGCCACATGATGCATAGTGCATAAAGTGGACTTAAAACATAAAATCAAACGTGTGTTTATGACGTTGCAAAGCTGTGGTTACACTGAAATGTTAAACATATCCAGAGAGTCAAATATGAGTTTTCTTTACTTATTTCAAAAGACGTTACACAGGATTACTTGTATCAATTTTATTCCACAACACAAAATACATAAATCAACATCAGTCTATTAACTATTGTTAAAATATTGCATGCAAGTACTACGTAAATCTACGAATTTAGGTAAAAATGGCAAAGGAAAAAATGGCAACGGAAAATTTTCTTGTGCTTCACAGATCTAATTACACCAACTTGATCCATTTTCACATTTTTTTTACTTGGCCCCACGATGTCATTCAGACAATCTGGCCTTGGCAGTCAACGTTTAACATTAGTCCAAGAGGAACCCGAACATATGGCAATTAAAATATTCAATAACCTACCAAATTATATTCAATCAGGAAATATGACAAGTTTCAAAAACAAATGTTAAAAAAACGATTAGTTAATAACGAATATTATAGAGTAAATTGTAAATTATAGAAATTTTGTAAGTATATTTTTTATCTGAACTGTACTGAACCCTCCAAATACCAATGTATATTGTTTATATGGAGTAATGCAATTCGAATTCAAACATCCTACAGAGTAAAGACTGTAGGCTTTAGTGTGGAAGCAATCAGGTGCATCCAGCAAGAAAATGAAGCAGTGAAAGCGATCATTCTGCACCTGAGAGAGGACAACTGCCAAAGAAGAAAACTTGCCATTTTCACTTTGGCCATTTTTTCCGTTTGCCATTTTTACTTTTGCCATTTTTTCCCTTGCCATTTTTACCGGACACCAAATGTACCCTTGGGAAGCAACATAAATGTGCCAGTCTATTGCACTTAATTATTAGAGTGTACACTACATAAAATCGTCAAAAACATTATAAATACAGTGTTATTTTTTGCAAACATTATACAAGTAATAGCTACGTATATATAAACAATATTGCACAACAACAATACTAACGTTATTTGAATTCTTGTAGGTATGCAAATGCTCGAAGGCACCCTCGAAGATATCGCCCGAGCTTCTGCACTTCGAAAGAACACACTCAACACGTTTGTCCATTTCGATGTATTGATATTTGTGTGACAGTGGAAACACGTTTCTTAACACCTTAAGTACTGCACTTTCAAAGTCTAGCTTGATCACTTTTGGATTAATCTCAGGACAGTAGTTCTTAATGAATGAAAATAATCTTTGATAAGTTCTTTCAGTTTCGTCCTGAAGTAAAGCATAAACTACAGGTGCTACGTTAGTAGCAGTATTCTTATTACCGATGTCGATATGAAAGGTATACAGCTGATAAAACTGTTTGGAGCAGACGCCAAATGTGCCTTCTAAAACTAAGGTTTCTGAGGCTGCCAAAACATCTTAATCTGACACTAGCAAAAACTAACAACTGCTTTCCATTTTCCGTGTCGTCAAGGTGAAGAAATGGAGAACCGTCATTAAAATACTTCAAAGATTGTGGTAAAGTGAGATGATCTGCATCTGGTGCATCTCCTTTTTCTGTTCAGGTACACTTTTGTCTGTCGTAAACAGGAACGTTACTAACAATATTCAAACCTCGGTCTAGACATTCATCCACTTCTTGTCGGAATATTTGCCAAACAGGCGTTAACACTTCTTCACGAACTCTTCTTGCAATTCGTAAGTTTCTTCTTAATTTATAGCCCACATGTATGTTCCGGGATGCGCACAATTCTTCCATTTTTGACGATTAACACACCTCGACATTTAGGATCATCCTTTTCCTTAACGCAAACCTAAAAGAAGATTAACATTTCAACATTAGGTCTCAAGAATTTTATGATGACACACGTTTTCTAATAGGTATAAATGTTTACATGTGGAAATTTGCTTAACCAAACTATCGAACCATCCTTGTTATCCCTCGTCTTCCTATACTGCTGGCCTTCGTAAATAAGGGACGATTTTCCACGCGTTGTTTCTATCATGTCCATGTTCTCAGCCATCTTGTCGACTCTCTCAAGTCTCAGTTTTATATAAATACTAATTTCCCAATGTAGATCATTCATGTATATTTTCATCTTGCATTCATTTATCAATCACCTTCCTTATCAATCAAAGATAAACACAGCTGCAGCTGGGCAACGTCATAAACACACTATGTGCGGCGGTAGTGACACTCCGGATTGTGGGAAAACCCACCAAGGAAGGTCTTGACATATGTCGCGGCGGAAATGAACCGATAAGAAGCCTCGGCGCAAATGACTTGGTGCAAGCGACACGGACTCACATTACCATGATTCCACTCGTTTATCTTAGTTTTATCCTCAAATTATGAGAAAAATATTATCATTCTTTTCAAACACAATATGATTAGGCTACATTTTGAAGGTATGTCTATTTGAATTATTGTTATAGGTATAATGTGGTGTTATATCATGATAGATAAGTAAATCTTTACTTAGAATTGTTGAATGGAACATGTTCTTATGATAGAAAATGTTAATATTATAAGGGTGTCTTAAAAATATGGGACATTTTGAAATGGAAAATAAAGGAAGAAGATTAACTTCCAAGCAAATGTATTCATGGAGATGAATGGTACTGGGTATGCAAATTAATTGTAAACATGTTATTAATTAGAACATGTTTTGAAGATGACGTTAGGAATATGGCTACCGTTAGTAGTACAGGTGGCCCGGTTCTAAATAATCTTTTGAGGCTCGAATCATCACTTGAGGCTCGTCGTAGCCTTTTATGATGTATATTTTGAGGGCAGAGTTGGCAACACTGTGGGCCCACTGTAGCCTTTTATGAGGGGGGTCTATTGCCCTCTGTTTACATCTGGCAACACTACCGTAGATTTTTTGACAGTGTTGTTAACCTACTGGGTTTTTCACTGTAAATTTTCATCAAAGGACCTGAGGGGTCCATGTATTTTTTATGTCTGGCAATACTGTTGGGGGCACAGAGTTGGCAACACTGTGGGCTCTTACTGTAGCCTTTTATGAGGGGGGGTCTATTGCCCTCTGTTTACATCTGGCAACACTACCGTAGATTTTTTGACAGTGTTGTTAACCTACTGGGTTTTTCACTGTAAATTTTCATCAAAGGGCCTGAGGGGTCCATGTATTTTTTATGTCTGGCAACACTGTTGGGGGCCTAGTGTTGGCGACCTGCGGGTTTTTACTGTAGCCTTTTATGAGGGGGACCTATTGTCCTCTTTTTATATTTGGCAACTCTATTGGATGTTCCTTCTTTGAGGCTTGGGTTTTGCCAACCCATCCGAAGAAAATTCCACTATATGATCTTTCACTGGCTAAGCTAACCTACAAATAGAAATTGGCAACACTGACGAGACTCGAATTATTATTTGAGGCTCGTCGGTGTTGCCTACCCACTCTACAAAAATTCTACTATATGATTTTTCACAGGTTAAGCTAACCTACAAATAGGAGTTGGCAGCACTGACTTATAAACCCACTGGGTTCTCTTGGCATGTTTTTTCATGATGTGTTGCTAGGCTATTGAGCATCTTGGCGTATACAATGTATATATTTTGAGAGGGGGGTTATAGCTTTTTATGCTGTACGAATACTGGAAGCTTGACAGTGACAACCAACAGAGTAGGTAAACCTACATCCAGGAACTGGCAACACTAGTTTCTGACAGTGAATTTGAAATAAAATATTAAACAAAATACATGAGTAAGCACTGTGATTACAAATAGTACCAGTGTTATGCCCCCAACTCCAACTGGACAACTGGGGAAAATAATTGTACAACAATTTGTACCTAATTGTACAATACTTGTACCTAATTGTACAACATATACACAGACATAAAAGAGAGAGCCTTCCCGTAACTTACTTCATGTACAATTTATATGATTTTACAACTGTGAAAAGAAAGCATATGTGTTCTGTATGCACATATTCATTCTTATTTTTCGAAGTTGAATGAAAGCACATGTTTTTACGTTCTCGTAATACTAACCTTGCTCCACTGATTTTAAATTGCTTCCATCCGCTTTTTTTTTCTGTGTTATTTCCGTATGCACGCAACATTCGCTTTCAATAGTATAATGAAACACAGAAGGAATGTTAGTATAGCAGGCTCCGAGTTTACAATTTATTAAATTAAACAATAATTTATGTAAGAATATACTTGTACTTACCGAACACAAAATAATAAAAGCACATGTGAATATTTGCGTGTGTTCATGTTATATGACGACTGAGTAAAAAAATAATATTGACTCCCCGAAAGATAAAAGTTCCTAGTTCGACATCAGATGCATGCAAATTTTATGTTTTGCTCTCCAAAATCTTGATTTTATGTTTGTGCTATTTGTCATACAGCAGAGGAGAAGAGGGGAGAGAGAGAGAGAGGAGGTACTATCAGCGTCATCTATTAGCAATAGAAATAAAAAAGTAGGTCAAACTTTTTCAACACCCAAACATTTTAAACGTCCTCGCTTAGTAATACGATCTAGCTGAAGACGTTTAAAAGAGTACTCTTAGTCGACGAAGCTAATTGCTAGGGCCCCTATATTACTAAATTATTCTTTAATTTGCATATTTCTCATACCGCCATATGTTGTTCTAGTTGACTTCTTCCAAAAAAAATGCTAATTAGCGAGAGTTAATTAAGCAAGGCAAGTAAAAGAAGCAAAATAGAACAACATATGGCGGCGTGAAAATATGTAAAAAATTCGATTCAGAGGTGGATCGAATTAAAGTTGGGGGATATTTTGCATTTTTTCCCTATAATGTACAAAACATTTACCGTACATAATCTTTTCCATTTACAACAGTATAAAATAAGAGGAATGTGTGACAATATCCATATTAATTAGGAAGGTATGTTGTATGCTAGGTTAGCTAATTGTGTCTTCTACAGCTTCACTGTATAGAGGAAAGATGGAAAAAGAGAGCTCTACAAAAACTGGTGCTCTTAACAATATTGTACGTCCGTGAAAATTATATATAAATAAGACTTAAGCGTATTATCTGCTTTCATGTCAGATTTTACCAACCTGTGAGCTGTAGTGTTTAGGTGAAAAGCGACCTGCTCAAATATGATACTGTTGACAATATTGTACGCCCGTGAAAATTACATATAAATAAGACTTAAGCGTATTATCTGCTTTTATGTCAGATTTTACCAACTTGTAAGCTGTAGTGTTTAGGTGACAAGCGACCTGCTCAAATATGATACTGTTGACAATATTGTACGTCCGTGAAAATTACATATAAATAAGACTTAAGCGTATTATCTGCTTTCATGTCAGATTTTACCAACCTGTGAGCTGTAGTGTTTAGGTGACAAACGACCTGCTCAAATATGATACTGTTGACAATATTGTACGTCCGTGAAAATTACATATAAATAAGACTTAAGCGTATTATCTGCTTTCATGTCAGATTTTACCAACCTGTGAGCTGTAGTGTTTAGGTGACAAGCGACCTGCTCAAATATGATACTGTTGACAATATTGTACGTCCGTGAAAATTACATATAAATAAGACTTAAGCGTATTATCTGCTTTCATGTCAGATTTTACCAACCTGTGAGCTGTAGTGTTTAGGTGACAAGCGACCTGCTCAAATATGATACTGTTGACAATATTGTACGTTCGTGAAAATTATATATAAATAAGACTTAAGCGTATTATCTGCTTTCATGTCAGATTTTACCAACCTGTGAGCTGTAGTGTTTAGGTGACAAGCGACCTGCTCAAATATGATACTGTTGACAATATTGTACGCCCGTGAAAATTATATATAAATAAGACTTAAGCGTATTATCTGCTTTCATGTCAGATTTTACCAACCTGTGAGCTGTAGTGTTTAGGTGACAAGCGACCTGCTCAAATATGATACTGTTGACAATATTGTACGTCCGTGAAAATTACACATAAATAAGACTTAAGCGTATTATCTGCTTTCATGTCAGATTTTACCAACCTGTGAGCTGTAGTGTTTAGGTGACAAGCGACCTGCTCAAATATGATACTGTTGACAATATTGTACGTTCGTGAAAATTATATATAAATAAGACTTAAGCGTATTATCTGCTTTCATGTCAGATTTTACCAACCTGTGAGCTGTAGTGTTTAGGTGACAAGCGACCTGCTCAAATATGATACTGTTGATAATATTGTACGTTCGTGAAAATTATATATAAATAAGACTTAAGCGTATTATCTGCTTTCATGTCAGATTTTACCAACCTGTGAGCTGTAGTGTTTAGGTGACAAGCGACCTGCTCAAATATGATACTGTTGACAATATTGTACGTTCGTGAAAATTATATATAAATAAGACTTAAGCGTATTATCTGCTTTCATGTCAGATTTTACCAACCTGTGAGCTGTAGTGTTTAGGTGACAAGCGACCTGCTCAAATATGATACTGTTGACAATATTGTACGTCCGTGAAAAATTACATATAAATAAGACTTAAGCGTATTATCTGCTTTCATGTCAGATTTTACCAACCTGTGAGCTGTAGTGTTTAGGTGACAAGCGACCTGCTCAAATATGATACTGTTGACAATATTGTACGCCCGTGAAAATTACATATAAATAAGACTTAAGCGTATTATCTGCTTTCATGTCAGATTTTACCAACCTGTGAGCTGTAGTGTTTATTTGACAAGCGACCTGCTCAAATATGATACTGTTGATAATATTGTACGCCCGTGAAAATTACATATAAATAAGACTTAAGCGTATTATCTGCTTTCATGTCAGATTTTACCAACCTGTGAGCTGTAGTGTTTAGGTGACAAGCGACCTGCTCAAATATGATACTGTTGACAATATTGTACGTCCGTGAAAATTATATATAAATAAGACTTAAGCG
Organism: Lepisma saccharinum; assembly: GCF_977018435.1. NCBI lineage: Eukaryota > Metazoa > Arthropoda > Insecta > Zygentoma > Lepismatidae > Lepisma > Lepisma saccharinum. The sequence goes on from NC_139229.1 coordinate 62,140,154, forward strand.
TATTATCTGCTTTCATGTCAGATTTTGCCAACCTGTGAGCTGTAGTGTTTAGGTGACAAGTTATTACGTAATATAATGATGTCATATCAGTTGTGTTGTTTTCTGATTGGCTTAGTGTCTCGAGTAAAAAACAGAGATTTTGATTGGCTAATAATTTATACGTGGTGTTTTCTGATTGGTTTAAGTAAGCAAGATTTCTATTGGCTGTCTAAATCTCACCTTTACTAAATTAACAAAGGAACCCACATAACGGGGGGATAGAACCTGAACGGGCTCCACCAAAGTATAGGAGACTAGAAGCATATAATTTGGCGGAAAAACCCAAGTAAGGCCATAGAGAATATTTCAAAAATAGATTTTTTTTTTAAAAAAAATTAACAATTATATTTTGCATTGCACAGTATTAGGTATTAAATAACATACCCCCAAAAAATCTCTGCATTATGCGTTCTGTAAAAAATTGCCCTACGTGCCAAATTGCTGTGTCAAGTAAAAATTTTCAAAGACACTGTCGTATTTGTGTGCCGGGAAAGCGAATATGTGCGACCAAACTGTGCTCTAAGTGTGGAAAAAATATTACTATTGCCAACTTCAAGCGACACCAGCTTACTTGCAAGAGCACTGGAACATCTCTACCGCAACCTTCCAAGCGAAAGGTAGAAGTAACCTCCCTCGATGCATCGCCACCTGCCAAACGCGTCAAGCTGGCGAAAAAAGCAGACCGGTTTGCGTTTGAGCATTTATTAGAAGACTTTGACATAACATCAGACAGCTTCTGCGATGTGCGTAGTTTTCTGGAGAGCGAGCGAGCTAAGATAATATCCATCCTCAACGATGCATTGGCCACACACTCCACTAAATTCTATGCTGTGCTATGCTGCAAGTATAAGAAACCGTCTGATGAAATATATAAATTCTTCCATGCCACAAAAGCAAAAACACTGCATCAGGCAGATATCACTAACCTCGACAGCATCTACGACAAGTTTGTCGAGGAGCTTGTGGCAAAGCACGAGGAGCATCAGGCTGAAGGCTCGGGCGGTTCGCTGTGTGGCGACCCCCACGAACTTCGTCTGAAACTTAGCAAGTCCCTGCCACTGGCAGGGTCTAGCTATATTGCCCTGCCACCCGAGGTTGAAGCAAGGAAAGCTGTTCTCAATATTCAGAACAAAGACACCAAATGCTTCCTCTGGTCGGTGCTGGCAGCATTGCACCCTATACCTTGGGAAAACAGTCCACGCTATGTTTCACACTACAAGCAGTATGAGTCGGAACTGGAGGATGCAATGGCCGGGATTGCCTACCCTGTAGAAGTCTCGCATATTCACAAGTTTGAGGTTCGTGCTCGTGACTTGTTGGGCCTGCAATTAGCCATCAATGTTTACGGTCTCACCGAGAACAAACATGAGGTCCACCCCATCCGGGTGAGCAACGTGAGCAACAACAACGAAGTACGAGAAATCAACCACCTGCTCATCAAGGACGAAACCCATCACCATTACACCCTTATCCGTTCCCTCTCTCGGCTTGTTTCGACCCAACGGAGCAGTGATAGTCACCACGTCGAGGTGTGTCGCAGGTGCTTGTCTACATTTCATAATCGAGAACAGCAGGATTACCGGCGCATCAGAGGACCCAACATTGCTGCTGAGAAGCTAGCTCGCCACATGCTCTACTGTGGTACCAACAAGCCTGCACGAACTATCCTGCCCGAACCTGGTGCAGTAGAGTGCTTTCGCATGCACAGTGCTATGGTGAAGCATCCTGCCTATATTGTAGCAGACTTCGAGGCCTTTCTTCAACCTCTGTCTAACTGCGAGCCCAACCCCGAAACATCCTCTACCATTCCTTTCCAAATCCACGAGGCCTCGAGTTACTCCTATGTTGTGGTGTGGCGAGACCAACATATTGCCTCCGAGCCCTATGTGTATCGCGGTCCCGACCCGGTCAAACACTTCCTGGAGAGAATGCAACAGGAAGCCATCAAGATAGGGAAGGTGCTGTTGGCCCCCAAGCCCATGCTGCCTCTGTCTCCCAAAAACAAGCATCAGCACGAAATAGCTCTAAATTGTCCTGTTTGCAACTCGGTCTTCACTGACGATAACAAAAAGGTCCACCACCATGACCATTATGGGACCGGAAGCTACATTGGCCCGTGGTGCAACAGATGTAACTTGAGAGCCAGGGACCCGCGCTTCATACCGGTCTTTTTTCACAATGGCTCGGGATATGATTTCCATCACTTGGTCACACATCTAGGGTACGACAATGCGAGAATCAATGTCCTGGCACAGAACGAGGAGCGTTATATTAGCATCAGCAAGTGGGTGCCGATCCCCGACTCAAGCAGCAGCATCGAGCTTCGGTTCCTCGACTCTGAGGTTCCTCCAGGCAAGCCTCGATGCTCTTGCTGGGAAGCTCAGAGACGACCAACTAGCCATTACCACATCAAGTTTCCCGAACTTAGATGTCGCACTCATCAGACGTAAAGGGGTCTACCCCTACGAATACGTCACAGACCCTTCCAAGTTCGAAGAAGAGTTGCTGCCTCCCCAGGATAAGTTCTACAGCCAGCTGAGAGGTTCAGGTATTACCGACGAGGAGTACAAGCATGCTCAGTCTATGTGGGTCGAGTTGGGTTGCCGAACTTTCGGTGATTACCACGATGCATACCTGAAGCTTGATGTGACGCTTCTTGCCGATGTGTTCCAGGCGTTTCGGGCGACTGCGATAAACATTTACAACCTGGACCCTGTATATTTTTACAGCCTTCCTGGACTGGCATGGTCGGCCATGCTCCTGCTGACTAAAGTTAAACTTTCACTTATCTTCGATGTTGATATCATGCTTTTCATCGAGAGAGCTATCTGGGGCGGCATGGTCCAAGTGTCGCAACGCTTCGCACACGCCAACAATCACCACATGGCCACTGGTTACTACGACCCCTCCCAACCATCAAGCTACATCATGTACACTGACGTGAATAATCTTTACGGGCACTCCATGATGCAGCCACTCCCAACAGGAGAGTTTGAGTTGGTTGATCCTTTATACCACGACATCGAAAAAGAATGCGACGAGTTTGGGTTTTTTGCCGAGGTGGACCTTGACTTCCCCGAGAAGCTGCAGGATACATTCTGTGACCTTTCGCCTGCTCCGGAATTCAAGTGTCCACCTGGCTCGGATCAACCGAAGCTCGTCATGGACTTGGAGCCCAAAAAGCGTTATGTGCTACACTACCGGAACCTCCAGTGGTTAATGCAGCAAGGGGTCTCGGTCAAAGCAGTTTACCACGTGCTCTTGTTCAGGCAGTCTCCATGGTTGAAGCCGTACATCGAACTGAACACCAAACATCGCACTGCTGCCACTTCGGAACTTTATCGCGATTTTTTCAAATTAATGAACAATGCGGTATTTGGGAAGACCATGGAGAATGTGCGAAATCGCGTTGATGTGAGGTTGGTGACGAAGAAAACACAGTGTCGTCGACTTGTTGCAAGCCCGCTGTTCAGGTCTCGAACAATTTACAACGAACAGATGTCTCTGATTCACATGAACCGGGGCAAGGTGCTACTCAACAAGCCCATCTATGTGGGAGCTGCAGTTTTGGATCTGAGCAAGTTGTGCATGTTCGAGACATATTACGGCATACTACGTGCATACTACAACCACAATATCTCGCTCCTCTACACAGACACAGACAGCTTGGTGTACCATGTTCGCACGGCCGATGCGTATGGTGATATAGCCAAAGTTCCAGCTCTTGTCAAGCTCTTCGACACATCGGGCTATCCCCAGCTAAACCGGTATGGAATTCGGAACAAAAAAATACCCGGCAAACTCAAGGACGAGAAAGACGGGGATGTGATTGTGGAGTTTGCTGGACTTCGTGCCAAAGCCTATGCGATCCGGGCTGAGGGTTCTGTAACAAAAAAGGCAAAGGGTGTAAGCAGGCAAGTGGTTCGGGAGCACCTCAAGTTTGAGGATTACCTCGAGTGCCTCAGAACAAAATCGCCCATTCTACAAAAAGAGCATCGTATCCAAAGCGTCGATCATGTGCTTACAACTAATATTGTCAGGAAAGTTGCTCTGGATGCACACGACGACAAGAGGTGTATTCTTGAATGTGGGGTCCATACACTTCCGTGGGGCCACTATCGCCTCCAAACTAGTAAGGCCTGCCCAGAGTGTAACAAAAAGTAATAGGCAATGCGAAAAAAACAATTTTAATTTACTTCCACTTCCTCGATTACATGCATGCATGGCACAGCAAAATTAAACTTCTGGAAACTGCTAATTGCAATTTGTACTTATATATATAAAATTCCACATTTCTTATTGTGTGCTATTTTTTTTTATTTATTTAAAACTGTTCAGTCACTCTTTCATTCTTGACGTCATACACAAATGTTTTCTCTGCAATAAGAATGACACTGCACAGAGTATCTGCAGGCAAGGCATCGTGGAACTCGCATACAATCTTGATGTTGGTACGATCGTTGACCACCACTTGCTTTCTTTTCGTGGTGTTGATGACGAACATCGGCCTGCGTGTTTTGAATTCGCTGGGCGCGTAGTACACGTCCACGCTTCCCTCGGTCACGCGTTTGTAAGCCGTGTAAGCTTCGTAAAGTTTGAGGTAATCGTCTTTGGTCATGTCGAGGTTGTAATTCTCGCGCGGGAACACTTCGTTCCTACCGTTCTTCAGATAAACGTTCTTGATCTTGCAGTCGTCGAACTTGCTGGAATCTTTTTCCTGATCGTTATCGCGTCCGGTCTGAAAAAGCACTACGACGAAATCTGGCATGTCGAACTGTATGTTGTTGAACTGTGTCGTCACGTCGAATTCCATGTGACTTCCCGACGCCATCTTCTGCACGCACTGGTAACCGTGAAAGTGAATCGGCACCTGCGGACTTTTCAAGATCTCCGCTTTGTACTTGAGGGCGTAGTTCGTTTCGTATTCCACCACCGGCATTCTCAATTCCATGCTCCGGATGACGCATTTCGCTGCTTCGGGTAAAGTGTTGGCTATCGGCGTGGTGCCGTCCGGACCCAAAGTAGCGTATCGCATTAGTGCGTCGTTGTCGTTGGCCGCTCTTCGAAACGTGATCCTCAGTCCTCCCTTCCACATGATCTCCTTGTAGTCCGAGAAGAAACCAGGCAGCAGACGCATGGGAAAGAGCACCGTGTGACTTCTCGTCGATATTTTGGTCCCGGCTTCGAATCCCCCGGCCTGGTAGTACGCTGCGTCCGTTTTGGATAATTTCAACGTTCCCACTGCCGTCGACGTGATGCCTGGATAATCTATTCTGTCGATGACGGTGTTGTGTTTCCTCACCTCCACCTGCGAGAACAGGTGAGGCACGAAGTTGTCCACGAGTATCAAGTTTGCTGCTGCGGGAAACGCGTCTCCGCTTTCCTTCTTCACCACGTCGAATTGAAGGTAGAGGTCCGCTCTGTGAGGATGAATGAACCCGTCGCCTACGTCCACGTCGTATTCGATCTCCCTGTTCGCTTCGTTCAGATTGGCGAACGTGCGACGGTTGGGAGGGAAAGATTGCAATTCGTAACTTTCGATTTGCTCCATTTTACATGTATGGTTATTTATTATACGTTGATCTCCACGATGGCCGTCGTAGTGGCACCTGCGAAATCCACCACGTCTCCTTTCTCGTTCGTCACCACCAACTCTATGTCGTCTATGCGGTTGCGACATACTGGAAAATAGATCGGCGAAGAGGGCGTGTAGATGATCGGTTCCATGAACTCGGAACTTGGTTTGAAAGTGGCTATGATTCCCGTCTGCTTGTGACTTCCTAATAATCCGTCCGAAGATTTCGTGATCATGCCTTCCGCCACGTTGCAGTGTACGTTCAGAGTCTCTATGGCCAAGAATTTAGGAATGTTGGTTGCTACGTGCTTGATGCCAGCTTCGAGTTTTGGGTGGTTGTTCTCGAAACCTAAAAGTTCTCCCATGGTGCCCAGGTCCACGGTCTCCGTCGCGGATAGGATTTCCACTCTGTGCGTGACCGAATTTTGAGAAAGGTATGTGCCTTTGGGTAATTGAGCTTGCAAAGTGGAAAGATTGTATTGTCCTGGCGTGACGACGATGTTTTCGTTTCCGACGCTAATTTTGTTGTTGTGCTGCGTGACGTTAGGTATGAGGTACATGCTGTAGAATGCACGCAGAGCCACGGATTTAGGATAGACGATGTCGTCGTGCAGCGTGAGTTTCAAGATTGAAGATTCGCTCGTGAGATGGAACACGCCCATCCTAGTGATGCTGTTTGATGTTCCACAATGCTTTCTGGAAATCCTCGATCGTAGGGTTATTTATTTTAGAGAGAAACGCGAGCACGGAGAGGCAGAGATGACCGCAGTTCACGTCTCCGAAATTTTGAATGCGTTCGTCGTTGTAGTATATAGAGGTTTTGTTCGTTTTCAGATAATGAATTAAATTTGTAGGTGGAACACCTCCGAAAGAATCGAAAACGAATGCTTTATCATCATTTTTGTGGTAACATATCCAATGCGTGCCTGGATTTTCTTGACCGTCCAAGTTGACTACTCCGCATTCTCTTCTTTTGACGCTTGAAGGTAACGAGTCGGACATGAAAACTCCTCTGAAGTGTTTGATTTGTAACGGTCCGATCAGAGATTCAATGTCTCGGTTGGTGAGTGCTGTTGTTTCTTTTTTTTAAACTTCTTCATCACGCCCTTCCCCCCTTTCTTCTCCATGGCCAGGTTGTGACGTTTCTGTTCTTCCAACTCGGCCTTGTTCTTCTTCGAGTCGATGACGGTTTTCGCGATGGCGGCACTTCCACCGGCCAAACTTCCCACGGCCCCCAATGCTGCCAGGATGGCGGGGATGCTGAATATGAAACCTCCGATCTTTTGCTGTTTCCGCGAACGCTGCAATCTTTTCAATTGAGGTGTGCTGAGCAGTAATTTCATTCCGTGTCCTTTCGACAAGCAAGAACGTTTCTTCTCGCGTTGTTTCTTGGTGAGTAACCCATCGAGGGCACCTAGATTTTTTAGATTCGAATATGGTATCTGGTACACGACACCCTTGGGCTTCATGTTGATGCTCTATGTGTTATTTTCACGGTATGTTATTTATATATATATACTGAGATTTTTTCTTGTGTAGTTTTTTTTACGGTATGTTATTTATATACCCCACCCCAATTTTTGTTTCGTGTTCATGGCGATGTTGGTACCCAGTGCGGCGACCCGTTCACCCAGCGATGCGTCTCTGCTCACGAACCTTTCGAAAGCTGCATGTTCCAATTTTTTGTCTGCTTCGTGACGTGCGTCCAGATCCGTCTGCGTGGTGTTGTAGGCGATGTCGTGATCTTTGCATGCCGCGTCCAACGGATTCACACCCTTGTCTCCTCTCTCCAATCTTTTCTCGAGTTTGGTACCCGGTCCGCAGTACTGGTAGCCAGGTAGATGCATCTCGAAAGGTAACTTGTTGATGATGTCGTTCACGAGTCCCTTTCCTTCGGCCACGTTCCAAAATTTCGGAGGCAGCAGTAGTGTAATTGGATTGTTTCAAAGTCATACTTGGTACGAGTGTTTTTGTAGCCTCTTTTTTATCAATTGAAAATCAGTTTTTGACATATATTGACAATTTCTTGTCGACGTTTTAGCGCTTAGCGATGTTTTAGCAAAATTTCCTATTTTTCTTTTTTTTTGTACTCATACTTGGTACGAACGCCACGATCTTATGTGATATAACTTAACCTATTTATATTTTTTTTACGTATAGATGTACATGATGAATCCCCAAACAGATTTTTTCTAAGTTTTACTGTTTCCAAAATAATCCCATTTCCAGTTGCCATTTTGGATTTCCGAACATAGGTTCTATTCATATTTTTTCTTACGTATAAGCGTACATGACGAATCCGCAAACAGATTTTTTCTAAGTCTTACCGTTTCCAAGATAACCCCACTTCCGGTCGCCATTTTGGATTTCCGAGAATAGGTTCTATTCATATTTTACTTACATATAGGCGTACATGATGAATCCGCAAACAGATTTTTCCTAAGTCTTACCGTTTCCAAGATAACCCCACTTCCGGTCGCCATTTTGGATTTCCGAACATAGGTTCTATTCATATTTTACTTACATATAGGCGTATGTGACGAATCCGCAAACAGATTTTTTCTAAGTCTTACCGTTTCAAAGATAACCCCACTTCCGGTCGCCATTTTGAATTTCCGAGCATAGGTTCTATTCATATTTTACTTACATATAGGCGTACATGACGAATCCGCAAACAGATTTTTCCTAAGTCTCACTGTTTCCAAGATAACTAGTAGTCCAGTTTAGAGAGTTCACGGACCGAAAATGGGGCTCGGTGGGGCTCGCCTTAATGGACTTGTCTCGTAAGGCATGAGCCCCATTTTCTGGCAGTGTTGCCAGCTGCTTACTCGAAAAACTCATTTTGATTATTTGGAGCTTACCAAAACCTCAAAAATGCATTTTTATTAATTGAGGTTTACCAAACCTCAAAAACTCCTACTTTCTCTCTACGTTCAGCGCCTTATTTATTGTGCCGACACAACGTGATGAGTAAATAATGCAGTCTCACATTCTTGAAGGATGAATGCACTTTATTGTAATTTTCCAAGTCCCGGTCAAATGTTTGTAGATCGTGATTTTTGTAAACCTACCTCTCGGGAACAATGTGCTACACACACATACACTTATTTTCTCTCCACGTTCCGCGCCTCATTTATTGTGCTGACGATGTTTCACAGCGTAGAAAACAACACCAAAACATCAAAAAAACTCATTTTGATTATTTGGAACTTGCCAAAACCTCAAAAACTCATTTTTATTAATTGAGGTTTACCAAAACCTCAAAAACTCCCACTTTCTCTCCATGTTCAGCGTTTTTATTTATTGCGCTGACACAACGTGATGAGTAAATAATGCAGTTTTTTATTCTTGAAGGATGAATGTACCTTATCGTAATTTTCCAAGCCCCGGTCAAATGTTTGTATATCGTGATCTTTGTAAACTTCTCGGAACGATGTGATCTCTCTGCCACACACACACACGCCTCTCATTATTTCTGTATTGTGACGTGTTTATTTTGGTATGGGAGGACAGAGGACACCGAGACTCGATCGACACACTAAACCCAACCTCTCTACGCGTACTCTACGTCACCAAAAAAAGGTTAAAGGTTCCAAATAACAATAGTTAAGAGTTTCGCCAATCTAGTAAAGTGGATTGGTTGAAATCTCCAAGGCGTATTTTTGCATTTTTTTCAAATATGAACACGTTAAAACTGAACTGTCTTGGATTTTTGAGTTTTTGTATTTGCCCTGAGAAAATTCTATATAAAATAACATACCTGAAAATTATATTTGCAGTAGATTGATTTTTTTGAGTTTTGTAATCACCTCAAGAAATTCTATATAAAATAACATACCTGAAAATTGTATTTACAGTAGATTGAATTCTTGAGTTTTTGTATTCGCACACAAGAAATTATATATAAATAACATACCCGAAATTCTATTTACAGTAGATTGAATTTTTGAGTTTTGTAATCACTCCAAGAAATTCTATATAAAATAACATACCTGAAAATTGTATCGCTAGACACTTTTTGATTTCTGTGATTTTTTGGAGAAAGCATAATGGCATCCACCACCAGTTTCAATCGAAAAAATGATAAAACTGAATGTGTTACTTGCGAAAAATTAATATCTAAAACTAATATTAGCAAGCACAGGGCAAGATGTGGCGAAACAGGTTCGAGAATTAATCGTTCGTTACCTTCTAAGCCTTGTGCTCGATGCGGAAAGATGATTAGCATTGCAAATTTAAGTAAACACCTCAAAATTTGCAAACCATCGACCGGACAAGCATCGAAAAGAAAAATCGATAATGCAGATACGGAAGCTTCTACTTCCAAGCAAATTAAATTATCCAATGAAGGCAAACCAATTAGATCTGCATTCAACGACCAACTCCAGGATTTTTCAATTAAGTCAGAACCAGGCTGTGACATCCTTAGTTTCTTGGACGAAACGAAAACACCTGTACTAAATATTTTGAAAGATAAACTTGAAAACAACTCTATAAAAGTATATGTTGTTCTGTTTTCCGAATACGAGAAAGTCGATGGCACAACGAGTATTTTTTATCATTGTACAAAAAATCAGACTCTTCATTTTGCTGACGTTGAAAATTTGGACAACTTCTATTATAAAGTTTCCAACGAGCTGGTTAAGAAACACGACGATTTCGAGGCTAAAGGGTCGGGATGGTCTCTGTGTGGAAGTCCTCACACGTTAACTGTTTACGTGAATCGATTCTCGCCTCTTCGAGCTTCCAGCTACGTTCCTCTTCCACCGAACATTCAACACAAGAGGGCTGTGTTAAATATACAGAACAGCGATAACAAGTGTTTTCTCTGGTGTGTGTTGGCTGCACTGCATCCTGTTTATTGCAAAAATAATCCAGAACGGATTTATCATTACAAGCAATACGAGTCCGAATTTGAAAGTGTAATGTCTGACATCGAATACCCGGTGACATTGTCGGATATAACAAAGTTCGAAAATCGTACAGGAAAACGCATCGCTATTAATGTGTATTCCTTCACGTCAGATAAATATCTCGTGCACCCTGTCAGGATAAGCGATATCGACGATGACGATGCTTGTGTAATAAATCTCCTTCTTATTTCCAACGAGGATGATCATCACTACACGCTAATTCGTTCTCTATCACGTTTGGTCAGAAGTCAAACTACCAAGTATGCAAACAACATCGAAGTTTGCCCGAGATGCCTAACCACGTTCGACGATCGTGACCGACGTGATCATCAAAATCTTCATAGTCGTCAAATTGCTCTGGAGAAACTTGCCGAACATAAAATGTATTGCGGTGACAACAGACCGGCTAGAATGTTGATGCCCGAAACGAACGAAGTCGAAGAATTCAAAATGCACAAGGCATTGTTGGAACATCCCGCAATCATCGTCGCAGATTTCGAGGCGTTCCTCAAACCACTCTCCTACTGCGAACCGGATCCTGAAATTTCCTCCACAACGCCGTACCAGCTTCATCAACCTAATAGTTTCGGCTATGTTGTTGTGCGACGTGATAAAATAAATGAAGCATATATATACCGCGGGCCAAATGTAATCGAACACTTCCTGGAAAAAATGGTGGAGGAGGTTGAGGTAATTGGTAGCGTACTGCTTACATCAAAACCGATGGCACCTTTAACTGAAAATGAACTTCAAAATTACAATTCCACTGAGGTGTGTCCGGTATGTGATCAAAGTTTCACTGATGAGAACAAAAAAATATTCCACCACGATCATTTCAGCGGAAACTACATAGGTGGAATTTGCAACACGTGCAATCTTAAAATTCAGAAACCTAAATTCATCCCCATATTTTTTCACAACGGAAGCGGATATGATTTTCACCACCTGGTGAGACATCTTGGCTACGATCCGAAACGTATAGGTGTCTTGGCCGAGAATGAAGAACGCTATATTAGTCTCAACAAGCAAGTGTCGATTCCGGGAACGAAAAATACAATCGAGATGCGCTTCCTGGATTCGTATAGATTTCTCTCTGCAAGTCTGGATGCTTTAGCGAACAAACTCACCGACGATCAATTTAAAATAACTGGAGCTAGTTTTCCCAACGTAGACATAGAACTCGTTAGACGTAAAGGGATTTATCCTTACGAATATGTTAGTGATGGTTCTAAATTTAACGACGACGCTCTCCCACTTCCAAGAGAATTTTACAGCAGACTCAGAGAGAAAGGAATCACGGACGAAGAATACCAACACGCGCAACTCATGTGGGAGAAATTAGGATGTAGGACACTCGGAGACTACCACGATGCCTACTTAAAATTAGACGTGACGATACTCGCGGATGTTTTTCAAGCGTTCAGGAAAACGGCAACGAATATTTATAAATTAGATCCAGCGTATTTCTACAGTCTACCGGGATTAGCGTGGTCGGCAATGTTATTCCAGACAAAGGTCAAGCTGGAACTGATATCGGACGTTGACATGTTGCTATTTATCGAAAGAGGGATACGAGGTGGAATGGTGCAATGCGTACAGAGACATGCAAAAGCTAATAACGTACACATGAAAGAAGATTACGATTCAAATCGAGCATCGAATTACATCTTCTACTCTGACGTTAATAATCTCTACGGACATGCCATGGTACAGAAACTTCCTTACGGGGGATTCGAATGGTTAGATCCCACTTCGATAGACATTATTCATTTCGACGATAGCGAGTGTGGTTTCTTCGCAGAGGTAGATCTCCAATTCTCCGACGACCTGCACGACACGTTTTCGGATTTGCCTCCGACTCCCGAAATCAAATGTCCACCCGACTCGGTTCAGGACAAGCTTTTGTTAACATTGGACCCTAAACAGAGATACGTCGTCCACTACAAGAATCTCCGGTAACAAGTAACACATTCAGTTTTATCATTTTTTCGATTGAAACTGGTGGTGGATGCCATTATGCTTTCTCCAAAAAATCACAGAAATCAAAAAGTGTCTAGCGATACAATTTTCAGGTATGTTATTTTATATAGAATTTCTTGGAGTGATTACAAAACTCAAAAATTCAATCTACTGTAAATAGAATTTCGGGTATGTTATTTATATATAATTTCTTGTGTGCGAATACAAAAACTCAAGAATTCAATCTACTGTAAATACAATTTTCAGGTATGTTATTTTATATAGAATTTCTTGAGGTGATTACAAAACTCAAAAAAATCAATCTACTGCAAATATAATTTTCAGGTATGTTATTTTATATAGAATTTTCTCAGGGCAAATACAAAAACTCAAAAATCCAAGACAGTTCAGTTTTAACGTGTTCATATTTGAAAAAAATGCAAAAATACGCCTTGGAGATTTCAACCAATCCACTTTACTAGATTGGCGAAACTCTTAACTATTGTTATTTGGAACCTTTAACCTTTTTTTGGTGACGTAGAGTACGCGTAGAGAGGTTGGGTTTAGTGTGTCGATCGAGTCTCGGTGTCCTCTGTCCTCCCATACCAAAATAAACACGTCACAATACAGAAATAATGAGAGGCGTGTGTGTGTGTGGCAGAGAGATCACATCGTTCCGAGAAGTTTACAAAGATCACGATATACAAACATTTGACCGGGGCTTGGAAAATTACGATAAGGTACATTCATCCTTCAAGAATAAAAAACTGCATTATTTACTCATCACGTTGTGTCAGCGCAATAAATAAAAACGCTGAACATGGAGAGAAAGTGGGAGTTTTTGAGGTTTTGGTAAACCTCAATTAATAAAAATGAGTTTTTGAGGTTTTGGCAAGTTCCAAATAATCAAAATGAGTTTTTTTGATGTTTTGGTGTTGTTTTCTACGCTGTGAAACATCGTCAGCACAATAAATGAGGCGCGGAACGTGGAGAGAAAATAAGTGTATGTGTGTGTAGCACATTGTTCCCGAGAGGTAGGTTTACAAAAATCACGATCTACAAACATTTGACCGGGACTTGGAAAATTACAATAAAGTGCATTCATCCTTCAAGAATGTGAGACTGCATTATTTACTCATCACGTTGTGTCGGCACAATAAATAAGGCGCTGAACGTAGAGAGAAAGTAGGAGTTTTTGAGGTTTGGTAAACCTCAATTAATAAAAATGCATTTTTGAGGTTTTGGTAAGCTCCAAATAATCAAAATGAGTTTTTCGAGTAAGCAGCTGGCAACACTGCCAGAAAATGGGGCTCATGCCTAACGAGACAAGTCCATTAAGGCGAGCCCCACCGAGCCCCATTTTCGGTCCGTGAACTCTCTAAACTGGACTACTAGTTATCTTGGAAACAGTGAGACTTAGGAAAAATCTGTTTGCGGATTCGTCATGTACGCCTATATGTAAGTAAAATATGAATAGAACCTATGCTCGGAAATTCAAAATGGCGACCGGAAGTGGGGTTATCTTTGAAACGGTAAGACTTAGAAAAAATCTGTTTGCGGATTCGTCACATACGCCTATATGTAAGTAAAATATGAATAGAACCTATGTTCGGAAATCCAAAATGGCGACCGGAAGTGGGGTTATCTTGGAAACGGTAAGACTTAGGAAAAATCTGTTTGCGGATTCATCATGTACGCCTATATGTAAGTAAAATATGAATAGAACCTATTCTCGGAAATCCAAAATGGCGACCGGAAGTGGGGTTATCTTGGAAACGGTAAGACTTAGAAAAAATCTGTTTGCGGATTCGTCACATACGCCTATATGTAAGTAAAATATGAATAGAACCTATGTTCGGAAATCCAAAATGGCGACCGGAAGTGGGGTTATCTTGGAAACGGTAAGACTTAGGAAAAATCTGTTTGCGGATTCATCATGTACGCCTATATGTAAGTAAAATATGAATAGAACCTATTCTCGGAAATCCAAAATGGCGACCGGAAGTGGGGTTATCTTGGAAACGGTAAGACTTAGAAAAAATCTGTTTGCGGATTCGTCATGTACGCTTATACGTAAGAAAAAATATGAATAGAACCTATGTTCGGAAATCCAAAATGGCAACTGGAAATGGGATTATTTTGGAAACAGTAAAACTTAGAAAAAATCTGTTTGGGGATTCATCATGTACATCTATACGTAAAAAAAATATAAATAGGTTAAGTTATATCACATAAGATCGTGGCGTTCGTACCAAGTATGAGTACAAAAAAAAAGAAAAATAGGAAATTTTGCTAAAACATCGCTAAGCGCTAAAACGTCGACAAGAAATTGTCAATATATGTCAAAAACTGATTTTCAATTGATAAAAAAGAGGCTACAAAAACACTCGTACCAAGTATGACTTTGAAACAATCCAATTACACTACTGGCAGCGTGTTGATGATTTTGATCAGGTAACCTATGCCCTTGTCGTCGTTCACGATGAAGTTGGAAAGTTTCGTGCTGATCATGTCCACGATGCCAACCTTCTCGTTGTAGAAATTACGGTTGCCTGCATTCTCTTCGCCGGCTATCACCAACAATCGGTCCACGAGTTTCCTAACGTCGTCCACCCAAACGAATTCTTTGGGTAACGTGTTGTAGCGTTTGACGCCGCTGCCTGTTTTGACCTGGTTCCAAATCGGTTTGATGAGATTCCTGTACTTCTCGCCGCTGCTCGATTTCACCCTATTCTGCGAGGCGTCGTTGTTCTGGTACAAGGCATCCGTCATGATCAGAATTTCCTTGTAACTTTGGTAATCTTCGTCGGTGTAATCTTTCGGCTGCTTTTTGGCGACGAGTTCCCACAGTCCCACCGTACCCGGATACCTGTTCCAACTATCCTTGTCGCCTAAATTGACTTTAATGTCGTTGCCTTCGAAGGTCACCTTCGATTTCCCAATCTTCCACACCACACCGCCGCCTTCGCTGGTTTCCATGCTGGGATACAATCCGAACACTTCATCCTTGTCGAATTTCCCCGTGCTCAGGTAGTCTCGTGCCAAAGGTCCCAACTCGATTTTATCCGAAGACGTGCTCCCTATGGCTCGACGTCGTGCCGGTGCATCCTTCAGTTCGAACGGCGTCGAAGGAATGCTCGAAATAGGCGTGGGTACGGCGTAACTTTTAGCTGCGAGCGGTACGAGTTCGTTGATCAAATTTTTATTTTGTTCCGTGACACTTTTAATTTCTTTACCTAGACTGCTGGTGGCATCGATCACAGGTTGATCCTGACGTTTCTTCTCTTCGTAGAATCCGCGATTCTCGGATTTCCAACCTTTGAAGCGTTTCGCGAGGTAATCGCGAAGCTTGAGATTTTCGTCTTCGATTTTTCGTTTCGTCATGACGTTATTTATACACGTCGTTTCTCACAACGTTGCAACGTTTAGAAAGTCGTTCATTTTGTTTCTGTATTTTCCGTCGTTGGGTTTCCTCGTCATGTCGATCGTCGCGAATCCGAAATCGTCACCGTTCCAGCAAGTAGAGCAGCAGCGTTCCGAAAATTGATTGTAGTTCATGTCTCCGCCTACGTAGTCATCGTACGCGTGCTTGAGGTTGGTGTGATCTTGACGAAACAAACATATGAAATTAGCGTTGTCGCGTACTAACTGTTTTGGAATTTTGGAAAACGTTTGAGCTAGGTAGAAGCAATCCATTCCTTTGTGACGACCTTGCGTGAAAAAGTTGCGAATTTCATTTTGATTTTCCAGGATGGCGTCGTCGAACACAACGACTGAATTTTCACGACAATCGTCGAGTGGTTTTATTTCCGAGGCGAACGTTGCAATGTCCAGACCATCGTACAGTTTCATCAGTTGCTGGTATTTGGATTGCTCCAAACTTTTCGAGAACACGTACAGGTGCCTGTTCTTCCAATCTAACCAATTCGGTTCGAGGAGAAAATTGTCCACGAGCAGTGTCGTTTTCCCACACCCCGAAGGACCTACGATCAGACAGCGGATGCTGTCGGGAAGCAACTCGCCGTTCTTTTTTTTTCTCGTTTGACTTTCCGGATCCGGTAGACGCTTCACCACGTTCCACGTACTCACAAGATCACTTCGTTCGCGTCGATCCAACTCTTTTCCGGAAGTCCCAGCCATTTGACCAAAGGTTTGTCACCTTTCCTACGCAATACTTTCTCGATGAGGTACGTGTCGGGGTGTTTCGTTTTAGAGAGTTCCTCTTCGTAAAATCTTCCTTTCAAAATCTCGCCGCTACTATCTTTTATTATATACGTGTGTCGGTTTCCGGGTAGAACTCGAACCACCGTAAAAAGTTCCGTGCTCCAATTTTTTGTGAATCCCTTCTCGAAGGTGCGTTTGAATTTGCTGATCCTCACCTGGTCTCCAATTTTGTATTTAGCTTTTTTTGTCGTGGGTGTGTACTTTGGACAGTAAACAGTAGAAATTAAACGCTGCTCGTCAGACTTGGTAACGTCAACTGGCTTCATGCCTATCGTTCTGTGTACCGTATCATTATAGGTGTCGACGAGTTCCGGCAGGATGTCGACCCATTTGTAATTTCCCCGAAGCGTGAATCGTTTCCACATGTGTGTTTTCAAGGTTCGATTGAATCTTTCCACGATGCTGGCTTTGATGTGACTGAAGGTCGAATAATGTTGAATCTTGTGTTTTTGAATAAACTTTTGGAATACGGCGTTGTAAAATTCTTTACCGTTGTCCGTTTGCAGAAACCGTGGTCGTCTGCCACCGCTTTCGCGAAAAATTAATTTGAATGCTTCCGTGACGCATGTTCCCGTTTTCGCCTTCAAAGGTAGAGCCCATGCGAATTTCGAAAATGTGTCTATGACGGTGAGGAGGTACTTGTTGCCCTTGTTCAATTTATGTACGTTTTTCAAATTGCCGCTACTCATCTCCACGAGGTCACTTTGCCAGAGGTCGTCGATGCCCTTGGTTACCACAGCCAAACGTTCGTAGTTACGGCGTGCAGGTTTATGCAATTCTTCGACGATGGCTTGCCTAGACATTTTTTTAGAGATTACGTTTCAAGAGAAGCACAAGCGTGATGGGATTCAAAGAGGGTGGCACTTCGCTCGTGTTTTGAATGATCAGCTTATCGCCGGCACTCACGTCGAAAACGGTAAGATCTTCGTCTTCGTGTATTTCATATATGTTGTGCGTTTCGTTCCAACGTGCCAGAGGAATGTTTCCTGCTTTCTGGACACCACGATTCGATATCAAAGTCATGGTAGGAACGCTAGCTTTTCTACCGTGAGACCAGTACGAAAATTCGTTTATCTGAATCGTGCCATCGAGGAGAAACTTGTAGTACGGATGATAAGGATGTAACATGTACAGTTTGTTACCTTCGACAAACGTGGAGATTCTCTGTTGATTGGGAACGCTGTTGATTTCGATGGCTTGCAAGGTGAACAATTTGGCGAATTTAGTGTCGACGCCGAGCAGATTACTGTGAACGTGTATTTTCGATGGGCAGCAAATGCTCGATTATGGTATCCGTTACGGCAGAAAACGACGGTTTGATTTTCACTTCCACGTTCAACTGCTTGTAGTTTTCGTTGAGTTCTTGCAACTTGGCACCGAAAGAGGCCAGCGTCGATTCCTGCGTGGATTCCAGCACTCCAACTTGATCTCTGATGTTGACGACAATGTTCTGAAGGTTCTCGACTTGATTCAATTTCGAGCTCTTCTCGGTAAGATCGTTCACGATCCTTCGCATCTCTGTAAACTGCGTGTGAAGGTCGGCGACGCTCTGCGAAGTGGGCAGCGTCGACACCAGCGAACTAATTTCGTCTCGAATCTGTTCCACGTTCGCCGTTTCCGTTTCTAGTCGTTTCAGCATTCGAGATATGTTTCTTTTCAAAGCGTGCAATTCTTTGGAGGTGGGGAGATTGGCCACCCTACTCTCGAGATCGCTCAATGAACTTTTGATGTCGTTCGAATCGGATAGTGCCGTCACCGCCGTTTTCAATTTTTCCAAATCTTCGCTCGAAGGCACGCTCGTCCGTAACGATTCCAAGTCACCCTGTATGTTGTCGAGTACGTGATGAAAATGAGCAAGATTCGTTTCGACGTTTAAATTTTCTAAATATTCGATCTTCTGCTGAACCGTGCTTAACGTGTCTTGAATGCTCGTCAACGCTCTCGCTTCAGCGTGAATATTTTTAATTTCTTCGTTGATCAATTCCAAGGACGCCTGAAGCGTGGCGATGGTGGTTTGAATGTGTTCGAAATCTTGATAGGCCTCCAATTGAATTTTTATGTTCGCGACGCTTTTACCGATGACCTGCAGTTCGTCCGACGATGGTAGGTTCGTCATTGTATCTTCCAAAGTCTGCAACTTGGATTTAATTTCTTCCAACGTGCTGGTGAATTCTTCTTGTAATTTGGAAACAACGACATGCAAGCGTTCTGCGTCTATATCGTTCACGACGGTTTGAAGTTCAGAGAAATTCTTTTCTATTGCGGAAGTTCGTTCTTCGATTTCGAGTTTCAATTTTTCCAAATCTTCATTTTTCGATTGAAATTGCTGTAATTTGGCCAAATCATTTTGAAGCGAATCCACGCTCAACTGTATATTTTGAACGTTGTCGTAAGAAGGTACGTCGACATAATTTTTTATCAGCGTCTTCAGTTCGGAATCGATTTTCAGAATGGGGTCGAGACATTGCGTTTGGAGCGTAGCGATTTCCGACTCTAAACTTTTGTTTAAGGTCTCCTGCAAAGCAATCAAATCGGTCCTCAACTTCTTAACTCGAATGTCCAACATGAGAATCTCTTCTGCGTGGTCTACACGCTTGGTGTTGCCGAAAATGTCGTTAGGCATTTTTGGTTAACGGTTATTTATAATAGGATAAACGATTCGTAATTCTACAAAAAGAGGAATGAGTTTGTCGTAATCTCCGAGGAGTTCCATGTAAAGATAATCTCCTGCAGAAACATCGTACGTAATGTTAGAAAGCATCTTGTCGTGCTTGATTCGAAAAATGTTCTTGCCGGTAGAAATTTTGATTTCGCCTGCGTTTTCCGGATTCACGGTGATTTGAAGTTTCCCGTCGATCGGAATTTCGTAGAAATGTAAATTGTTATTAAAAACATAAAACATCTTGCCCACATCGTCATTCAGTTTCGTCCAAATGCTGTTGAGATGAACAATCAGTAAACCATTGAGTTTAGATAATACGGAAGGTAAGAGGTTATTGAAATTTGGCGGTGCAGTCTCCATGTTGATCTGTTTGCGGAAGCCAAAAAGATTCATTGTCCTTGTTAGTTATTTAAGAATACGGTCAAAGTTTTTTTTTGTAATAACAGGCAAAGTTTTTTTTTGTTTGCTTGCGTCACAATACAGGCACGCGCGCGCGCGCGTGTGTGTGCGACATATTGTTCCCGAAAAAGATTTACAAAGGTCACGATATATAAATATTTGGTCCCACAGTTGGAAAATTACGATAAGGTGCATTCATCCTTCAAGGATGAGAGAGTGCATTCGTCACAATACACGCGCGTGCGTGTAAAAATTATACACCGTGAAAAGCTACGACGAGTTGGAAACACTGCTGGTAGGGTTAACATACACCATAAAAGGCTACGCCTCGCCCCGAGTTGGCAACACTGCTTGTGAGGTTAACATACACCGTGAAAGGCTTCAAAATATCATATAGTGGAATTTTTGTAGAGTGGGTTGGCAACACCGACGAGTCTTGAATTATTATTTGAGGCTCGAATCATCATTTGATGCTCGAAATCATTATTTGAGGCTCGAAATCATCATTTGATGCTCGTCAGTGTTGCCAATTCCTATTTGTAGGTTAGCTTAGCCAGTGAAAGATCATATAGTGGAATTTTCTTCGGATGGGTTGGCAAAACCCAAGCCTCAAAAAAAAAAACATCCAATAGAGTTGCCAAATATAAAAAGAGGACAATAGGTCCCCCTCATAAAAGGCTACAGTAAAAACCCGCAGGTCGCCAACACTTGGCCCCCAACAGTGTTGCCAGACATAAAAAATACATGGACCCCTCAGGCCCTTTGATGAAAATTTACAGTGAAAAACCCAGTAGGTTAACAACACTGTCAAAAAATCTACGGTAGTGTTGCCAGATGTAAACAGAGGGCAATAGACCCCCCCCTCATAAAAGGCTACAGTAAGAGCCCACAGTGTTGCCAACTCTGTGCCCCCAACAGTATTGCCAGACATAAAAAATACATGGACCCCTCAGGTCCTTTGATGAAAATTTACAGTGAAAAACCCAGTAGGTTAACAACACTGTCAAAAAATCTACGGTAGTGTTGCCAGATGTAAACAGAGGGCAATAGACCCCCCTCATAAAAGGCTACAGTGGGCCCACAGTGTTGCCAACTCTGCCCTCAAAATATACATCATAAAAGGCTACGACGAGCCTCAAGTGATGATTCGAGCCTCAAAAGATTATTTAGAACCGGGCCACCTGTACTACTACCGTTTGGCCAAACAACTGTCTTAATGCTTCAATTGATTGTTTATGGATGTCAGACGAGGCCCATTTTCATCACAATGACTTCTTCAATAAGCAAAATTTCCGATATTGGTCCCTTGAAAACCGGCGTATACTGAATGAAGTGTCGTTACACATCAACAAAGCGACTGTTTTGAGTGTCATCGTCTGGCATCATGGGCCCTAATTTTTTTTAATGGTGTTATTCTTATAATACGCTGTGCACCACTCCACTCTCCATGATAACTGAATGGCATGGCACCTACTTCATATTTTGCGAAGCGCCACATTCCTCGCAGTGTTGCCAAGTTACGATTTTTAAAAAAAATACCACATTTTTGAGACGCCCTTTAAACATATGCACTAGTTTTTGTTTCTTAATAAACAATCTAAATTCACAAGTTATTTTTGTACATTCTATATTTAATGAATGCTGTACTTTTCACTGGTAAGGTAGTTACATTGTCAGTCCTTAGTCTATGTAATTATGGGGGAATGTTTGTATCTGTTTCGAGGCTATATTATATTCGTCAAGTCTACACACTAAATTGCAAATGCATCAAAAAGGTTGATGGTGATTGGTTTCTCTGAAACGATCCTGCCTTTTCTTCTCAATTGATGCATTGATTGATTGATTTGTTGTTTTAAGTCCACTTTTTGCACAGTAAGGCTAATCGGGACTGGACCTACAGTTTAAAGTGGGATCAGAACCACTTGTGCCTCCACCGGGTATCGAACCCGGGACCCCTTGATTACAATGCGACGACGCTACCACTGCGCCATCGGGAGGCCCTCTCAATTGATGCAGTTTTAGTGCATAATTCTGAACAATATATGATAAAAGTGCACTTTTATGCAATTCTGTGTGTATTTTGATGCACTCAAAAGTGCATCAATAGTAATTTATGTACGTTAATGTGTTACTTTAGCCAGTTGACAAGTTTTGAGTTCTGCGTTAAACAACTTAACCAAAATAAAATGGCCTAAAGGTATATTACAGCAGCTTTTAATCAAGTATACTATGAAAAACCTTAATAATGTTACTGTACGCTTTTCATTATTAGCATAACCTGATAAAGGTCATTGCAACTTAATTGGGTACCCTTGCTCGCTGCTGAATGAACAAAGTGGCGCCTAATAACCATAATACAAATATAATTACAACTCCCTCCCCCTCTAGAAAACAAAATATAATTAGCTATAATCATTAATAAAAAGCTATTTGCCTTCCAAATGTGGCTTTTTTGTTGTTTATATGTTGAGTGGGGGAGGGTTCTGTAACAAACAAAATGGACCCTTTGGCGCTCGTGTTATTGTTTGACGTTTCCTCGCTGTCATGAGGTACATGCCGCTGTCACGACTCGTGTCCCAGTGGGCCCATGGAATTATATACCCGTGAGAGGGAGATAAGCACAAAAGCCTTCGTGCAGGACGTCACAGGGGATATGTGAATCCGATGAGGATAGCTGGCTGCAACTAGCCGTGTTTAAGGTGGATTATTTCGAAGTCAAATCCCCCGCTGGAAGCCAAAATTCGTTGCGTGGAGATGCAAGAGTCGCGGATGTTTTTTTTTTTTGTACTTTATTACTATGAATGCCACTTGTAGAAAACACAAACAGTAAGCTTTGAGACTAAAGTATCAAGCTACACTGGGGGTTTCATACTGAAACAAGCACGGGTTCATTCAGTCAATAAGAAAGAATTCACCGCACGTGCGGAAACAACATAGTGTGGTTACACGTTGCACGGCATTGAGATAACGGCCCAGTTCGAGCGACACGTGCAGCTTATCGTGTCGCTTCGATTCGAAAGGTTCAACTTGAAGGTTGGTTTTCAAGAGATAAGTGTCACTTGCCTCTTGTCGCTTCGGTTCGAAATATTTCAATTATTTCTTTAGAGTGGTTTCCAAGAGTCTTGCTTCGGTCTGAAAGCTACCTGAGAAATTATTGTGAATGACAGTGTTTACGTGTGTTTGTGTTGTAACATACACGTAATGGTTCACCCTATGTCGTCATCATCCTTTTGTGTGTAAAGGTTAGCAACAAAATAGGATACCTACACATTTCAATACACTAACTATTTGAAATATTTAAAAACAATAATGTAAAGAAACTGTTACGCTGGATATTCTATCTGGTGGGTTGAGTAGAAGTGTGTCCCCAAGGATATAATGATGATAATACATTTGGAATGAAATTGGTTTCTTTCTATTAGTTTATGATAGTTATTATTGCTTACAGGCCGAGACCAAGTGTTAGGTAATAATCAAAATCTAATTATTGATAACAACTCGTTTGAACCAGTTTCCAAATTCAAATACTTAGGAGTAATATTAACAAATGAAAATTATATTAAAGAGGAAATAAAAAGTAGGCTTAATTCAGGAAATGCATGTTACTTCTCTCTTCATAAACTTTTGTCTTCTCGTTTAATATCTAAGAAACTAAAAGTTAAAATATACAAAACAGTAATTTTGCCTGTAGTATTATATGGATGTGAAACTTGGTCCCTTACATTGAAAGAAGAACATAAATTGAGAGTATTTGAAAATAAAATCCTTAGGAAAATCTTTGGACCTAAAAGGGATGAGGAGACAGGTGAGTGGAGAAGGTTACATAATTTAGAACTACATAATTTGTATTCATGTCCAGATATTATTAGAATAATTAAATCAAGAAGACTTAGGTGGGCAGGCCATGTGGCACGAATGGGAGAGGAAAGAGGAGTTGGGAAACCTGATGGTAAGAGACCTGTAGGAAGGCCAAGACGAAGATGGAGGGACAACGTTGAGATGGACCTAAGGGAAATCGGTAGAGATGGAAAAGAGTATATAGATCTTGCTCAAAATAGGGAAAGATGGAAGGCCTGTGTTGCTGCAGCCATGAACCTTCGGGTTTAAGAAGGCTAGAGAGTTAGTTAGTTAGTTAGTTAGTTAGTTATTATTACATAATAGAGAAATGCTTCTCAACCTTCTTGAAACCATGTCCCGGTATTTTTTCTTTTCTTTAAGTCAATGCCCCGAGTCCAAGAATTTTCGTTGGAAATACCTTTCCAGTATTTTAGTTTTTATGCATGAATTAACAAACCCATTAAATTAAATATTGATAAATAAATTCTAGCATGATCATAAGGAGTAATAATAGTTTGATTAAGTGTAGGATTATATAAATATAAAGATATGGGTGACGAAGTGATAACGTCGTCTCCTTGTAATTAAGTGATCCCGGGTTCGATACCCGGTGCCGCCAATGAACATCCATGATACGCACTACCACGTTGCTCCACGCAGAATCTAATTACGAGTGAGTTCACTTCCCACGCCTGAACACGGACACCATCACAAAGCGACCGCATTAACCCTTCACACTTCAAGGATCGGCGGAACAGGACTTTTCAACATTCAAGGAGCGGTCCTTCAGATCGAACGAGAACAACTTATACACGGGTTAGCGTCCTTCACCGCGCAACGGGGAAGTGGGGACAAGGAGAAAGAGGGTGGAGAAGAAAAAGAGAATGCTAATTCTCTCTTTCCCATCCGTTTGACATTTCGAATGCTTCGAGTGGGGAGAGGGCAGAAGTCTCTCTCTTTCTCTCTCGCTCGCTCTGAGGCTGTCACAAGCTACTCCGAATTCAAAACTGGGAAGGGAGGAGGTGACGTCACGGGATGAGGATCTGGAGCAGACATCGACAACAAGCTTTCCTTTCTGCTTGCGTGCAATTTTTTTAACTCCAGTGGGACAAAATTGAAAGGCAGTACGATTACGTTGGTGCATTTTAATGTCTGTTAAAAAAAGGTTCTCATTAAAATGTCAGACGTGTCAAATCCATAACCCTTTTCTCTTCTCATCTCCACGTCAACATCATGTTTACGTGGATAATGCCGCACTTTGAAATGGCGCATCCGTTCAGTTAGAATTATTGCATTCAGAAATTTCTGTGGCGCTAATCAGAGAATGTCCCTACGATTGTTCGACAAATATATTAGTGAATTTGGGCCTCTAGGGATTTGGAACAATGATGCCACTTTAATGCTGATTTGATTTCAAATAAATGTACAGAGAATAATCGGGACGGGATGTTTAGATTTGCAGGGAACTCAAACTTCAAAATCACTACCCTCACTGAAAATCTCAGTTTATAGTTTAGTGACAAGCATTTGTGAGGTGATTACTGTTTCAAAATATATCGGGATGAATGAAAATTATAATGGTTTTAAGATATTGTAGTTATAATATTGAATATTTGCCTTTATTACTACATTGCTAATGTAAAATTAGGGTATTATCTTCAGAAAATACTGACAGTATTCTATGCCGACAAGTAAAAGAAAGAGAAACAGATCTTCTTGCACTAATTGTATATTTAGCTCTTCCAGCTCTCTTGAATCTTTTTTTCGTTTGATGGTGATAGACATTCAGATCGCACGTTCTTCGAAAACAACGCTTTGTCATTAGGTCGTACCTCGGAATTTTCAATAGTGGAGCGCTCCAAGTAAAGTAACCATTATAGGAACACTTAGCTGAATCGGATGGCAATATTGGCTGGATTGGAATATATAACAGAGAAGTTTAAACACAGAAATATCCAATCCGATGAGATATCGAACGCCACGGGAGTCCCCTCGCCTTACATCTAATAACCAACCTCCTCTCTTCCCTTCGGGTATAACGTAGAACCGTCCTGGTGTTTCAAGGGAAGCCGCCACTGCATACTACGTAAAACAACAGGAACATTGGTACTTACCCTATACTCTGGTGACGTCTCCCTGGGTGCTAATGCTCTGCTGGCTACCGATATCCTGGTTTTGAAAAACGACCTCCAGATCACTCAACCGAGATATCCCGTTCACTTCGCTGCCCAAGCACTTGGTATGAATTCGTAGTGACTCCTCAGTAAGAACGTGTGTAAATTTAATTATGAATTTTTATTATCACAATAATAGCAAGCTGGATTTCTCAATTATTTTAAAACTCGATTACTGCGAATGTGAAAATAAAATAGTAACCAGTTTCCTGGCTTTGTTTTGAATTTTGTGTTGAGGGAAATTAGCAGAATTATGTGCCATCTATGTACGAAAATTACAGCCAAGAGCGAAATAATACAGGGAAGGTGGAACTATCAATAAACGCGTGGCGTCACCGCTGCGTAGGTAATGGTGGGCTATAGCACAACACTAAATACTCTTATCATACTCAAATAACGGACATGAGAGATACTTAAACAACTCCAAAACATTTTTGATAGGAGGATATACATTTAAAGTAGACTCCGTGATAACCTGGTAGCAAAGTCGTCGCCTTATAGCCAATGTGTTCGGAGTTCGATACCGGAGGTTCGAATTCCACTTTAAACTGTAGAGACAGTCTTGATTAGCCTCTCTGTGCATAAAGTGGACTTAAAAAGAAACTCCAAAACATTTAAGGTAAAGGTACAAACAGGAAATAAATAGAAAGGAAACATGAAGATAGCAAGAGAAATAGTTGAAAGGAAAGATAGAAAAAGAGAAGTCAAGAAGAACATTGGAAAACATGAGGCAGAGCCCTTTTGAAGATATATTGTCCACCTCTGAGACGATGCATACTCTGGCGACCTTACTGACAGCAGATCTTCAATTCAAGTATTAGTCGGTGGGGCGATAGTATGAACTAGGTTGTTCTAACGGTGAGGACGCCTAGTGAATTTATCTGTTTGACGCTTCGCCGCCTTATCGTTAAATACGAAGAAAAACTTTTCCCCTCAACAGAAGAAACACCCAATGCTCCTTACGCACCAATCGGAAGTTTCACGCACTTTCCTCGAGAGAGCGTCCGTCAGAGGGAGCAGTTTAGCAAGGGAGCCGCGTCATTCGTTAATCCCTCAGGAAACAACAGGCGTTAATTGGACAAGTCGCGGTTGTTTGTTTAACATGAGTAGAATCCCGGAAGGATTCAGCGTCACCTTCCAAGTTTGAGTGGCAGAGCGACCTTCCCCACTTCGGGCTTTGCTTTTATACTCCGGGAAGATTCGGTTCGAGGCTTCTGCGCTGAGATGGCTGCTTTTCTCACTAATCAGAGACGGGAAGATGGTTTTTTCTCCATCTATTGTTTCCAAACTTACGCCGCTGCTAATTCCTTAGTTTAATGTTCCCGGTAATACAAGTGAAGTACAAGGAAGAAAAAGCCTTTGATAGTGGCACATAAGATGGTTAATGATCTTCGCATACACCTAGCACGTTTTCATAATGATCTCCGAATGGCGTGGAGGTAACGCTGTTGCCTTGTGCTAAAGGGGTCCGGGGTTCGATCGCCGGTGGGAATGCATTGCTCAGTGGTTTATATCGCATTTTAGACTGTAGGCCCAGTCTCAATTAGCCTATGTGACCATAAAGTGGATTTAGACAATTACTTTTATTACTGAGATCAGACGAGAATTTGAGATTCAGTTTTGTTTCAAGCTCACGTTTATGCACAGTTAGGCCAATTTGAAGTGGACCTACAGTTTAAAGTGGGATCCGAACCACTATGTGCCTCAACCGGGTACCGAACCCGGGATACCTTGATTACAGTGCGACGACGGTTTTTGTCTCATCTTACAATGCCTTTCGATCAGTCCCGACTTCGCTTTATTCTCTTTAAATAATCGTTACAATTTTTTTTAAAAAAATAACTTATTCAAACCAAGAAACGACATGCATTTTAGCACATTCAACACACTTGTAATTAGACAATTTCTCTTGGCATATCTGATGTGACAACGATTAGATAAATATCCGAAATAAATGATTGGGCTCTTGTGCGAAATCAGAAAAGTTGCAATATTTTACCTTGAAATTTTGCAAAAATTATTCCAGGAAGATCTGAAATTACAGTACAATCTTGCTTCCTACTTGCTGATTTGGAAGAAAAAGAGCGGAGCAGCGCCCCCTATTAGTCCCTGGCTCATCCCCTTGAATATTAGGGATCTATCTCAGCATACTTTTTATATACAGGACTAATTTTTACCAGAAAATTACACTTTCAATTACTTGAACAAGAGGCGTCTTTTCGATATTCCTAGTTGATTTTTATATCAAGCGCACTTCACTTGCTGAATCAAACATGGAAAAGAAATTCATACATTTGGAAAGACAGAAGGTAAAATAGAACGTAGATGTAAAGGATTGTGGATTTATACGGAAGTAACAGACAAATCTAAGTTCCTCTTACCTGTGGATCATATAATTTTCAAAGTATAATTTTACTCTGTTATAATGATAATAATTTGTATGTCCACGAATGATTATTTCTTTGCCCCTGGCAAGAAGTTAACTGCTTTATCATGCGCTATGATATTTTTCGTGCCTTATATGATTGATTGATTTGGTTTATTTTACTTCGCTATTCTGTCATTTTTGGCTAATTGCGAGGATCAGCACGAGTGATAATGGGATGGAATTGATGAAGGAACGCTCACAAAGAGCACCCATGCCCGGGCCATGATTAGAACCCGGAACTCCTGGCGTACTAGGGCACTGTGCTAACAACTCCTTCGTGGAGGTCGCCGTTCGTGCCTTACACACACACACACACACACACACAAAATTCACTCACTCACTCACACATTTGTGTGTGTGTTTTTGTGAGTCCAGCACTGTGCATGAGATACTTCAAACAACGTGGCTACTCACCTGGAATTCCTTGAATTCTGGGAATTCTGCGTGAATTATAGGCTCCGGGATTTATGCGTGAAGTTTTCTCCGTAGACGTGAAAAGTTTCAAGTTCTATTTTTCAAAAATCTCATTGTCTGTACTCATATTTTTATTTTCCCTAAGAAAAGTTTTTCACAGTTTAACATATATTTTTATCGAGAAAGAGAAAGCTGCGTGAAAAATAAAACAGGATTCTTTCAATGCGTGTTCTTTGTTAGTGTCCTTTGCAGAACAATCTATCTGACGGACGGAAGATTATTTGAAGGTAAAATATCTTCAAGATTAGTATATCCCGTAACATTTGTGACGTCTATTTGCACTTCGAGTCTGAGTATGTCAAATCGCAAATGCAAACATTTGATTAGAATATTTGGATACATTGGAATCACACACATTCTTAATATATTTGTGTGTTGGTGGTGAGGGGCGGTAATACATAACGTTGAAACAGAGAAATCACCCGCTTGTATCCTTGAATTTTTTTAAAGTTCGCCTTGTAAACCGGGAATTATACTTGAATTCTATCATGGTCCTTGAGTGGCCACCCTGAACCAGTATTTCGCGAAAGAAATAAAAGGACATAGATTTATTCACAAGTAAAATTGTTATCTTTTCTATCTGTGTATAAGATTAGCTATCGCATTGTAATACTTCTGATATGAGATGGAAACTTCTCTTAATTTTTCCTAAAGGGCTTTAAACAGCAGCTTTTTTCAAACATATCTTGGCAACGAATTCTTCACTTTTACATTGTAAAGTTCAACAGATATTCTTGCTAGGTGGTGCAACCCGTGTTTATGTTATAAATATTATACACCTGTGAACTTCTTTCACTTGTTATGTGTCTCTTTTGTGATAAATAAACCAACCTAATGCTAAATTTCCATGGGTATTAGCATAGATATGGGCAAAAAATAGTTTCTCTTTTGCCATTACAATCAACAGTTTTCGTTATTTTTCCTTTATTTCCTCCTTTCTGTCTTGCATTGTTTTGGTTTTCAGTCCCTTTTCTCATTCGTTTCTACATCTTGTTATTTGCTGTCCCATTTAATATCTATCCTCTTGTTGTCTTCGTTTCATCCTGGAAGTTATACAACCCATTTTACTCTTAAGCTGTGCGGAGTTGCATAGACGCAAGGCAAACTTGAAACTTGCCGTCAACTATTCTCCAGGAATGTTCGGAGTGTAATGCACTGAGCTAAAAAGAATGACGTTTTGGTTCTGTTTAGAGCTAGACCAGATAGGAACAAGAACCCCTTCTTTTGATGATAGCCACACAACGTCAATATTTACCGCTTTTGCTATTGTTCTGTTTCCTTGGGCTCTGATTTTCTTGCCCCCTTCCCTCCCAAACCAGTTTTTGAAACTTCTCTAAGCAGTTGAAATTAATGAGGAAAAGAGTTACCTTTTTTTCGCCCTTTGGCGGTTCCCTTTCTTTTCTTTCTCCTTCAAAAAAAAGAGAGAGTAGAGGTCCGTAATTGTTGTTGAAAGCGCTTCCAACAATAGAGACCCCCTTTCCCCCTCATTTTCATCTCTTGAAGAGACGAGAAGTGGAAAGTTTTCTTTCTGCTAGAAACTTCTTCTCCCAAGATTTAACTTTTTAGAGTAAGATTTTCATGGCGATCCTGCAAGCCTATTCCATCCCCTCCTTTTCTTACCTTTCCGCTTTAAAAAATTCAAAGTTCGTGGAATTTTAACCATCTGAGAGTTTTCACAGCTTCTTTTTTTCTACTTGTTGTCTTCTTCAGTGCTTCTTAATGTCACTTTCTCTCCGTTTCCAAAAAAATCACAAGAGCTTTTCTTATCTTAAAATTACCGCTTTGGAGCATCTTTCTTATTTCATCGTATACCTCTGTATTTCTGGAAAAATCTTTGAAGTTATATTTTATCTATGAGTGTAGCAGTTCAACACAACCAACGTTCGAAAGCTTCACATAGAAAATAATACGAATATGTGGACACTGTGTTCATCAGTCAGGAAGCTGTTGTATCGAATTTATTATAACCATGTAAGGGGTAAATTGCATTTTATTACTCCATATAAACCATATACATTGGTAACATTGTTAAGCCTTGTTACTATGTTAATAAAACATTAAAATGCTGACAAAGGCAAAATTTATTGTATATAATATTGTATATAAACTAAAAATGTAAGAAGAACGTCTGAAGAAGATTCTGTTATAAGGTGGAAACGGTATGTTTTTTGTGTATTTTTTTATACAAGAAATTTTGCCCTGGTCAGCATTTTAATGTTTCATATACATTGCTTTTTCGATGATTCAGTACAGTTCCGTTTTTCCAATGCAAGACAAAAATTAATTACAAAATTTCTGTAATTTACAACGTACGTGTACACTTATGCTCTAATATTCCTAAACTATATAATATGTAGTTTTTGAAACTTGTCATTTTCTTTTCTCCTTTTCGTCGTTGCCTTGTAATCATGGTGTCCCGGGTGTCGATACCCAGTGGGGGAACATAGTGGTTCGGATCCCACTTTAAACTGTAGGTCCAGTCCCGATTAACCTTTCTGTGCATAAAGTGGACTTAAAACATCAAATCAATCCAAAATATTTTCTGCTTTTAATGCATTTCGAAGATGAATGAATATTTTATTTCATTTTGATTATTATTTTTACATGGTTTGATCAATTCAAAATTGCATTTATAGTTTCCTAAAATCCTTTTTGCTTTCTACTTTCTTTCTACCCCCCCCCTCTCTCTCTCTCTACTTACCTTTCTCTGTCATCTCTCACCTCTTTTCATCTGTTTCTCTGTTATTTATCTCTCTGCATGTGTCCGTTTTTCTCTTTTTGATTATCTTCACCTTCTCTCCCTGCAGCACTGTAGTACGTACTATCGTAATTTCCACATGTTGGAAATTTGAATAAGTATTTTGTTACAAGTATGGTGGAATAGCAGAACTATTTTTGGCACGAACGTACAAGTCTTTATTTGTGAAACGTCTCTGACAATTTAACTCGCCTCACGGCGTATGGAATTAGAAACCATTTGACTTATTTTCCTAAATATTATAATCAAAACACTCAAGGGTTTTAAAACCCATTATAATGTCTGAAATTGTGTCTTGTTTCAAATATTGTTCAATATCATTATGTACTTAGTGATAGACCTCTTTTCATCTAGTTGTGTGTAAAGTGAACTTCAAAATCTACTTTCCTCAGCGTCCGTCTTTCTGAAATTAATCTGATTACAATGGAAAGACCCTGTCTGATGAACGCAGTATTAAATCTTCAAAGGTCTCTTTAAGAGACAAAACAGCAGAGGAACGTATTGTACAGCTACTCGTTAATTCCACTATCTCTTTCACCATTTTCTTAATTAGTCTTAATTTGCTTTGAACTTCAAAAACTTCAGTTGGTTAATCATTGCCTCTTTGTTAAATAACTTGATGTAGTATTTATTGTTAGACTGCATATTAAGAGGAGTCCTCATTTTCTCTAGCAACTATTTGAAAATCTCATGAAGATAATAACTAGAAAACAAAGATACTAGATAAAATAGACTGCAAACGAACTTCTTTATCACAAGTAGGAAATAATTAGCAAAGACTATGCGTGCTGTTACAGAGAATAGCACCAAGTCTTGATTTAAGATTCCACTTTGGAATGAAAAGGAACACAGGGTCAGTACGTGTGACTAGATTCGTCATTGTTGTTGTTGTTGTTGAGTTGATGTTTTAAGTCCACTTTATGCACAGTATGGCTAATCGGGACTGGACCTACAGTTTAAAGTGGGATCCGAACCACTTGTGCCTCCACCGGGTATTGAACCCGGAACCCCTTGATTACAAGGCCAGGACGCTACCACTGCGCCATGGGGGAGGCCCCTAGATTCGTCATGTTTGCCAAACAAGATAGGTATAGATTTGTGTAAGGACACAATGACTTTTTCATTTGAATGACTGAATAATTTTCTTCTGTGTAATATATGTAAAATAACGTCTCATAATATGTATAATACATATGAAAATATATGCATATTATAATATGCATATTATATTATAATATATATATATATATATATATATATTTATATATATAGACGCTTCTCTCATATTTGATGAGCACATTTCAGAAATTTGCAAGAGAGCAAAGAAGATGATTGGATTATTTTTATCATGGAAAGTTTTTAAAAAGAAGATACCTTAATATTCCTGTAGAAAACGATAGTTCGTCCTATTCTTGAATATGCAAATGAATTATGGTTTCTGACAGCCACCAGTCACCTTCAAAAAGTTGAATCAGTTCCAAAATTTTTATGAGGTTATTATGCACAAAGTTTAAAGAAAAATTATGACCAATTGAATTGTTAACACAGTTGAATATGTTTACCTTAGAAGAAAGAAGAAACATGAAAAGTATAAATTTTGTAGAGAAGATCTTAAATTTCCAAATTGACAGTGAATATGTTTTGAATAATATAGCTTATAAAATTCCAGCTGATCTTGTTGAAACCTACAATTTGAATTTATGATGATGTATAAGATTGTAGGATCCACTGTTTCATTTTATAATTATGTATTCAATTTTTAAAATTTTGTATAACCAATTTTTAGTGTTGTAGCTGGTTAACTTAAATAAATATTATTATTATTAGAACAATACACAGTTAATTGCACAATATAATATAACATTTATTAGTATGAGAGATATAATAGATCTCGTTTGAAACTGTAACTTGAAGTGTAAATATCCTGCTCTCACTATGTTATTCTACAGCTTATGTATTTTATCCGTGTAACTTTGTACTTTTTTAGTTGACTTAGTGCTGTATTAGGTTTTATACGGTGCTCAACACTTAAAATAAACTATTGTTATTATAATACATTATTCGTATATATTATATATGATAATATATATGAAAAATATAATATATTTTTCTTTGTTGATGTTCTGTGGGTGGGAGTGGATTTTGCTAGATTGTGCTTACGTTCGTAATGTATTGATTGATTCATTTGATTTATTTTACTTCGCTTTTCTGTCACTTTTGGCTAATTCCGAAGATAAGGATGAATGGTGAAAATATGAAAGAGATGAAGGGAGAATCACAAATACCTATGGGCAATACACAACACAAGCTCTATAGAGGACTCTATTGGCCAAGTGTCCAGACGCCAGAGCCCAGTTAGTCTCCAAAATGCAGTCCAGGGAGTACTACATGAAAGTGATGTTGACACATTCGTAATATAAAATGGAGTTGTCAACAACATGGCGATCTGGAGCGGAGATTGAAGACAGGTTTCGCTTTTTGAACAGTATGCAAGTGAGCGGGAGTGATTTCACATGCTTCGCGTTAACTGTATGTCGTAGATTGCGATTGTACTTGTGATCTTATTGGCTGTGATCGAAATGACATTAGAATTATTCTTTTCATCTCTTCAGGAATTTACTGGTTAAACTAAGGAAAATTATATAAACCTGTATATTGCTTGCAAACTCATTACGAGGGATATATCTTTAGTTAGGATTTAAATTCTTCTTTCAGTTATTTCTGACTCTTATGTAGCTTGGTCTAGTCGTGTTGCTCGCCACAAGAGAAGAATGGTATTTTCCCAGTAACGTAAGTGTACATCACAAAATTTGATCCTGAACTTGTAAAATCAGTTACCCTTCAATTTCGTTCAGACTTCTTGAAGTGAACAAACTCTGGTGTACATTCCTGTGAAGAGGCACGCACATGACAGTGTTTCGGAGCTGGTTGCAAACAAAAGTTCTATGTCTCTGTGTGAAGATGGCACTGAATGGAATACAAAATGAAGCAATCATTTTCATAGACACTGTTGCATACGTCACAATTAATAGTCCTACAAAAATGTGAAAAAATTGCAGTGTAAAATGTACAGTGAAGCAGTGTGTAAATAGCAAAATATGCCTGCTAATAGGAATTATTATGTTGTACATCGTTTATTTCTTTATATTTTTATGCCAGATACATGGTAACCGAGCTATGCAATTTTAAATTTTGACGTCTAAACTTATGGTGTCCTCAATACTTCTTCTTTAGTAGGGTAAAACGAGGAGAGACGCCGCACCTTTTCATAACTGAATAGAAAAAAAAACATCTCTGCTTTTGTGGAAATTTATCGACATGAAAACTTAACTACAGTCCTTGCACTTTAAGAAAAAAAATAATTGGCATCCATTAGGAAGAATTTAAATGTATATTTTTTCAAATTACAAAAGCATTGAATTTTGAGTGTCATGAAAAACACGAGGAGAGATGCCGCACTGACTCACTTCTGCCTCTTTAAGTTCTTCTCACGAACATTCTTCCTTCCACAGTCCACACACATTGTTCCATACACAGTGCAGGTTTCGTGTAACCATTTCGAACACGTAACACACTGGATCCAGTCAGATTTGGAAACCGTGAGGAAGTAATTCTCCAAGCATTCCACACAATTGTTGATGTTTTGCTCAGATCCACTCGCTGTAGCATCTGGCGCAGTTTGCTTTGTGCCGGTTGTTTTTTTCTTCCTGTCCTGTCTTGATCCTGGAAGTTTATTGTGAGTGTTTTGGTTTCATATTTGCAAGTCTGGAAGCGGAATTGAGCATTTCGGCTGACTGTTTGAACCTTTTACATTGGCGAGGAACTTCTGGAATGGGACTCGGCTGGCGGAGGTACTTACGGGGGCTTTCCGTGGGTATGGAACTACAGGTAGATGTCGAAGGGTTTGAATTTATTCCTGGTAATTGATTCTGGGGCACAAAAGGAGGTTGTTGAGTTACTTTTGGTGTCAGTTGTGTTGCTTGCGAGGTTGTTGGTTTAACTGTGACAGGTGAGAGACTTCCTGAGGTACTCGATGAAGGTGACTCTAGATCCTGCGAATCATTATGGTCAGATATTTTGGTGCAGGTGGATGAAAGTGGACTAGGACCTGACTGACAAGCATCAGGAATGGAAAAGAAGTAGTCGGGAATAGCATTTGAATTCAAAGGGTAAATGCCACAGTCTCGGAAACCTGAAATGGCATTTCCAACAGAAGCAGCTTTGTTCCACGCCGCACCAATGAGAGAGCCTGCTTGGTATCTTGTGATATTTCTGTCTTTATGGGTCCTCATCTATGATGTTGCTTCCTTGTTGTAATATGATTTTACTGGACCAAATACAGATCGGTCCAAGGGTTGAAGGGCTTGTGTAGTGTGACTTGGCAAACACAAAACGATAACACCAACTTCAGAAGCTCTAATGCATGGACATGTGATGAATGTCCATCTAGGAGTAGAAGCGTTTTGCCTGGATGTTTCCTGGGAACGAAGTGTTCTTTGAATCATTTCATTAACAGATCAGCACTGATCTACGACGATTTAGGGTTCATGGAGACATCGGATCCTGGAGGAAGTCCATTAACGAATTCAGGTTTTATATTCACACCTTTCATAATAAGAACAGGAGGAAGAAATGTTCTTTCTGCACTGCAACACCCTATCAGCGTTACATTCTCCCCTTTCTTTTGGAGTCAATGTGTGCACAGTCTTTGAACCTTTGGAGGTCACAACCTTTCCAGGTCTGTTAATGAGTGGGAATCCTGTTTCATCGACGTTAAAAATGTTACCTGGTTTATTCATTAGATCATGTTCTTCCATAACCTTTTCTAGCAACGTAAAATAGTTTTTCACATCTTCATGATTCATTCCTTGAGCTCTGTTGATAGAGAGGCCTTGAGCTTGTCGCAAAGAAAGTTCAGGATTTCTCCTCAGGAAGGAATTTAACCATACGTTTCCTGCCATCTGCGATTCATGCGAGAACGTGTGTTTAATATTTAATTTTTTAGCAAATTTGTACGCCAACACCCTAACTGCTTGTCTGTCTGGATCAAAATCTGCTGCACCTAGACGTTGAATATGGGAAACTAATTTGTTTTCATTATGTGCACCGAAAACCCCTTCAGGTCCAAGACTCTTTTTGGAGAAATCGTGTTTTTCAATCCTTCGACATATGGTTCTCTCTGGAATGCCGTAATATCGTTCAGCTTCTCTTTTCCCTATGTCCCCGGCTTGCACTCTGGCACATGCCTCTTTCAGGGTCTCATCAGACCACGAAGCTCTAGTAGATCTTCTTCTGTATGTGTTGGGCATCTTGAATTCTGAAAAGAATAAGAAA
This sequence comes from Lepisma saccharinum, assembly GCF_977018435.1. Classification (NCBI taxonomy): domain Eukaryota; kingdom Metazoa; phylum Arthropoda; class Insecta; order Zygentoma; family Lepismatidae; genus Lepisma; species Lepisma saccharinum. The sequence goes on from NC_139229.1 coordinate 62,176,930, forward strand.
CGAGAGTCTTTTCTCTTTACATATTGTTTAATTTGTTTGTTTCTCTTTCTTTTTCTTTACCCTTTCCTTCAATTTGGCAACATCGCTTTCCTACTCCAGTTTCTTCAAAAGAAAACCGCCCGCTTGGGTGTTTCTTTTAACAAAGAGCACCGCTCCCTTTGTTAACCGCTGGGGATATAATGAACGCGCGGACTTTACATGTAACACTGTGTTCAAAATATTCAATGTGTCAAAAGGTGAAATAAATGACACTGTACACCTTATAATATGAGGGTGAGAAAAGTGCGGCATCTCTCCTAACAGAAAAATGTGCGGCATCTCTCCTTTGTGTAACTGCGGCAACTATCCTTTTTCGCGAGGAGAAATGCCGCACCAGTTGCTTTATTCTGGTTTTGTAGTTTCGGTGCAAAATCGTGCGAAAGGTAATCGCAATACTCTAGCAAGTATTCTATACAATATTTGTCACGTAGAAACTAGCGTGCGCTCTATTACGATCTATCACACTTACCTTTCATAAAATTTCGACGGTCAATTCACCAGGAAATTTTCATATGAAGGCGCCTCACTCCTTTCCACTTCACTTGACTGGTCTCTACTGCACTGGCGTGGTGGAATGAACAACAGTTACACATCCTTGCAGAATGTTGCTGCCATCTGATGTGTACTAGGCAAACTACAGCATGTGCGGCATCTCTCCGCCTGCGGCGTCTCTCCTCGTTTTACCCTAAATTAATCCTTTTTCTACTTGAAACGCTAATGATAGATACGGAAAGAAAATATAACGTTTTACTCCCGCCATGTTGAAAAATGGCAATCATAATCGCAGTATTCCGAAATCGGATGTGGCCCTTTTCTGAAAAAAAAAAAATCTTTGCAGTCACTGGCGTACACAGAAGGGTGGATGATTGGGCAAGAGCCCCCTCTGCAATCTTGAGAAAATCAAAATTTTCAAATATAAGCAGTGAAGAACTGGGGAAAAATCAGTGAGGTAAATTCAAACACTCCATAAAATAATCCCTGATCGTTATTTTTGAAACTGGAAAGTTCAAAATATACGAAATATCTTATTATGTATGCCGCTCCTCTAGAAAGCAGCTGTGTGCTATCCACCTGTACAATTACAGCTCCGCCCGAAAAGAAAATCCTGCGTACGCCAGTGTTTACAGCTTAACCAAGATAAGAATGTCCTCGGAAAATTTGCGAACTAGAGTGCACAGTCATTTGTTTTCTCCTCTCGCTTCCCCTTCTCTCGTGTATTTTGACAGTGCTGTACAATTTGGTACGCAGGTACGGGGAAGCAATGCAAGCGGCTGATTGCACCTCCCACGATCCCTCAGACGTCCTCTGTCCAGAATATGTCAAATATCGGCTTCTATGTATGTTTAACGCTGTTGTTTCGTAATTATGGAGAACAATTTCAGTTTACACTGTAGATCCAATACCGTAAAACAATCATTCATTTTTATGTAGTCCAGCTCTACCAATAAACATCCTTCTGGTTTTGGTTATACCTGCTACATCAAATATTGTAACATTCCGAATAATCTACACCGTACTTTTTGCATATAATTGAACCGTTAGAGAATATAATATTTGTATGCCGAATGCATCTGTTGGGTCTTCGATTTCGGATAGAATGCGGTAGACGAATGGTCAGACTCACTGCATACGCTGAGAAAAGAATGGAATAAAAGTTCGATTTGGAAACAGAGATAGGAAGGGGAGGGAGAGAGAGACAATGAACCACATGATATGGTTTCACGGTCATGAGTATCCTGTTGGGACTGGAAACAGTATAGGAGATGAAAGAGGAACAAATTGAAAGAGAGGGAAAATTGAAGAGGAGAACGCATGAATGAATTTTATAGATTTTTTTTTACTTCTTAGTTACATGACCAGTAATTCGTGGTTCTGGATTTAGAAAATTAGTCGAGCTTTTTCTGCATATAGGACTTATTGGATTCTGAAATATGTGTCTTGTTAACAACGAACGTCGAATCTAGGTTTCAATCCGAGAAATATTCTGAAACATTGTATATTCATCATACTTGTTTGCGTTTCTTTATAAACTCGATTGAAAAATATTGTAGCACAAAGGCGTGCTTAAATTTGGAATCAGGACTATTGTCTCTCATCTCTTTTATACTGATCCGTGACAATGCCACAAGTGGGGAAGCGGGGGGGGGGGGGGGGGCGATTTTTCTAGGTTAGGTCTCGTTGCATCTCGAAACGATGACGTCATACAAAACTGACGAACTTCCACGGTGTATATAGGACGTCTTTTCTTGGTAACATTTTGTTCGTTAAGACCTTGTTAGGTGCTACGAGTTATCAAGTATCGGCATTGCATATCCTGTAAGTGTGCAGCCGTGTAGTACGGAATCACAGTTGCCACTGCAATTTTTTCTGTCGGAAAACACATTCAATTTTATTACAGGGTATGGAAACATTATACCTGCAGATACAGCGGTAGCGTGCTGTAACCCTTCGCCCTAAATCAGCTACACATCAGCATCCGCATATAAGTTACATTTCCTATTTTATGCTTTTTACAATAATGAAGGGTTTGGAAAGTTTTCTCCAATCAAATAGTATTCACACGTCATAGCCTTTGATTGTATTGGTTACGCAGTTTCTCTGTACAGTATTTAAAAGTTTATTGTTTTTCTGATAGAAAATGTAAAAGTCAGTGGCAACCGTGAATCTGTACAGCGTGGTTGCAAATGTACAGGATAGAACAATTTTTTTCGAGCTCTCGTAGCCTCGAAACGAGGTCTTAATGAGCACTCTGTATATCTGTGCATACATCTGTCTGGCACTCGCGAGACCCGAGTTTCATGCCAAAGGTAACTGATTTCAGGTACGAATTTTGCCAGTAATGGTTCTGGGGTTCATACAGCCTCAAATAAATGGGTACCTCAGGGCAACGCTGAGGGGGTTGGGGTAAAGGCGGTCGGAGCGTGGTACTGATCACCTTCGCAGTGGATCCTGAATGTGTTGAAGGTGGGACCTCTCGTCCCCCGGCATATGCCTTCACAGCATATTGCAATCTGAAGGGGGTAATTTTACCTTTACCTACACAGACAGACACACACACACACACACACAACAAGGGTTCTCGGTGCCTTTCCGATGGCGCAGTGGTAACGTCGTCGCCTTGTAATGAAGGGTCCCAGATTAGATTCTCGGTGGAGGCACATAGTGGTTCGGATCCCACTTTAAGCTGTAGGTCCAGTACCGAGTAGCCTTACTGTGCATAAAGTGGACTTAAGATAACAAATTAAATACACACACACACACACACACCATCACACACACGCACACACACACACACACACACACATATATATACACTTAAGAGCATTAAGTGAGACTACCAAGCTTTATAGTCGACATTCTAATTGCATATGCTAATGCAAGGCCGAGAAATTGCAGTGACAATTTCACATGGTTGAATTCAACAATTATTCAACTCGGGGACGCTCTCGGACTTATATCTGTAAATAACAGTTCAGCCGTTAAACGAGAGAGAATGGATTAACTCTGTATCGACTGAATCATTCTTTGATCTCCATTTTTTTATAGTTTTGAAAAAAAAAGTGCAACCTATTCTTCGTGGACCTTATTTTCTCATTTGCGAGACAAAAGTGGACTCCACCCCCTTGCCCCCCACCCCCTTTTACAGGGCGAACGGGCGGCAGCGAATTCGTAATTTGGCCTTTGTGTTCTCCGGGAAACAAAATTGCCGACGGTTTTTGTTGTGAGCACCGTTTAATAATCATGCAAATTCGCCCTTTTTCCCCCCGTGGTAGGGTTAAAAAAAAAGCTGGAAGGGGAGAATTGAGATTTCAGTATTTTTTTCCGGACAGAGGCAACACGAGCATATGGCGAAGCGATTTGTGCATTCTTTTTTTTTTTTTTTAGCCTTGCCGACCCGTTCGTTAAAAACAAATGAAGACTCAAAAGAGGGGTTAATGGAAGCAGTGCGATGCTTTCGCCGTGTGTAGAGGGTGCGCCACAGCGGAATTTCAGTTTTCCCCTAATGGGAGTGGGTTCAAACCCGCCATGTTCCCTAACCTACATTGATCTGCCTTGAGTGATGCATTGCTCGCTGCGAAATTTGGTGTTCGGCGGAAATTCAGTTAATATCTGCATAGATAGCATGTTACAATTATCCCCCCCCCGCTCCTCCATCCTCCCCACCACCACCAAAAACGCCAAATGTCAATTTCGCGGGCGTCCGTGTGATATGCACATTTGCATCGTTTCCCCGTTAAACTGCATTGGAAAATTGCTGCAACGCTATATCCCTTAGGAAGTCGCCGTATAACACCCATTTCCCGTACATCGAATGCGGTGCCGCGACCGGCGTATTGCCGAAATAACTCCCCCCACCTCGTCTTGCCTCATCAAATGTGTATTCGCACGTGATGCGTGTTAATGTGAACGTAATGTACGCTACTTGGGTCGTATTACAGCTATGCAGTGTGGAAATTACATTATTTTTCCATCCTCATTACGTAATAGTATTTCAACGTTATGTGACACTCATTTGGTTTTGGAATATTAATGAGCTAAGCTGAAAAAAGTGTACCCCTCCCCTAGTTAACTAACTAACTACCCTTGTGACATTTCTAAACTCGTGTGTTTATTGTCGCCACCTTATCGTTACGGACTAAGATTGCTCGTCTCAGGGTGCTTCCCTGAAGACCTTCAAGGGGGCATTTACCTTAGCCGTGGGCCTACCCTGCAGTGGTAGCGTCGTCGCCTTATAATCAAGGGGTCCCGGGTTCGGTACCCGATGGGGGCACATTGTGGTTCGGATCCCACTTTAAACTGTAGGTCCAGTCCCGATTAGCCTTACTGTGCATAAAGTGGACTTAAAACACAAAACTTAATCAATCCCACTTTAAACTTTAGGTCCAGTCCCGATTAGCCTTACTGTGAATAACGTGGACTTAAAACACCAAATTAATCAATTAATCAATCAATTACCTTAGCCGTGTCGGATTTCGCCCTCTGTCCTGAAGGATAGGTCCCGTTGGCCAATGGGTAGCGTCGACCTCCGTAGCGGTTAACACAGTGCGCTGCAACAGCAAGGGTTCCGGGTTCGAATCCCGGTCTGGGTGTAGGTATCGTGGTGTAGCGTTTCGTCCGAATTCCAGGAACAGGCAGCTTACGGTCACATGACCGAGTAACGTTTCGTCCGAGGGCTACCATCCTAATAGCGTTTAATGAACCTTTAAAACCTCTTGTTCATTGCTTAGGTTTACAGTGCGATAAGGTTTATTGTTAGCGCCAGCCTTAATGCTTAATGCTTAATAGCTCCATTGAGTTACCGCACTCGGCCTTAAATTTAATAAAAATTTAAGGCCTAGTCCCAAAATTAAATTGCAGCTTGCGCTTTGTCATTTATAATGTGTTACACAAAATGCTTGATGAAATTATATACTTCAATTTTAGCAGCTGTTGCTTTGTCAGTTAGGTGATGTAAATATAGATGACATCTTAATAATAAAAAATTATAATCTCAAGGTATTTTAATCCATTTGAATAAAGAAAGACACCTTTCTTAAAAATTTGTCTATGTCTCCTGACTGCTCCATTGCTTCAGTAGCTCTTAAAATTTTGTTGTCCATCGAGACATATTTCTTCTTCCTTTTCACTCCTTCTAAATTCAGCTCCCTTCTTACAATCTGAATGCTCTACGAATAGATGTGTTCTCCTTGAAAGCCAAATAATATCAACAATGTCTTGCGCCCTCCGTGCCACCGGTTAGTCAAGGTGTGACTCATCATCAGCCAGGTTCGGACGAAACGCAACTCATTAAACCGTCGCGGACGAACTGTAGCATTTTTCTACGGATTTCGCTTTCGGACGAACTGGAACTCGGACGAAACACTACTGAACCGTAGGTATTCTTTGTAACTGTGAACGTCAATCACACGGCGCATTCTACGAAAAGCGGTCCTACTCCATGTTAATAACAAAATGAATATAATCTTAAAATTATTAGTTTTTCAATTGCATTAAGGTTTAAATGTTTGTGAATGCATATAATTTCATATTTCACCAAGAAAAAATATTATAATATGTAGCCTTCATGCTTCACAGACAAATGACGTCAAAGTTTGCTACAGTTCTAAATCGTCACACACGTAACACATTTTCGTTAATGCTTCTCAAGACATCACAAACAACATCTTCAGACCTGGACCTGAAACAACACTAAACAACCAAGAGGGTGGGTGGGGATTGCGGAAAGTGACTGCGGGGAGGGTCGTCTGCCGTTTAATACTGTTCCGATACCTCACCTTAAACGTTCATTAGGGTTAAAACACGGGCGCAAACCTACCATTATGCAAGGAAACACATTTCTCATGCAAAGCCAGTTCACATAAAGACAAACTGCAGATGCTAGGAGATCTAAGCGAGGCTAGTTGGCTAAGAGGTGCAACGTCCCCCCCCCCCCCCCGGTTGTACACCAGTCGTCACAAAGTTAGTCCGCTGCTACTTTTGTCGGGAACATGAGACGCTTTTATCACTCATCAGGGCTTGCTGGGTGGAAAAGAAAACACACCATTCTTTTCAAAGTTAAACACAGTTTTATAATCACTTATATTTCCTAATCACTTACCAGTAAAACACTAGAACATTCAATACTAACGTTGGGCAATTCACTCACATATAACGTAAGTCAAATTACATAATTAATTGTTTACTTTGAACTTATCGGCAAGAAGAAAACTCGAAAACTAAAATCTATACTTCAATTCAGGGGGTGCTCGTTGCTATGTGAAGTACGTATGCATTACGTCATCTGGGAGGATCGGGTTTGACGGTGCTCGTTGCTATGTGCAGTAAGTTTGGTGCGGGGTACATTTAGCTACTAACACGTCGCAAAAATCGGAACAAGCAGGTTGTTGATTTTGTAGCGTTCAATTTATTTTTATTGTATTTTTGTACTTCTAGACTGCAATCATGTCTAATTGTGCTGTAGCAAGCTATGAAAACTATAACCAGAAAACTAAAGGAACTGACATAAAATATCATAATTTCCAGTCGATAATTGCGTAAGTAAACAGTGGATTCATGCTTGTAGACGAAATGTAAAAAATGCAAGTGTGCAGTGCCAATTATTGTGAAGAAGACTATGTGCGAGATCTAAAAGCAGAATTTCTGTATTTTCCACCAAAGAACGTGCTGAAGCCAACTGTAGTGCCATCGCTAAAATTACATCCAATTACTTTAGTACCAAATAATCGAGGAAATGGTGTAGTTCTCCTAAACACTTATCTTCACAATATGCTTCGCTTGTAGGACGTGCTGATAAGGTTTGCAGAGCTGTACGCTACGAAAGATATGCAATAAGGAGACGTGCCCTAAAGAAGCTAAAGACTATGCTGCCAGAAAAGAGAAAAATATATAGACGAAGGTATATGCACAAACTGCAAGCAATGTTTCGTTGTTGGAAAACATATTCGATGGTTTACAAAGGAGAAACACACGTCTGCATAACGAAGCAAATAAATTAAAGATTACAAACAACCTTTATCAACCTGCTTTAACTGAATAAAGAAGTCCAAAATCTACAACGTAACCTAACCGACAGTAGCACAAGAAAAGTCATCAATATCTTGAAAATGTGTTCAACTAGTGCGAAGTACGTAGTGAGCCTAACTGATTTGTTATGTACATTTTATGTAAGTCGGATTTATAATTATTAACAAATTCATTTAACACAGACCGATGTTGATTTGATTTGTATGTTCACATTATCGTGAAGAACGTTGTCGGAAATATGCATTTCGAAGATCGCATACTAACTTCCAAGCTATTGGAAATTAAATTCACTTAGTACATCTTCAATTCGAGTTACATAGAGTTGTATACACGATGGTAAATATTGCATGAGTGAATATTACACACATCATTAAAATGTTTCAACTTTGTTCAATTTTGGTATTTCACAAATATATTGTGAATAATTTTGTACCCTTGTACTCAATATAAACCAATGGATGTTACATTATTTCTTTGTAGTACATTTCTGTCAAAAAGAGCAAGATCTAAGATTAGTGTAATGCAAGTTACTTCGTTAATCTACAAATGTGTGTCGCATATCAGCCTTGGAGTATATTTTCGGGTTATACAACTCAGACACACATGGGAATGGAAATGGAAAATCTGCGGACAAAGTCCTTTAACGAATAATAATTCGTACACTTGCACGGTCAATCATTGTGAGTTCATGTAACTTTTCTCCTTTATTGTTTAATTAAACTACGATATTTTCATCGATATTCTCAAAGAGTTTCATTTACCGTGTGATCATAAATCTATTTTTATAGGCTTGAATTAGAAGGTTAAGACATTTATGTTTGATGTTCCTAGTACTCATCAAGTATTTCGAGTAGGTTAACTTAGTTAAATTAGTACTTGTACACTTTGACTGATCTTCTGCACGCGTTTGTATGTAAAGTTCTTAATACGAAAAAATACTTTTTAGAACTATGACAACGATAACTTGCAGCCAAATTTGAACCAGAGAAATTAAAAATATCTGCAAATTACAAACTGGAATTGCGTTTTCAAAGTCTGAAACTACTATCTTACAAACTATTTCATCATTCTTCCTCCACATAAAACTTTTCAAAATAATTTTGCATGTGGAACTTTGATCCGTACGTAAATTATTGTACAGTAAATAAATATATGAAGAAGGTTGGGAATTCTTTCGAATTTAGAGTAAGTATCAAATGCAGAGTAAAATTTTATCTAGATTGTATATTGCTTCTTTCACTTGATAACTTCAAAAATAAAGTTACATTATGGTGAATGGTAAAGATTGGATTTTAAGTATATCAGAATAATTGTAATACTTTCTGATGTTATGTAAAATTTGAAATGTTCCTGGAAATGATTGCAACGTTCTGAATGAACAAGAAGGAACTATTTAGTCAGAAAACTAAATATTAGGCATTTGTACTTCGGTGTGTTAAATGTTGTAAATAGATTATACCGGACTACTATCGGATTAGAAATTACGGATATTCAAGTTTGGACTCCAATTAAAAGTTAATGAGTAGAACCACATAAAAACGAGTTACATCAAAATTCAGCTTATTCAATTCTGTGTCAATCTATAGTTACCTATTTATTTTTTATTATGCCTTCTATTTTTATTATCGTGAGAAGAAGATAGGATTATTTTTTAGTTTGGCAAACTATCGCTCTCTTTGAGATTCTATAAATAAAGAACGGGTGTTTTTTATTTATAGATTATATATTATATAATTTATTTATTTATTATCCAAACTCTAATATCCATAATTTATAATCCGATAGTACTCCTGTGACGTTCTGTGAGCCCGTAGTACCTCGGAGGCCTCTGTCGATCTCCTTGGCGTAGTGCTTAGCACATCGCGCTTCGACGCCAGGGATCCCGGATTCCAATCCAATCGGGCAAGATATTGATTTGTCCTCAATGGGAAAATTGAGAATTTAGTAAATGTGATAGTATATGTGAAAACAAATATTGATTGATTGATTTGCTTCATTTTACTTCGCTTCTTGTGCCACTTTTGGCTAATTTGCGAAGATAGGGATGAGTGATGAAATGATGAATGAACACTCACAAACATACATGTCCAAGCCAGGATTAGATCCCAAATCTCTGGCGTTGAAGTGCGATGTGCTAACCACTACGCCAAGGAGGCCGACTTGTGGAAACAAAGAAAGTGATCCTCTTATGGGTTTTCCTTTCATATTTAAAAAAAGACGGAAAAGCAAAAATAAACCAAATCTGTCAATCAATTCTTCCTTTGTAACTCTTTCACTATGCAATTCTTCTTTAGCATGCAGCGTTTCTTATTAAAATTATAATACGATTTATGAAATGATGAAATCTGAAATTCTAATTAGAACACGGACAACATTCTTTGTAATATATCGATCATGTTTCAGAAAAATGAATTTTTACAATACTTTTGCACGTGCAATTTTCCCCTCTTTTAAAAGTAGGGTGTTTTAATTATGTTACTAATCATTAAAGGAATACCTCAATACCATCCCGAAGTATGATAATTAATATTTACCCCTCAAAGTAATGAAACACTTTCCCTCTCTGAAACTCGCATAGAAATGATAGCGGCCGTTTGCTTCTGCCAAGCCCCGAACGAACATAACCGAAGGGGCACCGAGCATAACCGATCCTCCCACATGACGTCACGCGTTCGTGCATGATCGGCAATTTTCGGATGGCGCTACCTTATAGTATATTAAGTTACCTTGACTTCAATTCTCTCCGTTTCCAAGTTATTATTTTTCACCTTCACCTGTTTTTCAAACTCAGTCTGTCGTCAGGTGAGGAACATTCAGGTGGGTTCACTTCCTCGGCTGAGATTAGAAAGTGACGTCAACACGAACAGATTTTGACGTATTTATAAACATATATAAAAGTTCCAACTACAACTGTATCAGTCTAACTATAATTATTTGTGACAACTTGAACATTATTTGAAGTAACAAACATTTTAAAAATCTCAACTTCTTACATATATAAAATCTTAAAGTCTCAGGTTCGTTACAGAGGAAACTGAGACTCACAAGCACGAAGAGGAGGATCTTTTCCTTCGGTTAGAGGTGACTGCTCTCACATTAACATTGCGCATCTGGCAGTCTGCAATGAAAGCAGAGAGTAGTCAAAATTTAGACAAAATAGGGAAAAATATTCATACGCTGAGTTAAATGGCTGCAACAATGTTTCATTTTCATCATTGGAAGAATCGACAAATGTTGTGAAGAGCTGGGTACTTAGATTTCCAATGATGCCATCCTGTTGTTTTGTTTTTTCCCTTCACTAAAGATCAACATTTGCCATTTTTGTTTAAAGGCATGCAAACAGGTAGCATATACACTGAGGTAACGGCACCGCTTCCCGAGGCTCAAACAAATGCTCTGTAGGCAAGGGAAATCTGAAAAGGAAATTATTGCTGTGAAATAACCTTTTCACGCAATTACTGTGAAGAGGATAAAATGTATGAGAAGCATCTCACTGAAGTTTTATTTCATTTGTTAGCAGACACCACAATGTGCTTCATAATTCTATGAAATCAGTTCATTGTAAATATTGTAATCCAATCTCATATCTAGAATCTTACATTTTGTGTGTAAAATGTCACACACTTAATGCTGGAATGTGGCCCCATATCATAACTCATCCTCATCGTCGTGATTAGCCAAAAGTGGCAGAAAAGGAACGCTAAGTGACAAAAGCCAAATCGAGCCAATGGACGGTGAGTTAGGGGTAGAGGGAATTAAAATGAGAAGGGTTCTGTTTGGTTGATATAGAAGTACCCCACTTAAAATGCAACTTAGAGGAGAGGTGAGATAGAGTAAGCAGGCTACTTACCTTGTATGCTGTCCCCCTTCTGCAGTTCCCAGGTAGAGAGGCTGGATACTGGTCCCGCTGGATAGCCCTGTCGCGGAGTCTGTTCCTCTCTGTGCTAGTACCTGTAAATCACCTTGCCATAGCCTCCCGACGCAGGTTGTTGACACTTTCTACAGTACTCTCGGAGAGTTCGGCAATAATTAATACTTGTTCCGGGTAAGGTCAGTAAGGATCAAGTTCAATGCATTCTTGGCAGTGGCAGCAAATAGGGGAGGAGTTGCCCCCCCCCAATTTTTGCTACTTTTACCCCCGCACTAAGCTAAATCTTATCTACCAAGAGAAAGTAAACTGTTCTTGTCCACCCCCAGTTTTGGAACCCAATCTCCGCCACTGATTCTTGACCATCCCCAACTTAACTTCTTACCCATTACAAAGATTACCTTCCAATCTTGAAACAAAACAATTTGTTTACAGTATAATATACTTTCCGGTACATTCGTGCGAATTGAGTGTTCCTTCTAATAAAAACTTCATAAATATATGAAAACAGTACATTATACAGTTACAAAGAAAAGGTTTTTGATTTGGTGCACGTAAATGTATTTCCTGAAACTACTTCCTGTTCATACTCGTCCTGCTTATGTTTAAAGTTTAGGAGAGATCTCTGATGCTGCCATCTTGTGATCATTTTTATATTTGATCGTGACAATAGCCATCCTCTGTACCAAATACGTATATACCGTACGTTAAGAAGTTCCTCGTACAAAGTACGAAGGAAATATATGCAAAAGGTGTTCGCGAGGCTACTTAATATTCGAGAAAGTTTCTCCGCTCCTCTACCGATTGTTTTCCCCGTTCTATTGTCTCCACTCCTCTCCTGCATTTATTCATTTTCTTCCAAAGTATCTCCTGTTTTAAATTTCATTCCGCATTATTGCTTCCTCTCTTTGGACTTTCATTTCTTCTCCATATCGTTGAACTTTCACGTTGATTTTTGTAATTCTCTTCCTTTTCATTTGATCTTTTCTGTTATTACTTATAACAGTCATATTTTTTGTGCTAGATTTCGTTCGTGGAAAATATGTAAAACTGCTTGCCAGCAACATTCTGCAGCACATAAAGGATATGATTACTCCTTCTTCTGTCTATGGTAGTGAACTTTTTTGTTAGAAAAATGTTGCGGGATTTGCAATCATGCAGGATCATTTTGTTTCCATTATGTAGAAGTACAAGATGCAGTTTTCAAGACCAATATCCATAATTGCAGAGAACTCGTCTATTTCTGTTTCCAATTCTCTATCACAATTACGTACACGCACGCACCACTAACACGCACATGTACGCATTCACACTCTTTCTTCCTCTTGTATCTCCTCTACTATTATATTTATCTCTCCCTCTATCCTTTATGTCACTTCCCTGTTACTCATCACCTCTCTCTGCCATTCCTTATTTCTCTATCTTTTTATCTGTTTCTTTCTTCTTTATCTCTTTGTTTATGTCCGTTTTCTATCTTATTGGCTACCTTCCCTTTCTGTGTGTGTGTGTGTGCCATCTACTCCCCCGCTTTCTCTCTCTCCTTCCCCCTCCCTCTGTCTGTGTGTGCGTGTGTCCTTCCTCTGCCCCTCATTCTTGCTTTCTGCAAGGAGTGGCTCTAGTGTTCTCTCAAACTCTAATACATAGGTACCTGTGAGTCCCTTTGAGGACGAAGGCTGCCTGAGCATGTTGCTGACCACATCATCTCCTGAAACTGTCGAGAACGTGAATGTGCGGATCTCTACTTTCAAATGCATTCACGGCATGTTAGAATTGTGCAACAGTAGCTTTACCTTATATCGTGTTTCTATTCTTTTACGCCACATTTCTGCCTCTTTGGGTTAATCGCGACCATGAAGATGAGTGATGATTGATTCATTTGGTTTATTTTTACTTCGCTTTTCTGCAACGCTTGGCTAATCGCGAAATGACTGAAGACTCGTGAAATTGATGAAGAAGCTTCCAGGTCGTGACTCGAACGCGGAACCATCGTTACCACTCAACACGACCATGGAGCCACGAAAATACATGTGCTCTCGTATACATAACAACATGAATAATTCATATTCCAGGATGGGAATATAAGTTTGAATTCCTGATTTAAGTCCACTTTATGCTCACATAGGCTAATCGGGACTGAACCTACAGTTAAAGTGGGATCCCAGCTTCCATGTGGCTCCACCAGGTTTCGAACCCGGGGTCTCTTGGTTACGATGCGACAACGTTACCATACGCCATCGGGAAGACCATTCCTGGACAGCCACATTTTGTGTTAAATTTCAGAAGAAGCAGCAAATATGTACCCTTTGGCACAAGCTTGGAAATTCCCAGTTACTTTCCCACACTACGTTCCCAACCCCCATTGTCTTCGTACACCATTTCATGAACGCGGAACATCAGGCCGGTCATTGTCGCCTCCAAGTCCAACACAGCACGCCATTTAATACCGGAAGTGACGCCATGATGGAATTCTATGCTGATAACATCAGCGGGATGATTTCAAACACAAGAACATCGTTCTGCTTTCCCCCCGTGGGAAGAACCTCGGATTGAGTTGCTCTTTAGAGGACTTGCAGACATCTTCCTTCGAAGAGCTTGGAGATGGAGAAAGAGGTCTTGATGCCTAGGTATTGTTAGCTGAGATTTCACAGCAGGTTGTCTTGGTTACCTGTCAGGGTTTGCAACCAGAAAAAGGGCACGTTAACTCTCTGTTTCTCTCATGGAAAGCATATTTAAAGTGGAGAATTCACCTTGACTCGTCCTCTTTCACTGTGATGACGTCGACCTTTATTGACACACCTTTGTTTCATCATCTTGAGCTATCCTAAGACACTAACGAGGATTGCAATTGTTAGCCGGCCTTCGTGGCGAAGTGGATAGCACAGCGCGATACGACGCCAGGGGTCCCGGGATCGAAGCCCGGCCTGGTCATGATAGTTCTTTGTGAGTGTCCTCTCATCAATTTCGTTATATCATCAGTCATCTCCATCTTCGCGATTAGCCAAAAGTGGCAGAAATGCGAAGTAAAATGAACCAAATTAATCATACAATCAATCAATTTATTACAATTGTTGGTTTAATTTTATTTTTGTTATTTAGCGTCGCTTTTGTGCCTATTTTGGCTAATCGCTACGATGCCAGGGGTCCCGGGTTCGAGTCCCGGCCTGACCATGGGTGTTCCTTCTGAGGGTTCCTTCATCATATCATCATTCATACTCAACTTCGCTATTAGCCAAAAGCTACAGAGACGCGAAGAAAAATACACCAAATCAATCAATCAATCTTCAGTATCTTCTAAAGGCTATTGTTTTCTGGAGAATTCTGTTTATTTAAGGCTACTTTAGAATTTACATAGCTTCCTTACAAATTCCGATAAATAAGTGCTGAACAATTTCTTACATATGTATATTACACTTGAGGGTCACAGTGGCGCTCACACATTCATTATGAAAGGACTAGACGCTTGCTTTGAATTATATTCGCTCCCTGGCACGAATAATTTTAACGCAGCTGGAATCGGCCGAGACAGGTTGTTACTTGAAATAATCCGTGTCTTGGCATTAACTCCAAATCAACATATACATATATATACGTACATCATTAGCAACTTGATTGACACGGCGATTTGGTTTGAAGGTTGTTTCAAGATATCATCTGACATCAGGTATGACGATATGGTAGTATGTTTAAATGGCGAGGCCTGACAATGGTCAGTAATAGAAAACTTCACAAACTACTAATAATTTCGATGAATGGCCAGAAAACGAAATCAATCTAGTTTTAAGGGATTCAAATAAACTTATTCTTCCGTATGGTAACATGGTAGCATGTCCATAGGGCTAACCTACCGATACGACTGAATTACTGGGCCTCCTCGATGGCGCAGTGGTTGCGTCGTCGCTTTGCAATCAAGGAGTTCCGGGTTCGATACCCGGTGGAAGCACATAGTGGTTCGGATCCTACTGTAAAATGTAGGTCCAGTTCCGATTAGCCTTACTGTGCATAAAGTGGACTTAAAACACCAACTCAATCAATCAATCAAACCACAGAATTACTACGTCTCTGAACAATATCAAGCTTGAAATTAAGCCCTTCGAGTCCGGTGATAAAATGCTTCTGAACTAGAGATTGAGATTCTAGTTATAACCCCGCAAAATTATGCGATTGTGAAGAAGGGTGAAATTCAAAAGCGCCTCTCGTGGCAAATTTTAGATACAATCCCCTCAAAAGAACGATACATCTGAATTTTATATATAACCAAACTGTGTACAATGGCAATATTAGATTTCTGAGATTCAATAAACAATATATATTTACGTAAGTCACTGGAATTTAGCCCTTATGGATTCAAGCAATTGCAATTTTAAAACCAAGAAGAATGCAGTATGCATTTCATCAATAATAATTTAAAAAAAATAGAATTTGCTTCAATGATCTTGGAATAATAGTCGCAAATATCATAATGCGAGAGTTATTTATGATACAAATAGATAATTATTATACATAAACTAAACAACAAACGTAACTCAGTAAATGCACTTTGGTGAAATTAAAAACTTATAAAATACCAAATATGGAATCATATGTATTATTCGGATGATGACATTAAGTTAATCAGGGCCTCTCCGATGGCTCAGTGGTAGCGTCGTCGCCTTGCAACCAACGGGTTCCGGGTTCGATACCCGGTGGAGGTACATAGTGGTTCGGATCCCACTGTAAATTGTAGGTCCAGTCCCTATTAGCCTTACTGTGCATTAGGTGGACTTATACAACCTTAGTGACAATGAAGTTCGACCAGTCACAAATATAGGAGTGTGTTGTGAAAGAAGGAGAACACATGCATATGCTGAACATATTTTATTCAGCAGGCTACATGGAACAAAGGAAAACATAAATTTCCGCTGTAACGCAGCAATGTATGGTGTCCACACAAAATAAAACATTTTCGTCCATCTACACGTGACATTGAAGTTCGACCACTGTTAGAGGGGATCCTGTTTACCATGGTGTGACGCCGCCCCGTCGGCGAATAACTGTGGCAATGCGTCGGGGCATGCCGCGGACGAGTCGTTCAAGGTATTCCACATCGATGCGGTGCCATTCCTCCTGCAGGCAGGCAATAAGAGCAGCCACTGTCGTGGGTCCCCTCTGTTGCACACGTCGCTTAAGAACACGCCACACATTCTCAATGGGCGAGAGGTCGGGACTCGATGGTGGCCATGGCAGAGTTCGCACGTGATGGCGAGTCAACCATTCTCTTGTCAGCCACGCTGTACGAGGCCTGGCATTGTCATGTTGAAAGGTGAGATGCCGCCTTTGGAACAGGTGCCTTCGCACTGTGGGAAGATGCCGCTCCAGTATGCGTGTATAGGCGTGTGCATTCACAATGCCCTCACAGACGTGTAGTGGGCCAACCCCAGGTGCCGTCATGCATCCCCATACCATCACTGACGCAGGTTTCTGTACCCGACGTGCATAACATTTTGCTTCATTCTGTTCCTCCTTCCGACAAATGACTGTTTTCCGTATTTTCCCGTACACAACATTGAAAATGGATTCGTCCGTCCACAAAACCCTGTTCCACTGCCGAAATGTCCATCCCCGGTACATTTGTGCCCACCGTAGTCGATTGCCTTTGTTCAACATGGAAAGGAAGGGTTTACGTTTCGCCTTGTACACTCGGTAACCGCATCGCTGTAGGTAACGGCGAATGGTTCTGGTTGACACTTCAATGTGAAAGCGTTCTCGAGTCCACAGTCGTAATTCGGCCACAGAAACATGATTCTTGGTCTGGATATAGCGCCTAAATATCCGTAGGTCACGCACGCTCAGCAGGCGTTTTCGACCGGGGAGTACCCGTATTTTGGTGGTGTTTGATGATGCAGGAGACGGTTGACTTGGGTAAGTTCAGTTGGCGCCCTATTTCCCATTCACTGAGTCCATCCCGTTGCAACTCCACCACTCTTCTCCTCACGGTGTTGTCAATAGGTTTGCCCCTGGCCATGGTGATGATGCACTGCGGTTCCTCGGTGCACAGCACGCGCTTATATACGGCGGACTCCCTTATCGTGTCCGTGATGTCATGCTTCCGTTGAATGCGCCACTATCTGGAATTTTCCGTATGGGTCTGGTGCCTGGTCGAAGTTCAATGTCACGCGTATAGTTCCCCGTTTTCGTTCTTTACGTGACCTTGGGTGCAACATGCTGGGATCACGATTCTTGCCTGCTCACACGCCTCCTCTTATACACATGTGTCACTTCTGCGGGTCACCCATTCCACCGCCTATGCCTCTGTGCATTTAATCACGTATTCCTTTCTGGTCGAACTTCATTGTCACCAAGGTTGTAATACCAACTCATTCAATCAATCAGTATTAAGTTGATCTTGTGTTGCATTTAATAAAAACAGATTCACATAATTCAAGATGGCGAATGAAATAAACTGTGTTTCCATAAGACCTGGAGTTCTGCCTTGAAAACGTGAGGCTCGTACGGTTTTTGCCAGTGTGCTAGGGAGGGAAAACTTTAAAAATGAGACAGAAATAACTTATAGCTTCACACACCTGTCTGATGCCTAAACAAATTGTATTTTTCCTTGTTACAAATAAAAACCAAATGATATACGGGTAAACAAACCATAAAATTCCTGGTTAACCTTTGTTTATTCTGGCTAAAGACAGCAGAAAACAAATCAATCACCTGGACAGGTGGAAACGCAGGAGAGAACGGGATTCATATCACGTTTCCTCTCAATGATCATTCCGGAGGAGGTTTTTGTGCTTAAAATCTCCGCAGTAGTAAATGACCGTGTGAATGGCTAATTGGCGAAACTTGGATGATTTACGCGACAGATTAACGCAGTCATCACCGGATTTAGCCCCTGGATGCGCGGTTGAGATATAGCTCTCGCCTGGGAGCTCTTTTGCTCTAAAACACACACACACACTCTCGCACACGTGCACGTACATAAACAGACACACACACACGCAGAAAGAGAGATAAGCGTACGTGAACCAGTCACTCACAGTGCAAATGGAACATTCAGATCCTAAAATACTCGCTTTCATGGGTCACGTTATGTGTGTTGCCTACGTCTAAGGGGATCAGCGAACTTCATTAGAAGTCTTCAATAGAAACTTCTCTCATCGCCGTAGAGTTAGGCAACACGCATACCGCTTGGAAGGAAAGTTAGTGTTTCAGGGTCTGAGCGTTCAAATTTTATTGTCCGCGACCGCACGTTGATTTGCTCTAAAATGCTGCAGAAAGTTGAGGCGAAACTTACATTTCTAATCTAAAAATTTATTCATTGTCACCCTTCCCGATCTGTTTAGAGTATAACACTTGCAATTCCATTTCATCTCGTATTCATCTCTCTTCCTCTCCTTCATATATTATATTCCTTTTCGTTTTACTCCTCCTCTCATCCTTCCCTAATTCTTTCCCATGCCACGCTTCTCTTTTCTGTCATTTCCTCTCTCACGCTATTTCTTAATCTTGTGTTCTCCGTTTCTTCTTTTCGTCTTTCTCTTCTCTTTCTTAATTTGGTTATTGTGCCGCTCGAGCGCGTTCCCGTAAAGCGTCTGGAATTAGTCGCTTGCCGGCGAAATCAGATGTGCCTGTCCTCTCAACTCAAGAGCATAGCGAATCTGTACGCTGGCTTCTCCGACCCTAGGTTATCTATCTCAAACTGTTCAGTGGGGCATCAGGTATTACCTGTTTCCTTTCTGTACGCTGTTACTGAGTGACTCTATATAGGAGATTATTTGAAGTGAACTTTGTAGGGTAAAGGCGGGACAAGCAGCCATTCGCCAAGAAAAATTCGAATGTTTTCGCGTTGACGTTGGTAACAGTGCATCAATTGAAGTTCTGCATTGAAGCAGAACGTGTGCGAGAAGATGTAACCAGCATCGGTAGAAATCTTGAAGAATAAACGCCAACCAGCCTTAATACAGGACTGGTTAAGGAAAATGTCATATGCAGAAACCCGAATAGTAAAAAACGCACTGCGAACTTAATAATTGCATGGATTATAGAAGTTCTGAAACAGGAAACGAAGAACTGGATATTCCCACATATTAAGAGATTCCTCCTTCATCGCTAGCCTCAGAGACACAAACTGATAGGGAAGCTCTGCAAAACGAACATAAAAAAATCAAAGCACGATAAACACATCACAAGCGTTGATTGCCTTGTATACAAAAATGTGTTCAAGCATTGTCAAAACTTCGTGCAGTTCTTAGAGTGTTCATCCTGCGAATAACACACATTTCGTGTGTTATGACTCTGATAGTTTCTAAATCATCTAGTGCCCGTTTGCCCCGATCCCATGTCCATTTGCCCGACCATGCGGGGCAAATCTACACTGCAACGCCTTGATTGATCGGACTATTTTGAGACAGGTGTTCTTTATTTTAAATACTATATGCTATTATGTGTTGATTGAATGTTCACACCTTGTGTGACAACCATTATTTTCATTTTTTTCAATAAAAAGTTTCAGACTAATTTTTAAAAATGTGTCCGTAGGGTGTACGTAGGATATCCGTTTGCCCCATCCTTACTGGACTCCATCAAATCAAAACGTTCCTGCGACACTGTTCACAACGGTTCGTCGTTTTCGATTTTTTCCCGCAGTAAAGCTCCGACGAAATAACAAGATCCTTAATTAGTTACGGAAGGGTTGGCCGTGCCGGGAGATCAAATGACGAACATCCGTTTCAGGCGCTGCAGGCAGGGGGGAAGGGGCAGGAAGGGAGATAACATCATTTGGTTCCCAGATCTTCTGTTTTCCGTGTCGTACCGGAACATCTTCCATAAATAAAGAGCCTCGGATCGCGCCGCTCTCCAAACAACAATATACTTGGAAATTAAACAGCGATCGAGGCGACCTCTCGCCGCAGGAATTGCATTGGCCGTGTTGCGATTCGGTGCGATTCTTTGAATGATAGATTACGTCGGCACCATTCATATTAGAATGATGTCTACCTGTTCGCGGGTAAATGGGCGGTGTCCATGTGTGTAACGTACCTGTTCGCTTGAAGTAACGATGGCACGTCGTGGAATATGGACAGAACGGATAAAACCGGACAATGTACAAAATAATTAAGTATATTCAGTTCACGGAACTAGTTTTCCTACTAGACTTGCTTTCAAGCTCCCTAGTCAACTATTTTTACCAATTATACGAGGTTCTAATTTGCTACTTGCTTCTGTTCTCCATACTGGAACAGCCAATCAGAGCTAATCTTACTTTGCTCGATGCCTTACGGGTAGAAATCAGAAAATATTTGTGTTATGATTATGAGCGACTCCTCATCAAAGACATATCTTCTTTACACCGCCAGAAGGTTTACCCTGGTACAGCCACCACCACTCAGTGCTCTGTCGTCTCCTGGAATAACTTAACAACCATCACGTGAGTGCTTCCATCCACTAAGAGGAGCGCTGGATACAGCACCTGATGTTCTCTGCCAGTCAGAGCTTACTGTTTCCTTTTTGGAGGGGAATTTGAATATTTGGTTGTCATATTCACAGCGGAATTAGGGGTAAGGCGTCTGACAGATAGGAAGCAGGTATTTTTAGATGGCGAGAGAAAAAGAATTTGCCCTCTAATGATAAATTATTTACTTGCCCTTTTTAATTACTTGTTCAATAGCAAGGTCAGTCGCTATGTTTGAACGAAACATACGTTTGGCATCGACACGCTGACAACAGATTTTTTTAGTGGGAGCTGTCCAAGAAAAACCTTCAGTGGGGCAACATTGTACTGCGGGCCATGACCTTCTTCATAATCCTCAACAACATAGTACCTGTCAGGAATTGTTCTCCTCCAGTTCCTAACTCCTAGCACTTTTAAGTCCTCCTCAAAAGAACCTATCCATATCGCCGGTGGTCTTCCAACCTTCTTTCAACCATCAGGTCTATACATGTTACGTACAGAGCTCTCTGACATTCGATACACGTTTCCTAGCCATCTCGATCTTGCTAATTTCCTCTCACTATTTCTGTATCTTTGTAAAGTGCGCACAGGTCACGGGTATACCTTGATCTCCAAATGCTGTCCTCGCTTACTGGCCTTATATTCTTCCAAGAACTTTTCTCTCAAAGATTCTAAGCATAAATTGTTCCCCTTTTGTAAAATACCAGAATTCAGTGCCATGCATCAGTGTTGGTTCGTATTAATACAAAACCATCTCATCCGTGTCATGACTGTAAAGACCAATGAACCCAGATTTTCTTTAGGAGTTTTCGGCAGATGCTAAAACTTTCCATGCAGTCTTCAATAGATAGACCCCTTTCGAATTAATTTGTTTCTCATGTGTCATTTCATTCGCTTCCATTTCCACTATATGTTCTGCCACACTCGTGCTTGGTTCCCTCTATTATAGTGCTTTTATTTAATCAGCATTCACCGCAGAAATTACAAGTGTTTTTTTATTTTTTATATTCGAGGCTCAAAAATAGAAATATTTCTCTATTTTCTGATTTGCAGCTAAAAATATTGATTTCAAGACCAATGCTGACAATTAATTAGTCCACAAATAAGCAACAACGATTCACAGTTCAGCATCAAAATCAATTCTATCTAATACAACCAATAGTCTAATCTCAGTTCGCAGATTCAGTAGTCTTAGGGAGGTAAAGAGTGTTCTTACGTAAATAATGTAAGTCAATAACGATTAATACAATCCTAAACATACAGGTGTTACAAAGACCGTTCGAATGGTTCTTGAGAGAACGGGCCAAACTTACCTACAATCACAGAATCTCTATTTTTGAGATGCGAAACTTAACTACTGCATGTTGGTGACCAGCAGACATGACTATTTTCACAAAACTTTAAGGCGAATAGGAAGGGTATGGTCCCAAATTTCACTCTATGGACAAGCCACTAATTTTTTGATAACAAATGGGAGAAAGATTGAGAGAATTAGCAGAAATTAAGATGAATTCATAATCTGAGACTTCAAAACATGTTACGATAACCACTAGACTACCCAGGTATGGAATTGTGTAGTGGCAACACTGTCGTCTTCTAATCAAAGGGACTCTGGTTCGATCCCCGGGTGGAGGTATATGGCACAGTGGTCTGGCTGCCACTTTAAAACTGTAGGTCCAATCCCGATCTGAGCATAAAGTGGTTTTAAAACATACTTTTAACCTGGGTGTACAATGAACCATTGTTTTGCTATACTGGAAATACGAGTACATTTGTACCCTTCCGTGAACTTTTATGGAACAGTGCGTGTTTTTCTCACAAACGGAATGGATCTTCACATAAAAGATTCTCGCGAAAAAACATTTTTTCTCTACTCTGAACATAAGATACAATTTGTCAAACCATCATGAGATAAGGCTTATCCTGGTTTACACGTTACACAAACTTGTTCAGTAATATCCTTAGATGCATCATGTTCTTCACAATCCTCATCCACTCCGTCATCATTCTCCTTTCTTCCATCGTCTGTCACCCTTCTCTCTCTCTCTCATTCTCACACACACACACCCATACACTCACAGTCACAGTCACACACACACAAGCACACACATAGCTAACTCACAACACCGACAATTTGCGAAATTGTCAATTTAAAAAAAAATCTCGACATTATAGAACTGAGCTCCAAAAAAAGGTTTCCAAGAAATAATTTCGGCTTGGAGATTTTTCTTTCTTGTTTTTGCCACAATAAAATTCCTTCCATTGGACTCACCTGTCACACAGAATGCAGATAAACGGGGGCGTTGTAGGCGGCGTTGTATGCGGAGCACATCGGCAATATCCGGACCATCATCTCGAGACTCAGAGCCCTCTATATTTCACTCGGTTCGCCGCTTGTAGCAGCCGAGGCGGCACGTGAGGAGGTTGGAGAGGAGTGGAGGGGAGAAAGGAGAAATTGAAGGGGACCTCTCAATTGCTGAAAGTCTTTTCTCTCTCTCTCTCTCTTTATCTTATGTTCCCAGTAGGGCAAAACTTCGCTCCCGCCCACACACACAAATTCATGGAAATTAACTCAGGAGAAGAACGTCGTGGAAAATAGGAAATTTTGTTATAACAATATTACCCCAAAAATGTGTATTTTCCTTGTTTTCCGTCGCGTTACTTCTACTTCAAGCTAATCGTGACGATGATGCAGGGGCATGCCCAGTCCAGGATTCGAACCTTGAACCTACGGCAGTGAGACCTTAACACCCTCTTTAGGGCCACGTCACGTGCTGTTGCTGCGTTTCTCCGCGTTAAGCTTAAAACTCCCGAAGCATCCAATGAACAAGAAGGCCGCTGACGTCATCTCATCCCAGCACCAATTACTAATCCTTTTGCTCGCTCTACGTTGTCGGTTGATTTGGTGTTTTAAGTCCACTTTATGCACAGTAAGGCTAATTGATTGATTGATTGATTGATTTAGTTTATTTTACTTCGCGTTTTGTGCCTCTTGGCTAATTTGCGAAGATGGGGATGAGTGATGAAATGATGAAATTGATGAATGGACATTCACAAACAACCAAGTCCGAGCGGGATTCGAACCCGGGACCCTTGGCGTTGCAGCGCGATGTGCTAACCACTCGGCCACAGGATCCTGGTAAGGCTAATTGGGACTGGGCCTACAGTTTAAAGTGGGATCCGAACCACTGTGTGCCTCCACCGGATATCGTACCCGGGACCCCTTGATTACAAGGCGACGACGCTACCACTGCACCATCGGGGAGGCTTCTACGTTGTCGGGTCGGTTGACTAACGCGGTCAACTGAAGATGTTGCGAAAATAACCGGACTCTACTAAATGTAACTGTAAGACTTTTTCTATCTTTTTCGAAGCGCACTAGGACGCCAGGGATCGCGGGTTCGAATCCTGGCATGGGCATAGGTGTTCCTTCTGAGTGTCACTTCATCACTCACCATCTTCGCGATTAGCTAAAAGTGGCTGAAAAGCGAAGTGAATTCCTTCTCGCGAAGGGAAGTTTAGGAATACCATCCGCGACTTCAAAAGCCTCATCTATCATGAGTCATGACAAAATATGATGGTCTATTAACTTCTCATTGTCGATCACAAAAACCCAACAACAATTCGATGGAGCGAGGTCTTAGAATTACGTCATCTCCACGCACGTCCTGACGTACAATGGTCACGAATCTCGAAAACTAGGAGAAACCGAAACTCGAAACTCTGGGAAGGGAAAGGGGGGAAAGAAGAAAAAGGCTCCTCTTTAATCGATCTTGGAGTCCGGCATTCACTTGTTTTGAAAAGCCGGCGGCCGATTGAGTCTTCCAGAGGGACAACTTCCTTCTTCCCTCTCGTCACGTGGGAATGACACAGATGTCAAGAAAGCTGGCGATGCTGTGTGTGTACTTTGGTGACCATCCCAGAGATTAAGGGCTGGGATGAAAAAAGTAAATGTAAGGAAGGAGCCAGAAGAAAAGGGCCGCTGGTAACTGTTTTCAAAACCCGCTCTCGTTCGTCCCGTTCAATTGTTTGCAAAATGGCAAAAGTTCATGCGTTATCCTTGATCGAGGAGTGAGTTACGTCCTCAAATAAAGCGACGAAATAACGTTCCACCGTCGAGTTATCGTGGCCGATGATAAATTGTAGAGGAAAAGGGTGTGTGAGGGTGAAGGGAGGGAGATAGAGCGAGAAAGGGTGAGTCTGTGGAGAGACGGGTGATCTCGTCTCGTTCTCCGTCTCGTCACGATATATAAACACCCGTCTCGGTCTCGTAAGTCACTCAGTATTTTTAAGTGATTGTAACGAGAGACAGCCCTGGCACCTGAAATTTTTTAATGGCGCTTGAATTTTACAAATTCAGTGCAAAAAATATATATATATATATCCAGTTCGCTTAAGGAAATTTCCATTGCTGCAATGAGCGTTTCTCTCTCGAGAGGCAAATAGTTAGCAAGGGCAGCGCTAGATGGCATTCAGAATTGATAGGCATTCCGCTCGAGCGAAAAACGCTCGAACGATCGGAATTCACTCGAACTCTCGAACCCTATTAGAACATGTGTTTCCGTCGTTTGTCCATGGTAGGGTCCCTCAAATATGGATCGTGAAGTAAAGGACGAAGTGAAATTGAAAAATAAGTGAACATAGTCATCATCTCCATGTTAAAATGCAGTTAGATGATTATGGGATGAAACTGCTTAGGCTGACGTTTTATGTTTCTACGATTATTGTCACATTAAAATGATGTTCGATCGAATGTTATTTTGTTATTTCCGCAGAATATGATTATCTTCGGTAAGTGAACAATGATGTACCCATACTTGTTTCACTGTGATACAATATTTGTAATTTCTTAGGCAGGTCTGTCAGCATATGTATCCATTTTACTTTTCGGTCTGTAGATATTGCATACTTTCATATACATTGTATATTGTATTTGAGCCTTAAATAATAATATACGCAATTACAATTTAGAATTGTATTGTAGTTTCATAGAGTGGTTTCCTTCCATGTATGGGTTTTAGGTTGACAGTGCTGCTTATTGGGCTCTGAAATAAGGGACGTTGCCAATCATTCCACTACGAGTGCTGTACGCTCGAGCGTGGGAGGCTCTAACGAGTTTGAGCGAGCGAAAGTGGCCAATGCAGTACTCTAGAGGACAGTATGTGTTCTTTAATGTTTGTGTCTTTTCTGTATTATGTGTATAATTGAATCAGAATAATAAACATGCATTTGTAATTTTTTCACTGTTGCTAGCCGATTTTTTTAAAAAATCTGCGGCGACTTTACCAGTTGAGCCTTGTTTAGAAATGCTACTCTGGCTCAAGAATTGATTACTTTTAATCCAGTCTTGTATTAATTAATAAATTAAATGTTTTAAGATCATATTTTAAAATGGGTAGCTTTATCTTAGTTGGATTCATAGCTTTCTTAGCTCGTATTTAAAAAAAACTGGCTCATGAGAAAAGGTGGTGCTCCTGAATTACTGCCTCCGTTTATAGCGTCATTATTTGCTAACGGATTCTGTTGGAACCGGTATCATTATTCATTCATTGAGGTTTTATTTGACTTAACGGATTATGGTCAACATCGAGGATAGCCAACAGTGTTGCCATCTTTAATGATGTTTAACAAGAAGTCCTCAGATATCCGTATGTCGAGTGTCTCATGAAAGTTCTCTCTTTCTCCCTCCTCCACCCTCTCTCTCACACACACAACTGAAACAATTCTCCCAAAATATATCTGTTTTAAGCCATAGAAGCCACATAACATCCAGCAATTCTTTCGTGACACATGGATGGAATTTGAAAGAAAAAAAAATCTGTCATGGTTTGTTGAATGGCCCAAACTGTTTGACAACATTTCGTGGTCGGACGAGGCTGTATTTTACGCTGGGGGTGTTTTGTTAACAACTATTAATATTAGGTGAGTTTCAATCATCACATTTCTGTTAAAAGGGAAAAGGTCGTCCGAAGATAACAGTATGGTTCAGTACCACATCTTCCAAAGTTGCTGTACCTGTTCGATTATGAAAATGTGTCGAGAATGCTGGGGTTTATGCAGCGTTTTGTATTATGCATATTTTTTAGTATCCCTATCTCTCTCTCTCTCTCTCTCTCTCTCTCTCTCTCTCTCTCTCTCTCTCTCTCTCTCTCTCTATCACACACACACAGCTTCAATCTATTTCTATGGTTTCTTTTATTTCTCGTCCCGCTTGCATGTGTGTGTGCGTGTGCGCGCACGTGTATGTGTCTTCCTCCTTCTCTTTGTTTGTCTGTCTTTCTCCGTATAATTTTTATTGATCTTACCCCGATCACACGAAAAAATCACGTCCCACAGTCTTGAATATAAACCTCACTCGAGAACAAAACCTTTCGTTTTTAACCCCTTCAAAAAGTGTTCCACGTGCACCATCGTTTAAGTTATCAGTGGCTTTCTCCGGTCATAAAAGCAAGAGGCGAAATCTTAAGAAGCAAAGGTGGAGGAAAAAGAGAATGTTTTAAAGTCGACGGTGGCGCCAGAGTGCAGAAAAGGTCCGCCTCTCGTGTTGTTTTAATCGGGTTTTCTACGCAGCAAATAGGATTACCGTAGCTTCCTGGAGTTCTTCCTTGCTCAAAGCCTTAAGCCAGGTGACGCTTCTTTCGGCCCACCTTGGGTTCCTCGCCCTGGAAGTTTTATGGAAGGAAGGACACCGGAAGTTTGTTTGCTCCGTCAGCGCCGGAATTAAACGGTGTCAGGGCTAGTTTTATCTTGGGAAGAAAATGGTAACAAAGTTCCCGAAATTCGGCACCTTAAATCTGTTGGGAAAATTGTCTATAATGTCAAGCCGGATCAGAGGCGCCGTTGCACCAGACGTAATTCAACTACAAACAGCTGAATTTTAATAAACTTACAGTCCCGTCAACAGATGGCATTGCGAGTTGTTACTTTAAGAAATGGCAGATTGTTAACATGTAGATTAACAATCTATAGTGCTAATATTAGAATATTAAACTAATAATGTAACCTAGTATTTAACTTTTTCCGGTAACGATTGTATAAGTCGAAGACGGATTTCTTCAAATTTACAGGACGAGAAAGTACTTACGGAATTGCGTTCTTGAAGACTTTCTGAAGCCGGGGAAATTGTTTTTTCGAATCGTGCAACTTATTTGGCCTGTAAGTAAGGTATTTTTTGTCATTTATGCATCTCCGTTGTACAATAGCTCGTGCCGCCATTACCGTCGACTACGTGAATCAAATGTTCCGTGCGTTCGATCATGTAACTCCCTGTCAGTGTAGCAACCACGCGGTAGTTTTACAGGATGACGTGTGAGCGGGTTTTGTTTTCAACTTAAGGTAAGACTCTAGTTTACGTCCTTTTCCTAAGGAATACGTGTCATATATCGTTGGAAAGCTTATTTTATAAGGAATTCAACAACGTAAATCCCAAAGCGAGGAAAAATTTCCTGAAGGAGTAAATCGAGAAAACCGATGTTGTCCGGATATGCGTAATTGAACGTACTGAGGAATTTTTTAGATGATGAAGCACATATTTAGGGGTGAAATGAGTGCTAATGGAATCTAACCTAACAGGCCTAACCTAATCTCGTAGGCATACCTCGACCCCGTGAATGGATAGTGGGGCTATCGTGAACAGAAAGTGTAAAAAGAAAAAGGTACTTACCCGAAGAGATGTCGGGTGCCGCACCACGATCGCGCACCGCGAACGCAAAGAAGCAATCACCATGCAGATAAGGACGTAAAGTAGAGTCTAGCCTCAATTTTCGCTTAAAAACCTTTTGTGAATAGTTTGTGCGGCATTTATCGGTTCATAAGTTTGGAAACATTGCACATCAGCTGACGATACTGCTTATCAGCTGACGATAGACATCGTGAGTCAAGATTTGCCCGCCGAATTAGCAACGACCAATAAATTATTATAATGTTAAAAATAACGCTTTTTTCATGGAAAAAAGTGATCCCCAGCTTGAAAAATGTTCCGGTATGCATATGAAGTAAGTAGAAATGATTTTTATTTGAAAATAAACGCGTTTAATGTGTCTCCGGCTTATACAACTGGTAGGGGAAAGCGGGGTCAATTGTAACACGGGGCAAATGTAACAATCGCTACTGTGCTGCTCTCGCGAGGTATTTTTTAAAACTATTCAAACCTGTAGAAAGGAGACGTCAGTTGGGAGTGACTCATGTGGTGGTGGTACTTACGTAGCGATTTGTTCCGGCTATTATTGGGAGTTTTTCAAATTTTCAACACGTAAGTAAAAACATAAGGTTCCTTTTTATTGTTTAATAGTGATTTCGCGATGTCGTCTGATCAAGGTTTGTATATATCATCGCAATACACAATATTTGATGCATTTGTTAAGATAGTTGTGATCAATTTCTGGTGTCGGGGTTAGTAGCTGCAAGTCAGCAAACAATATGGCGTCAGGATGGGGCAAATGTAACAAATGTAACCGGGGCAGTTGTAACACTGTTACAATTGCCCCTTATGCGTTTCTTATGAAAAATATTCACTTGCATTGTAATAAAAAACATTGTTCAACCATCCTGAATTATTACATTCTGTATGTTTCAGAATGGTGAGAGACAGAAAAAGAACTACCGAACGAGGCCCTTCACAAGATAAGACGGAAGAAGCTGCAAAGTTAGTTTTGGAAAGCAATGTTTCCATCCGACACGCAGCAAAAGCGCACAATATTTGTCATGTGACATTGACCCGTTTTGTTAAGAAGAGACAAGAAAAAGGGAATCCTGTAATGGGTTATAAACCACACCTACCAATGATGAGAATGAAGTTAATGAAACAGGACAATCAAGTAACTTGGAAGAAACTAGTTGTACCCAGAACAAAGAGCAATTCAACCCTTGCAATGAACCTCTTCTGTCCACCTCAACAGCTGTTTCTCCGGCTGACATTCGACCTCTGCCTCATGAAGAACCTTAAGAATCAGCACCTCGAAGGAGAAGAAAGAAAAGTGCTATATGGACAGATACACCTGGAAATGAACTACTTATGGCACAGCAAAGATCGAGACAAGAAAACAGCAAAGGGAAAAATAGGCTGTTCGACAGAAATGATAGTCGTCAATCAAAAAAGAAGAGAACTGCAAGAAGAAGCGCAAGAAGGCGTCAGGAAAGCAGCTCTGAAGGCGACGAATGTTTTTGTTTAGTTTGCCTTAAGAAGTGGTCCAATAGTGCATCTGGCGAGCAATGGATGCAGTGCTTAACTTGCGACAACTGGTTACATGAGAAAGGCACCAAAGGAGACAGCTTTTACATTTGTCATAACTGTCAGTCAGAATAATCAGATATATCTTTGTTAGAAACAGTGTTTGGGTCCTGGTATGGTTCGACTAGCCTACTTATTAACGAAAGCACAGTTAGCTAATTCTCAATCATTGTGTAAGGGTACATGTTATTTCCAGCAAAAAAATAAATTGTATTTCTGGTAAATGTTAGTATGTTACATTTGCCCCTGTAGTGTGTTACATTTGCCCCCGAGCAAGGGTCAATTGTAACATTTGTCACACATTTTTAAAACATTAATTATGATTAGCATATTATATATGGCGGGATCGTGACTGCATAATATCAATAACAACATATTGTAGTGTTTCCATGCCGATTTTCACGCTGCAAAGATAAATAGTTTCATAGAAAATGCTTCATTTGTCAAAATTGTTACAATTGACCCCGCTCTCCCCTACTCTTTTTCCTTCTGCACTCGATATTATTAGAAAAACTATTTTTAGCAGAAAACCTACAATTTTTGCAGTGTCGCTTTATCTCATCTGATATTAAAACCACGTTGTCACCATCACTTGCCACTTCAAGATGTGTAAGATCGGATTATTATTCTTGTAGCGTTATATTACTTTATGAGTTACTAAAACCATATTGTCATATAGACCCCGAGGCGGAGTGGTTAGCATATCACGCTACGACGCCAGGGGTTCCGGGTTCGAATTCCGGCCTGGGCATGGATGTTTGTAAGCGTCCATTCATCATATCATCACTCATCGCCATGTTCGCATTAGCCAAAAGTGGCAATCCAATCAAATTAATATCGTCATATAGAGCGTAGGATGGTTTGTGTTGAAGTGTGACTGTTATTACTGTATGCAAGAGTAAAGCCATTTATTCAAAGATTCTAATCCTAAAGGAAGTCGCATTTACTATCCTGTAATGTGAATGTTGTTGTCAAAGAAAGTCAATAGTAGTCTTCAGTTTCAGTTGCATATTGATGTAATATTTAACTCTTAAGATGTAGAATATATTGTTAAATGAAATACCATTTAAATAAGCATAATGCTAATAATATGTAAAGAAGATTAATCACACTCTTTGAATAGAAAACAAATGATTCTGTCCAATGATAATGAAAGTTATACTTATGTAAATGTTGTCAGATATGGCACAGCGTAGGTTTTTTTTTTAAAAAAAATAGTATCAAATGTTCATCGGTGTCTTCATTTTAATTAGTAACATTCACAGTTCATATTTAAGCAGGAAGTAGATACTTGATATGAAAAAGATGGCGTTGATGGCATTGGATTTTATCTTGAAAGATGATTAAGAGAAAGAACAGAAATTGTAATAGAATATTGAAAATATGCTCAAGATATGTCTAAAGTTAAAAGTTAGGAACAGTCGTATTTCTTTGCGAAAAGGAATGAAAATACTTGTTATGTAAGGTATATCATGAATCACGTGAGAGGTAATGATTATATTACACGAAGAAGAGCATCCTGATTTCGGATTTGCCACTCATTTTCTCTCCATCACGTACAATTTTCGAGAGTCGCGTGACGTCATAATGGTATAATATGGGTAACGTTTACACCACTGAATTCAACTTTTCTTATAATCTGGCAACACTGCAAGCTGTTTGCGTGCGAAATCATCATGTTTACCTTCAGTTGTCTTTTATGTGTTGGTATGCGAGGTTTATTGTAACCCTGTTTGCTACAATAAGGGATATTACTATATATCGTAATAAACATGCAGGTTACAGCGTTTGATTTGTGCAGTGACTGATTGTTTGAGTTGGTGTTTTAAGTCCACTTTATGCACAGTAAGACTAATCGGGACTGGACCTACAGTTTAAAGTGGGATCCGAACCACTATGTGCCTCCACCGGGAATCGAACCCGGGACTCCTTGAGTACAAGGCAACGACGCTACCACAAGTTACATTTTATGTGAACATGGTTAAATATAAGATACCTTCTTTTTATTCATATATAACCTTTAGGAAATGTGCATATTTTTTCTATTATTAACAATAGTGTTTTGCATTAGTTCCTGTTGTAAGAAATCTTTAAAATTACATGCGTACTTAATATTTGTGCAGTTTAATATAGATATAGTAAATAGAATTGCTAATAAGCCATTGTACTGCCATTTGGTTTTAGGGTAATACTTAAAATCTGGTACTATTACAGTCTGTGTCATATATCTAGCTATTGATGCACGACATATTATACTTAACATATTTCGTAATTGTTGCCGCATGGGACTTGCGTGATGACATTTAGATATTCTGTGTTTTATTGCATCTTCCTCATTACACACATAACATAAAGACGTGTTACTAAATTAAAGTCGATATATTTTACTTTTGGTATCATATTTATCATGTACTAATATGTACCATAACGATTGAACTTTGTTTGTTAAATGTTTCGGCCAAACATTCGTCCATACCATGTTCCATTCCTTATTGGGAGTTTGTTGCTCTACTTTCGTTTGCTGCGTATTTAGGTCAAGTTCCTGCCAATACAAGTCATTGACTTGTAGGTTCCGTATCGTACTTCCTGCTCCCAGTGTGTACACACATTCTGCAATGGATGGTAAAAGATAAGCAAATTTTTTCGGGATAGCTGCTGTGTGCATAGGCAAGGTCAAGGGAATTTTTTTGAGGATCGATCGTAGCACCATCGCTGTGTGAGCGTCTGTAGATTCCGCGTGTTGAACAAGGCGGCTGATTTCCATTCCACATGCATTAGTCCCAATCTATCTGTCGTTCCCTGTTGTACTGCAGTGTTATAAGTAGACCTTGGATTTTAGGTTTTTAACCTATTTTTTCCTTTATAGGTATGTAAGAAATAATAAGTTACGTCAGCGTTTCGTTATAAAACGCAACGACTGATGAAGTTTTATATTGCCTAAAAAACTATTTTGTTTGTTAGAACCAATTTTAGGTTTATGCGCCTAAATCAAGCCTTTTTTTAGGTTTTTGTATTTTTTTAAAGGTTTTATAGGATTTTTATGTCACACAGAGGCATTTGCTTTGTTTGGTCACGAAAAAAATTCAATGACGTGTTTGAAACGTACTCTCTGTCGATTTCCCTTCCTCCATGGTGATTTTTCAAAGCTCCAAACAAAGCAAAATGTCTGTTCCCACTGTTACCTGTACAGACCAAAGTGCAAACTTCTGATCTGCGTGGTCTTGCTCACTTCGGTGCTTTGTGGCATTCACGCCTTGCAAACTAACATTTAAGCATTGAAGTTTGCACCACTGACTATGTTTTTGTTGAAAGATTATTTTCAGCATATAAGATGATCCACACAGACAAAATTGCACAGAGTGGATAACATGAAAAACGATTGTTGCCTAACTATACGGCCAAGAGTAGATTTTAATAGCAAATTTCCGTAGGGTTACGCAACACACATAACGTTACGCAAGATAGTGCGTATTTCAGGATATAGGTGTCCCATTTTCATTGCCGGTGACTATATCTAATCAGCAGGAATTTTTAACTATTTTAAGTTATTTTGAACCTACTTCAGGAATTTTCGAGCCTAACTTAAGATTTTTATGACCTATTTTAGGAATTTTCGAACCTATTTTAGAATTTTTCGAACCTATTTTAGGGTTTTTCGAACCTATTTTAGGGTTTTTCGAACCTATTTTAGGAACCTAAAAGTAAACGTTTTAGAACCTAAAAATCCGAGGTCTAGTTATAAGCCATTCTTAAAACCTGACCTTGCCACAAGAAATACGTAGCTAGCGATCGTAAACGTGTTGCAAAAATTCTTGGGAAAGGAAAGAGTGCTGCAACAAACGAAACTTTTGCGAAAATGTATCTGTTTAAATAATACACTCGTGATATAAGCAATATACATATTTCTTAACACATTTGTTTTAATCAAACCTTGTATGATGTGTATTATTGTTTCAAAATTTATATTTATCGTCGGTTGTAATTTATTCTGAAACCACTGAGCCATCGGGCAGGCGTTTGTGCTGTG
Organism: Lepisma saccharinum; assembly: GCF_977018435.1. Taxonomy (NCBI): domain Eukaryota; kingdom Metazoa; phylum Arthropoda; class Insecta; order Zygentoma; family Lepismatidae; genus Lepisma; species Lepisma saccharinum. Next base: position 62,211,053 of record NC_139229.1, read on the forward strand.
ACACAGTGGGTAGTGCTGTGATAAACTATGTCGACCTTAAGAACCCCTTAGCTGTATGTCTCATCCTAACACATTTTGTTACATTCCTGAACAATGCACTCCAAATTGCAATGTAAAAACATCACAGATTGTGTAAAGATAGTGTACCGACTGTACTTTGGTTGTCGCCGTTGTGTCCGTGGGCCTCACATGGTACATGTCATAGTTGTGCTGTAACACTAAGATAATGGTTGAATGATATTCATTCAATGATGTGTCTATGATATGGCTTGAACCAAGGGACCACGTGACAGATTGTTACTTTTGCCGCACCGTAATGCGTGGCTATTCCTCGAAGATTATAGCATATGCATATGTCGATGTGCCCTCCGCGTTGAAATGGGTACCACATAGTAAGGATTCCCAATTCCTAAATCAAAATCACTATCCACCACAGTGGAATTGAACATTTCTCGTGACCAGGAACGTTCTTTCAAATATAAAAGGTAGTGTTAGATAGAAAGAGCTAGGTAGGTTACATTTTTGCACAATAAATTTCAAATTTTTTATTTCATCTGGAAATTAATTGAATAACATCGCCAGATGTCGGCGCACCTGGTACTGCAGTCTGACACGACCAATGTTGCCAGTACACTTTTTAATTTTAAAAAAATGGCTTGGCATGATTATCCCCATAAATCCTATGTAATGCACAAAATTTACTCCCACATCCGCTAATGTGCCTTCATGTACGGTGAACTTTACCTTTTTTTAACTTTTATGCATAGAATGCATAAAAATGTATCGTTCTTTTATCAGTTCGATAAATACCCATTGAGACCATCGACACACATAAAAAAAATTCTTGCAAGCGACTCCATATCTGTCCATTATCCATGTTTTTCTTTCCTTCATACAATATATTTTTTAAAGCTTACAAGGTTTTAGTCCTACTGAACGTTCATGCAGATATTTTTTTGTGTTTAATATTTAAAGAATATCCATATAGATAAAGTTAATAACAAATACAAGGTTCATGTCTCTATCGTTTTTTGTACAAAAGTTAAGAAGGTTCAAAGTCTTGGTTGCGTCACTTTTTGGACACCCTGTATATCTCGGAAATGTGACGTGATACAAAAATTTTGAGACTTTTTCTGAATTCCTCACACCGAATTGAGTAAAGAACACGTGATTTCATCTAGGATACAGAAAAAAGGGTTGAAATTTGTTCCCTATAGTCTTCAGTATTGTAGTAAGTGTAACATTGTCGACGGTAATGTCAACGAATTTTTCCGTAATGCTCTCTTTCAATTCATCAACGTTGTGAGCTTGCTCTTGAACACAAGATCCGTAGATCGAGCAGGCCACTCCAGGCCCATTTAAATTCAGGAAACCTGGAACACAAAGTTTACTAAGTCCGTTACAATTACAGCATCGCATTAGCATACCTACACTTTACACTAGTACACTACTTTAAAATGGACGTTACTTCTGTCCCGATCCTGTATTTTACTTAAATAATAAGTAACATATATCTCTAGTTGTTGAAAAATCTAAATTTACTTCTGCACATTCCAATATTACGCAATTGTGTGTGCGTAATAATAATAGAACTCGGGAATAGTTTCATATTTTACCCTGCATTGTAACAAAACCACAGAACGATAAAAGGTATACTGTACATGTCTTCCAATAAAAACTAAATAATACAGTAGTACCACAGTGTAATTTAAGATTCTGCCGTTGGGACTGTGCAAAATGTTACGAATGTACTCCAGGACGAATGCCAATGAGAATTGTTGCCAATTCTGCAACCTAAACCAAGTGAAGGTTTTCTTGGGAAAGTTGAGAGGAGGCATAAGAAAGTTGGCTGATTCAATTAGAGCCAAGACATGGAGAATTTTCCTTAGCTAGAAACGAAGACGTAATTTAATCTTAAACAACCAAGCTCCTTGGCACTGAAAGTAACACATACTTTCTTCTCACTACCAGTATTGCAGTATAATTAGATTAAGTGATGCTGAAAATATGTTTCTCTGTGTATACACTTAAGTTTCTATGAAGAAGACTCTGTAGTTGTGCCAAAATTATATTGTTTTGTAAAGGGTAAAGTCGCGATCCAAATCCAGAATTCTGATCGAGTAGTTGAACTTTAAGTACCTTTTTCGAGCAGGCCTCATCTCCAGGAAGGTATCAACTCGGGGCAAGCCCCGGCACCTACCGATCTGTTAGGTGAGAATAATTGATTGATTTGCTTTATTTTACGTCGCCTTTTGTGCCACTTTTGGCTAATTTGCGAAGATGGGGATGAGTGATGACATGATGAAATCGATGAATGGACACTCACAAACATCCATGCCCAGGCCGGGATTCGAACCCGGAACCCCTGGCGTCGTAGCACGATGTGCTAACCACGGGGGCCGCCAAGGGTGAGAATGAGTCAAGGACTTAAAAGTACGTTTTCATGCGCCCCCCAAAATAGGCAATAGTAGGCTGGAGAGTTCAAGAAACTAACCGATCCCTAACTACGCACTAACTTTAGAAACGTGAAGAGACTTAATTCATACCAGATTCATATATTACGTTCCGTCTGTCTCCGTACTGAGGATTCTGTTTTTAGGCAGAATGATAGGGATTACACACACTTCTAGAACAATACGAGAAAACAGAACTTACCACTGTTTCTTGCTAAGTCTTCACTTTTTGCCACGTCATGTTCCATAGCAAATTAAGTTGCAAGCGATGAGCGCTGTGAGTACCACCTGGTGGCGTGAAATTTAATTAACGTCCAATTATCTTCATCGCTTCCGTAATGTGCATCAACATCAACAACTACTTGTTGCGTTGTTGCGTTCATATTACTTTGAAGAGCACTGTTCCTTTTTTATATACAGCGCTCTAATTCCAACTTTCACCAAGGGCAAGGGCCGAAGGGCAAACGGAAAATAAACAAGGCATCATGTAGCTCTGTATCTTTCTTCTTTGATGTAGTGGTATAAGGAGTTTTGCGTTGTAAACTTTACATAAAGTAGCGAGAAGCTGGGAACACATCACTCTGATCAGAAAAGAATTGAGTCAGTCTTAAGTCCACTTTATGCAGAGATAGGCTAATCCAAACTGGGCCTACAGGCAACCGAACCTGTATGTGCGTCAACCCTTGATTTCACGGAGGCGACGTTACCACTGCGCCATCGGGGAGGTCCGCCAGAAAAGATGAATAAGAAAGGAATAACTGACTTTGGACTACATTGTTACAGACAATTGTTGCCAACAATATTGCCAGAAGAGGCTCTGGCAGTCAGTATAATCCTCTGTTGGACTTGTGTGTCGTCCATGTGTGTTTGTGATTATCCTTTCATCAATTTCATCATTCGTGATTAACCGAAAGTGGCAGAAAAGCGATGCGAAATAAACCTATCAATCAATCCATGAGAATAGAGGCAGAGAGAATGGGACTGGAATATTTTCTTGGGAGGGGATTCATATTTCGTACACCACTAAATATCATACAACATTATCATATTTGAGCTGAAATAATATTTATCTGTTTTGTTTACTGGTAGACTTGTAGTCTAGCCTTCAGAGACCCTGACCTTTCAGGCACTGTCACTGACTTCCGGTAGAGACGTAAGTAGAGGTATCTACGCATTGGGCGAGTAGATAATTCAGCGCCCCTCCCCCCTTTCACTAGATTCTTATGTAAAATAAAACTAACGCTAAATATTAGTTTATAATTTACGTTAAATTATTTAATCCTGAAAACACTTTTCATGTCTTTTAAAGCCAGTATTTCCAACTTTGACCTTTACAGATTATCAAAACACTCCTGCACATGTTTTTAGTCAATACTTGATACCTAGTACAGCCACGGACAATTCTACATTCCATTGAAAGTCAATGAGATCGTTGCATCCCAGAAGCGTTCGTGACTGTACGTTGCATACTAAGTAAGAAAAATACATGAATTTAGTACCATTCAATAGAAGTCGCTTGTATCGTCAGTTAGGTGGTCAACAACATTTCATTAATTAATTAATTAGAAATGTTCTGAAGAAAGAATAAATCCATTTTATATCAGGATATCAACACACACACACACACACACACATCATAACACACACACACACATATATACACATAAATACATACAAGAATAGTAAAAGTAATAACGACAGTAACAACTATGATTAAATTTTCAGCTGCGTGATGTACATCGTTCTGAAAGCTTGTTTGTAGAGATGGAAGCCTGGAACATCATTAATTGTAGAGTTCATGTAGTTTCTAAAGGTAAAAACCTAACCTTTCTAAAAGCCTTTGAGGATAGCTTTGGTGCTTTTGTGTAAAATAAATTATGGCGTTTCTGTATGTACGTAGGATCCGGATATGAAAAAGTGAAGAGTCGACCATTCATGATTCTGAAAAGAAATCTCAAAACTGAAACTTGACGGTGAATAGAAAAATAATGTATTTGAAGAGTGGCTAGAATTTCAGGTTTGCAAAGGTTTGCAAGACGAGGACATCTGTGGTTAACTATTGTGATGAAGATAATTACTTTGTCAGTTCTCTTTACATTTCTTTCACAAGCCGTCGACCAAATACGAGAACCATACTCAATAAGGGATACTAAAATACAGACAAGGTAGAAACATGAGTGATATCTGTAAATTTGTCGTTACGAACTGACGATAATAAATAGGACGCCAATGCTTTTACGGGACACAGAGACGTTTACTGTTGAGGTAAATTGCTATATTTTTCTCCAAAGTAGAGAGGGTAGTTTGTTAAGGCTTAAGGGTGGTTATCATACTTCATTGCAATATAGTTTGAACGGGCTTATTCTGTTTTGGACGAATTATGACGTAGGTAATATAATTGTCGTTATCTGTGAGCTTCACATTATTTGAATACTGTATCTCTACTCTGTCCCGGGTATCTCTGGAGCAAGCGAACGAAAACAAGTCTCCGAGCAAGTAGTGACGAGAGACGGATCCACCAATGAACGCGTGAGAGGGAACGGGATTGCGTGGAGGGGGGAAACTATTACCAGCCTTCGCAGCAGCGTGTACTGCTTCGCTCTGCCCACTTGATTACCCCGTTCTCTGACGCCATGCGTGTCCTTGCTCCACAGATTCCTGGGATAGAGTATAAAGCAGGGTTGTTAAAGGTCCAGGAATAGTAATTAAATTGAATTAAATTCCGGTCCGGAAGAGAACATCACAATGTATTTCAATTCGGTCACGGAACCTTTTTTCCTGGTCAATGTAAATACGGTCCAACTTCGATACACACAACTTGGACCGAATATAAATTGTGCGAGAAAAAATATTCCGGTCCAGTTACGGAACCGAATAGAATCCATTAGAAGTCACGGGATCCTGGACCTTCAACAACCCTGATCTAAAGACTAAGCCTGGTCAGCCCTCCGTATTATCTGAAAGAGCGCTGTCACATGAAAGTCTAAACTGCAGAATGAGCAGCAGTACTGCAACGTTGTAATTGGAGCTGAAAGGAGTGAGAGAGAGACAGGAGGCTTCGTCGGTCGCGTTCGTGCAGTGGGAAACGTTTCGTCATCTGATTCGTAAGTAGATAAGAACGAAGTGAAATGGAGGGCGCCTTATCCCCCGATACAGCTTACTGGCCTTGAGATGTAATGTGCAGGCGGGAATCTCGCACCGCACGAAGCACTCGTTTGCCTCCGGAACTCCACGCGTGTTACTCAAGCCTGATGTAAAGTAAATGCAACATTGTTAAGTTGAAAACATGTTTTTAGAAAATACTAAAGCGATTATGTGTTTTAAGAATTTAACAAGTATTCTCACGTTACCAGCCAGGTTAGCGTCTAACATTTCGAGCGCATGCATGATGATTCCCTAATGATGAGAACAATGTATGTCCTCGGAACGTAGGACATTAACACCTAATTAACTTGTCTGGTAACCCCAGAACACTTGTTCGAATCACGTCGCCAGGAAAGCTACAATTCCTACCTTCTTAGATGTTGTAACCTATTTAAATAAATATAGAAGTATCTTAAGTGACTTGAGCTAGGATAACAAACTGCCCCTCTCCAGAGCTACTTCAAAGGCGAGAGTCAACGGAAGGAGTCAGGTTTCACCTCCTCTCTTAAGCTTGTCTTACTAACGGTTGAGGGTCGTGTTTGCCTACACCGGAACCCTCAGGGAATATGTCTCCCGTGGCGAAAGACGAGATTTATTCCCTCCTGATCCACCCACGAAATGATACGTCTTGATGGTATTTTTGAACTTTCAGTTTTCACCCCGAGGGCTTTGAAGCGTAATCAAAGATTTGATTTGATACACATTTGATTCAGTTTTTTTGTTTTCTGTCAGGAAAAATGTATGTCAGCTCTAGAGTAAGATAGCTTCTCTGTAGTCTAAAGTCTAAACCCTCGCACCAGTAGAAACACAGAGAGGAAAATGCATCAGATTTAATTTATGCTGTCCAAATACATCAATTGATACAACGGTGTGTGTAAATTTTGGTTTCATGGTTTATGGTTGACCTAACGTCTGATGCTATGCATTTTATTTAACTAATTAATTTTATTTAATTAAATTATGCATTTCATTGCATTATTAGTTCAAATGGCTTATTTATTTTCATTGCATTGTTCTGTTATTCTTCTTAATATTATTCTTGCTAATTTGTTGCTAGAGATAGAGAAATTCTCTCTGGCACGGTATGTTTGAAATGAGTAAAACTTTTAATACTTGATGCTATATATAATATTATTTGCTGCATTAGAACAATAAAATATTACTATAAACATTAGAAGGAATTTTACGAATTCAAAATTGCATACAGTATAAATATTCTGTACATTTTAGTAGTTCGAGTAACTTAATTAAGAGTGTTTTTAAAAGCAAACACATTTTAGTACACATCAATACCTGATGTATTTATACTTAATTAATGTTTCGGATTTTACACACTTTTCTGCATTAGTTAGCGCGTATACTTCTCTGAGTGCACCGTTGATTGATTGATTGATTTTATCTTACTTTGTCTTTCTCCCACTTTAGGCTAATCCTGAAGATGAAGATGAATGATGATAGGATTAAAAGAATGAAGGGGCAATCACAAACACACGTGGACACAACACAACACAGAGGATTATACTGGCTGGTAGTCCAGACGCCAGAGCCTCGTTACTCTACAAAATGTATTCCATGGTCAGAGGCGTATATTCTAGGCTATCTAAGCTACCTGCAAAGCCCAGGCTCAGAAGAGAAGAAAAATCGATCGGGAAATGTGCATAAAATTGCTGATTTCAACGAGAAGATGATGGCGTTTCAGAAGTTGGCACACGTATTTCTAACAAGTTGTTAGTTACACTTATTCCTTACGAGTTGGCGATCTCGCCAGCTTTCTTTGAAATTCACCATACGTAGAAAAGCACGGAAGGAGTCCCGTGAGTTTAGCATGGCTGTCATCTAGCATTAATGCCGTCAGTGTTGCGAACCCTCTCTTCCAAGCGTGGAATCATCCCTGGAACGGGGGAATTTAGGAGCGAGGAAAGGGAGAAAGGTTTGCTTATGGCAGGAAAATTCCTCCCCTACCCACAAGCACATTTTTGCCCATTCGAGCATTATGACGTAGCGAGATAACCCAGATTCTGTACCCAGTATACGCCACTGTCCAGGGTATACTACGTGGAAGAGATGTTGACATTTAGGTACCTTCTGGAAGAGTCGTCCTCTTACAGGGCGCGTGTACCATTGAAGAACACCCAGCGTCATCCTACACACCCCTACATATCCATCAACATCAAATTGTGCGTTAGCCTGCAATTCATTAATGTTAGGGTTGAAATGTAACTTTTCCTATGCGCCACTGGTGTCTGTCCGTCCGCGTGAAACTGCCGATCAGGGGACGGATTTATAAGGTAGTAAAGTTGTGATAAATATGTAAATACATACTTAGTTATTTTCACCAAAATATGGAGTTAAATGGACTTAAATTTGTAAAAAATTACCTTATTCATAATATAAGACACTACACGAGCTACATAAAATACAGTACGCTTATATTAACATTAATTGTAAAACAATATGAAATATGTTTTTATTTTCCGTTTCCAATACAATGAATAACAATGAACGTGAATTTCCTTCTGTTGTTTCTTAAGATGGACTTATATTGACTAATATAATTGATATTCTTCAATATCGCAAGAAATAATGGGAGTGCTTTTTAAATTTGTCGGTTATTCGCAATAAATTCAGCCAACTCTTTCGGACACAAGGGCACATGCATGTAGTTACTGCGCAAATATGGAGTATATGTTGAAAAATATGGAAATAATATGTAAAAATAACTAAAATATGTACAAATATGGAAAATACAAACTGAATTCTTCGAGTTTACATGGCATGATGCACAAAAATAATACAAAATATAACTATTTTTAGCTTCACACATAAATATGTATTAACATATTAATCTGGTGTGGAGACTGAGAATTAATTTTTTGAAGGAGGCAATATCCACTCTTCAATATTAACACTAAGTCTAAAATTAGCATGAAAATTTTGGTGGTATAGGATAGGATTGAGTATGAAACTTAAAGGGGTAGATTTATCTTGATAAAGTGTTAAATCTTAGATTGTCAAGGGATTTCTGTAGTGGAGAGAGAGTTCGAACATTACATTTTGGAGACTGTATTTAGCGATAAGATATCCACACGTTTTCGACCTCGAATGTGCCAAAGGAAAAGCTGGAAAGGAAAGGACTAAATATATCTTGGGATCTTAAGAAAATATTGACACTCCATAAAATTAATATTCTTCAAAGGCTACAAAGAAATAGATGTAAAAGTTTTCTTGCTCGCTTCGCTAGCAATGATTTGTTCCTACGATGTGTGTTTGGCGCTTTAATGAGATTAAGTTTTTATACTAAAGCTGCATTACAAGACAAGCGATATTCTCGATTGATTGATTTGGTGTTTTAAGTTCACTTTATGCACTCTAAGGCTAATCGGGACTGAATCTACAGTTTAAAGTAGGATCCACGCGATATTCTCGATTATGATGAACAATTTTAGGGGTGGTCTTGAGTGATGGCACCCCTGTTTAGGGAGGAAGGGCAGATCAATTATAATGTTCAATAAAGCTAAGAAAAAAGTTACTTTCGGTAGACACGCTGTCGTAATTAAATATTTTGTGGGGATTACAATGTGGTTTAAGGGCGTGAATGACATGATTTTGTGGGGATGCGCCATTGGCCTTGGGGGGGGGGGATGGGCACCCCTGGTCTTCAATTATGACGTGTGCTCTGATGTTACTTCCTTTAAGCTGTGAATGAATGAGCTGTTCGTGTCTCCTTTGATCGTGTACGGGCAGCTTTAGAAAGGATGTTCCAAAGAGGTGCAAGAACTTTTGTTAAGACACACATGAGGAAGACATCCTAAACCGGCAAATCCACCGAACATCACACGGCGCGCCACCTTAAGGTTTCTTTCTCGAGAGAGCAACAATACAGCGTCTACCATTAGCCTTCTCGGCCATGACGTCATTCGCATCGTTAACAGTCTTTTGTGCGTCGACGAGGATGGAAGTCACCTCGCATTGTTCTCCGGGAACAATGTGGGCTTCTGAGAAAACGAGGGGTCTGCATCCCCACGGGGTCACAGATCAGGCACCACAAAGAACGTTGTCGTCGTACAACTTCTGAATTTGGTTCGAGACAAAACGCCATGTTTGCGAGCCCTCAAGGAAGCCACGATACTTCCTAAGATAAACCTGTTACGTTTTACTACTCCGGTTCACGTTCACGAGAGATGGCGCCGTACGCACTCTTTGCTAAAGCGATAGGTTCTAGATAATTGGCAGATAGCGGGTGGAAATTTTAAGAGGCATTTTCCTGCGCGAAAATGTCCAGGAAATTTCATTTGTCACTGCGGATATTAAATGCCAGATGATTGTGAACACTCCTCAAGTTTTCCCTCGCTTCTGCAGGAAGTATGGGAAATTATGCGTTCGTGAAATTAGTTCCTGGCTCGTCATCAGATGTCATGGGAAAAGATAAAGGTGTAGTGACTTGCATATCACGATAACACCCCAGCAAGAATTCCCTTACTTCCGGAAACTATTGCCACCAGTAGGAAGAAGCAATTATTTTTAAAGACAGTTAAGAATTAACCTTGCAGTCAATTTATTCTAAATATATGCAACGAAGCATCATAGTTGTTTTCAAGTGCGCTAATCTTGAATTATACAGCCTATGGCAAATATGTCAATGAATTAATAATTTTACCAATAGGAATAGTAACTGTATTGTGACGAATAAGAGAAATTTTGCACTTTTAGAAAATAAATGTTGGTTTGTCTTTGTGGTAACACTGACATTATTTATGGTCTAGTTTATCATTTACTTTTTCTGACGCTTTTCGAGACAAAATGTTCTAACGCGAAACATGTCTGAAAAGGATAAACTAAGTTTAAAAGAAAGATACAGAATTTCACCGTGTCATGGTGTAGAATAAGGCCCGGCATACTCTCGATCTCGGCCACATTGAAGATGATGTGATAAGCGCCACACCCCTGCCGTCTTTCCCCTCCCCCAGTCACCCATTGATTAGAGGCTGGGTGAGCCCTAGAGTCGCTCTATAGATGGACATTGTCAGAAAACTTTCACCTGAGGGAATTGAACCCGGATTTTCCTCCTGGTAGACAACAAGTAATGTACGGTGAAAGTACCACGAGTACTCGACTCCCTCACTTTTCTCAAGGAACATTTGAAGGGCTCGGGTGTAAACATGGTAAGTGACAAAATGCAGGTTTCGAGATACTGAAAATTGATGCTTCAAAAAAATCTGATTTACAAATTAAAATAAATTTCTAAATTATTTACAGCAAATATGATTCACTTGTATGTTTACTATCATACAAACATGATATGTCATCCGAATTATTGTTTTCGGTAGTACTACATGCGATTTGTTTAAGGGTTGTTCAAGGAATTGCCATGCTTTACATGCAACGATATTATCAAAATGAGTGATCAGATACCGATTTATTCAAGCTAACTTGTGATGTCAGTTCAATAATAATATTTTGACATTAGACTTTTTATAGCAACTATAACAATTTGTAACACGAAAATGAAAGCCTTTAATAATAATAATAATGTTATTCAATAAGCAATAACCTGAGCTACTTCTTGTAACAAGTTTTTGCTTTCTTTTGTCTATGACTGAAATGAACACCATTAGAAAAGTACATTTCATCGTTTTATTACGTTAGTATTTAAAAGTAATAAGTTCTGAATGCTTGTGATTAAAAATAACTTCCTTATATCTATATGGAGATCAATATTAGTAAAAAAAATGTTTATATATTTATATATGAGCTGTTTCTCAGCTTCACCTATCTACTTCACACACACACAGAGGCTCTATTTATTACCTCAGCATGCCAAGCAGAATGAGATTCACAAGCCTCTCTTGATACAAAGCTGTGTTACATAGACTATCCAATTTGCATACAATGGCAATATTAGATTTTTGTGATCCAATAAGCAATTTATACATAAAACAAAGATGGCCTCTTTTTTTCGAAAAATTTAAAATCTAAAAATCATTTTTTTCGAAAATGGAAAGTGTACGAAATTTTTTTAGAAAAACGAAAAACGATTTTTTTTTCGAAAAACATTTTTTTTCAAAAATCGATTATTTTTTTTCGAAAAATATTTTTTTTCAAAAATTGATTTTTTTTTCGAAAAGCGAAAAACCTTTTTTTTTTGGAAAAGTCGAAACATCATTTTCGAAAATTGAAAAACAATTTTTTCGAAATGGCCATCCCTATTTAAAATTTCTATCTTCAAGATAACAATTGCCGGCCCCGGTGGCGGAGTGGTTAGGAAATCGCGCTACGACGCCAGGGGTCCCGGGTTCAAATCCCGGCCTGGGCATTGATGTTTTGGAGTGCTTATTCATCTAGTTCATCATATCATCTTCATCTTCGCAAGTAAGGCAAAAGTGACACAAGACGCGAAGGAAAATAAAGCAAATCAATGAAGACACAATTATGACCTTGTAACTTTGTTGTATTTTTCTTTAATTTGACATGTTTGTAAAGAATGATTTCAAATGTACACAGGGCTTAAGTTTTTAATAGTTTTCACTGATATTTAGCACTTATGGATTAAAATAGTTATAATTTAGAACCAAGAATAAGACATATTTGCATTATCAACAATAAAATAATTTGCTTTCATCAAAGTCACACATATCATAAATACGAAAGTTAATTAAATTACAAATACGTTATTAGTTCCACCATAAAAATATTATAGCTTTTAAAATACGCATTACAGATTTATGAAAGAGATAGTTTATAAAAAAACTAAACTGTTCCAAATAATTTATATGATTCTGATCAAATTACATAGGTATTCCTTAAGTGTAATACATTTTTGACGTTGCTTGTAAGGCATGGTATCTTAAAGCAGCCTTAAATGCGCATACCCAATTAAAAATCAAAGAAATTTCTATGTGACTACAGCCTATTTATATCTAGTACAAGAAAAATACGTGCTTCTCTACTAGATCGCAGTTCACATCCAGGTACGAGAGTAAAATTTAATTCGAAACTGCTATTATGAGCACTGTTGCATGTAAACAATGGTATAGTAGATACCATGTTTACATGAAATAGAATGTACGTGGCCATGCACAGTTTTAGTCGCATTTTTGATTGGCAACCTCTTCATTCTCCTCATTCTTAGTCGGTGGTACATATTCCGGATCATTATGGGAATCATATACACTTTCTAACTCGTTCTCATCTTCGCTTTGGCCTCAATACTAGAGAACTTTCTGAGACACGCTGCATCTCAGTAACCGCAGTTTCGCCGCCATCTTTGCTACTTATCATACTTTACATGAAACAACTGGTAGATACCATAACTTTCAACACGTCTAGCTCTGTCATCTGTTGACGAAACGAAACACTTCGAGTACGATTAGACTCCATTTACGATGAACTACACGATGCATATTGTAACTCCAAAATGACGAAAACGTTACTTACCATGTTTTACACCCTAGCCCTTCATTTGATATTCATTGCGGAAATATGAAAAACATTATATTATTGATATATTGTTAATGGCTGTAAACAAACCCACATTACTAATCCATTAGCTGGAATTTCGTGAAGAAAGGTATAACTTTGCAACTGTAGTTTTTTTTTTGAAATCACATACAGGCTAATAGCTGTCCGCACTATCATTAGTTACATACGTATACCAGATTATTGTTACATGCGAGAATACAACGTGTCTCGACTTCTGCAGGTACTTCCGCTTTGTGTTCCTCAAATTTGTTACTTGCATATTTCTTCATTTACATCCCTTTCGTACCACTTTTGCTTAATCGCGACTCTGGGAATCAATTATGATTAACTTAAATTGATGAAGGGACACACAAAGAAAACCCATGCTCAGGCCGGGACTCGAACTCGGAACATCGGCAGCGAAATCGAAAGACCTTCATGCACTCGGCCACCAAACCGGCCTATCTAAGTACAATTACATTATTTACCTTACTTTACCCCATGGGGCCTCCATAATGGCCTTAGTCCATTCTTCTCTGTTTGCAGCCTTCTGTCTCCATCGCCTCACTCCCAGCTGCCTTAGATCTGCCTCTGCATCCTCCAGCCACCTCTTCCTGGGTCGCCCCTTCATTCTTCTACCTCCTGGTTTTCCGCAGAAAACTTTTTTCGCCTCTCTGCTCTTTTCCATCCTTTCCATGTGTCTGAGCCACTTTAACCGTCTTAGTTTTGTTTCAGTTACTAACATTAGTCAGGTTTTCCATGAGTTCGGCATTTGTTCGTATTCGCCATACTCCATTCTTCATTTCAGCTCCAAAATCTTCCTCAGAACTTTTCTTTCCCAGGTGTTTGTGCAGTCTCATTTTTTTTGTCATGCGCCAGCATTCCGCTCCATAAAGCACTACTGGCCGTATGATTGTCTGATAGATCCTTATCTTCAGTTTGCGTGATATTAATGATGACTTTAGCTGCTTATGTAATGCATAATAACATCTGTTACCTGCTGATATTCTAGCTTTAATTTCTATTTCTTGTTCATTCCGCTCCTTGATCCGTGATCTCAGGTATTTAAATTCTGGTACTCTCTGAAACTGGTAATAATTACATTTGCTAGTTGTCTAGTCCTTGACATAAGCGTATATTTGGTCTTCTCTTCGCCTTTCCTTTACATTGCCTGTAATATTTATTCGTTGGACCGATTTCTTAAATATTTCATACTAATTAGTATATTTTTGTTTCAGGTTGTCTCTGAACATGATTTTCTTTGACATTTGCTCTCCGTACTGGATATCAACAAGGTATGTATTAAATTTTTACCCTTATCATTCTGTCTTGTGTTACAGTGAATGCAATAAAATCAGTGGAAACGTATTCTGGGTGTGTCATCCGTTCAGGAGCTAGAAATGTACTTGGAACAGTCTCAAGAGAGTATTTTCAAAAGTAGTGTGACAGAAATGACAAATAGGGGAAGGGGAGTGTGACAATAAGGGTTAGTACAACTTCTAAATTGCTATATTTTACCAAGCTTTCACGTATTGTTTTTTTTTTCTCCTAAATGAAACAGGACCAAAACAATCCCTCCAACCTTTTCTGGCCCACGGCTAAAGCAAACTTATTTCATGATCTATTTTTGTGGGGGTTGAGAATGGGGAATTACACCATGAAGAAGTGTGTATGTACTCTCATTTTTCTATAGCAGAAATTGACTGTATAGTCCCTTTACTGCGGATGAATTGACACACCTGCAATAATTTCTGAATGAAAATTCCTCATTACGTAAATATTTATTTATTTATTTATTGAGAGAATTTCCGATACTGCACGTAGCCATTTTACGCTGAAATCATCAACAATGAAACGAACAAAAATAAAAATAACAAAATAACAGAAAGGATTAACATAAATAAGTCAAAATTGCACAAATGAATATTATTTAGCAATAAATTTTCTGATGCTAGACCGATAGGTGTACTCTGTGGAAAATACCGTGCGTCCAAGAGAAGTGTTGCGGGCGGCGGTAGCGGAGATGCCAACATTTTCGACAAATAAAATCCCTCTTAAATTTACCCTCGAAAGCGTTTTGCTTCGCTCGGAATCGTTTGGAGGTTTGGAATGTGCAACACTGTATCAAGATTACGTTGCAGACTAAACCGTTAAAAGTAAATGGGTTTCGTGAGCACTGTATGCAATCTGACAGCTCCGAGCTTGAATTGGTCTTTCCTTCGCGACTACAGGTGCCCTGGACAGAGCTGCGAATGGAGTGAGGAAGAGACCTTGAACCAAGAGCGTGTTAATTTCATACTGTATAAAAGAGTGTGGTTTTTGGTTACTTGCCGTGCTACTTCTTTGTGTAATTGGAGTGTGTGTGTGTTGTGTGTAAGTGAGGCGATTAAAACGCCAGCCGCAAAGTTAACGTTAGAACAAAGAATTTTTATGTATGACACTTACGTGAAAACAGACTCGTGTCGAGACGTGTGTAGGCAATTTGCACAGAAATTCCCTGAGGTTAGACGATTAGACGTCTTGTCCTTACATTACGAGAAACGGGATCGTTAAATTTTAGAACTCCTACGCAAAAACGACGGATTCTAACCGAAGAAAAACTCGACGAAATTGGGGAAGCGTTATAACGCTCTCCAAAGAAACCTCTAAATTTCATCAAACGATGCCAGGAATGTGTGAATATAGGTGGACATCACTTTCAACAACTCTTATAACACAGGTTAGTGCTCGTTTTGCAATATTAATATAAATATCTGCATGCTAAAGATATGTCCATAAAATAAGCGGGACGTTACTGGTCGAAAATGTCGGCATATCCGCTAGCGCCGCCCGCCACACTTCTCACGATCTCTCGGCCTCGCAAGGAATTGAACGCACTGAACATCAGCACTTGCTGGGAGGTCGTTATATTGGGTGGGAAGTCTGTGAAAGAGCGATCTTTTTTAAATTTTCAGTCTAGGCTTTTCTGTGTAAAATAGATCTGTGTTACGTGTTTTGCGCATGGGCACTCGAAAGTGGAATTCCTGGAGGAGCATGTTGCAACGGATTTTGCCATTGACAATTTTGTAATTTAAGTCATTCAGTAAACGGCGCTGATAGGGAGTATGTAAGTGTAGATGGGGCAGGAGATACGGTGTTGAAAAATTGCGTAATGAGGGAACCCTGTAACGAACTATGGCCAGGAAAAAGTAAAGGACAGAATCTATTCTAGAGAGCTGAGTGGGACAAGCCATGTACCAGACGGGAGAGCAGTATTCTATTATTGGGAAAATGAATGATTTGAAGTATAATGTGAGGGCCACTAACTTCGGTGAAACGATACAGTAAACCTAAGAGACGCATTGCCTTTTTGTGGTGCCTGTATTATGTTCTTCAAATGTGAGTTTTTGGTCGAAAACAATGACCAGGTCTTTGTGAGAAGATACTGTTTTGATGTTATTGCCAGAGATGGAGTAAGATGACTTTAACAGGTTCTTATTGAGAGAGATGGTGAGAGTACTACATTTTTCAGGATTTAATGTAAGTTTCCATGTCAGGAACCATGAAATATACGTTGTTATGTCATTCTGGAGATGATGAGTATCG
This sequence comes from Lepisma saccharinum, assembly GCF_977018435.1. NCBI lineage: Eukaryota > Metazoa > Arthropoda > Insecta > Zygentoma > Lepismatidae > Lepisma > Lepisma saccharinum. The sequence goes on from NC_139229.1 coordinate 62,227,693, forward strand.
TTGGAGGTGGAAAATTCTCTGAAAATTTTAGTCATCTGCGAAAAGAAAGTAATTATTAGAGGCAGCTGTGAGATGGTCGGTAAGGTCCATTGACAGTAAACTACGTTTAAGAAGATTCATTTTTTTTTAAAACAGTTCAACTATAAAACTTCGGCGTTGCTTTAATTAATACATAGTTAGAAGAAATAAACTAGGCATAGTTTATTACAAGAACTTTATTGTAACTATTTATTTATGACTTTGTTGACATGGCGAAGTTAAGGCATTAATGCCTTCTCTTTCACTTAACCATTAATTACAGTGGTCAGTGTTTTTTTTTCAGATTGAAATTATAATTATCAATCTAAGTTGGCATCTTTTTTATACTTGCCACGCTCATTTCACCCTCCAGTACATGTCAAAAGATAATTTGCGAAACCCTGCCATCTATTGGTGTGGAGCGAAGGTATTCAGTGAAATATAAAAATTCCCACTCTATCAGATTTTCTTTTTTCTTCCTCGTTTTAGACCAGCTGTGTTACGAATGTGATTTTCTTGCGTGAAGTTAGCTTAGCTGTTAACTTTTATTAGCAATATGAGATATTACTTTTTCTTTACATATGAGAAAAGCTAGATTCCATGACAAGTTTTTCCTGGTGTAGAGTTCTCGCCACTGTCGTCTGCGGACTGTTTTGTGCTGCCAAATGTTCTGTGCAAACATGGCAACTGGCCGTGATATTGCACGAGTCCTTCACAAGAGTACGTACATAATACCAATCCCCTAGAGGGCAAATTCTTTTCCTCTCGACATTTGAAATACGTTTCCTGTGTATCCGTTGCCTTCCCCTCCCCTCTGCTTTGAATATGGCAACCAAGTGTTCAAATAACCCTCGGAAAGGAAAGAGCGAGCTCTGGTTGGCTGAGAACAAAGCACGTACTCTCTCCAGCGCTCTTCTTAGTGGTTGTAAACACTCACTTGATGTCTGTTCTTCCGACGCATGACCGAGTGGCGGGAGCGCTCCCAACATAGCCCTTCTGCTCTACAATTGGAGATGTATCCCCCATTAACCTTCTCTTGACAAGCCACCGTGTCGTTGAGGAGGCTGAACAACGAAGCAAAGTGAAATAAAGAAAAAGAAATGATAAATTAAGCAAAGAAACAAATTAGGAACCGTCTTTCTTGTTGTCTCCTGTAAATGGCTACCCCCGAAATCCTCTTTCTCTTTTAGAAATACGTTGATTCGGTGTGCTTTTTTTGGTAATGGAAACTTCGGATAGCAATTTAGGAGTCTATTAAGAGCGTGGATATTTCCAGTAGGGCCCCTCTGCTTTACACTGAAAGTGTTTTCGGCTTGCCAATAAGTGGAGTATCATGTCACTAATTAACTTCACGCGAGACAGTCTAGAAATGACGCTCGTGCTCCGGGGATCCGGTAGAGAGAATTTCGAGTGGTTAGTTTTTCGACCAGGAACTGATATTGAGACAGCACTTGGTAGTGGGATAGTGACACTTCCAGTCAGTGTACGGTACTCACGTCTATTGCAGGATTCAGTGCTCATGCAAAGCAATTTGATGAAAAGTTTATTGAGAAATCATCAATATCAGTTACGTGAATACTAAATAATTAGAATTGAACAACTATTTGTGTTGTTAATATACAGATTTCGCAATCATATCGTTAATTTCTTTATTAATGGAACCAAAAAGGTTAAAGAAATTAAAGCTAAAATTAATGGAAATGTGGATGTAAGTATGTGTTCTTACGAAATGCTTCTGACTGAATGAGTAAATCAGTGAGGTGGTGTACCTGGGCTGATTAAGAGAACGCAAGGAGTTAATTGTACCCCTGTTACCGTTAATTATAAATGGTACAGCGGCGAGGCTAGATTAAATTCTCGTCTTGTTAATGAGGTCTGCCTCGTTTTCAGTCGGTTATTTGGCGGTATATACCTAACACTTTTGGCTAATCACGACAATGAAAGTGAGTGACTTTAAGATGAAGATGACGATGGGACAGTCACACAGAACACTCAAGTCCGGACGCGAACTAGACAACTTAGCTTGGCGATATCGAAAGCCGAGCCAGACTGTCCACAATTGAGTGTTGGACACTGAAAATGCTAGGATTTTGAAATATGATACTCTTCTTATGCTATGACGTCATTTTCAGTATGTGACGTAATTGTGTAATTTGATAAAGTGGTTATTGACTTACCTCTAGTTTTCGATTGCTAAGAGATTGTCGTCTGGGCATTTTTTGCAGCCCTGGCCCAAAACCATGGAAACGGTTGAAGTTTTTGCTTTCGATGACGTGTGACCGGCCAAGTGAATGCATCACTTCAATGTGAAATCACGTGAAATGACAAAACGACAGTGTTGTAGTATGCAGATATTAAACACCAGAACAAGAACAATGTCTAGATGAGGATGTGTACTCCAGGCTGTGGAAAAGGAGATGCGATAACCACTAACGCCGTCAAACGGTTGGGAAACTTTACGTCACATACCATGAAGAAGTAATAGGATCTGAGCTGATTATGTCCTTTGCGATTAGTCCACTCAGAATTAGTTCACTTCATCAAATGATTTACTAAATCTCATCAATTTACATTGTCGAATTCATTATTTGAGTTTCTTTTCTTTTGGTTTAGGTTCAACATCTTCTCCGAAGAGAAAATTATGCTCATTTCTTTGTTTTCCTTGACCCTGTACATCCAGGTGTGTTATATACAGTGTACGTACAACTATAGATTGAATTGTATATGATTGTATCTTCTCCAAATATGATGTATAAAGAAACAAACTGCCGGAGAAGTAAGTGAGGTCAGTGTACAATTTTATATTACTATTATAGTGGAACCACAAGCAGAGAAACCTGCGCAGACTCGCGACTCCTGTGCACCGTACTCCAGTGTGGAGGGAAGGGGGAGAGTGGAGCATGCTCTCTTGTAGCCCGAGTTGAACGAAAGAGGAGGAAGGTTCTTTTTCTTGTGGTCGCTCTTATAAGTAAGGGGAACTGTGATTTTCCATTCATCTATTTTATCACTTCTTCATCATCTCAATTGACTTAAATGGCCGGAAGAGCAAAGTAAATTTATCAAATATAAATACAAACACGTACCGTTTAATAAATAACCAAAATGGAATGAAAAGTTAACAGTTTGTATTTTTATTGCTTTATGTGAATATGTAGGGAAAAGCGAGAGAGAATTGTACACCAATGGCAAAGAAATGGTAGGCGAATTTCCCCATCACCATTTTCCTCCAGTCTGTTTTCCCCAATCTGGTGATTACAAATTGAAATAAGCAGAGGTAAACACCCGCTTTCCATTTTTTAAAACAACACAGGATGTAGAACAAAAAAGATGAAAATAGCGATGGACAATTTGCCTACTATTATCTATCTCTTCATGAATAAAAATGCGTATAAATTTAGAACCACAGTAAAGAGCTTGTTAATGTAACATTTGTTTTATAGAAGATTATTTGTGTCACATTTTCCATTACAAAATACACTAAATTACTTCTTAACTTTCTTAAAGTATTATTGTTTTTACTAATTAATAGATATAACTAGACTATAGGTTAGTACACCCAATTCAACAACCCAACGTCCACGGAGTACATCTTGGACTGCATTTTGCAGACTAACGAGGCTCTGGTGTCTGGACCTAAAGCCCGTATAATCCTCGTAGGACTGTGTTTGTGCTGTCCTGAGTTTTGTCCTTATGTGATGCACACAAAATGTTAGAATCACTCACTCACTCTAAACTAAAGAAATATCACAACGTAAATTAACATAACACAACTTAAACAGCAAAAATACAACTTTGATTGGAAATTAAATCTAAAAAATATAACGTATCGAAGATCTGCAGTATTTATAGGTGTTATGTAAACACGCCGACCTTACCCGGGTCACTTCTGGTAGGTAGGGCAAAGATGAGAACTTTGAACTTTCGGAACCAAACATAACAACTTCTCTCTTCTCATTTATTGTTCAACAATAATATCAGTCACATCTGGCTCAAAAAAATAGTTCATTCTCTCAGGTTACCGTGCAATGTCACACTCTTTCCACCTTTTAATGTGGAGTCTTTAATTTCTGGAGCAGAAACCAAGTGCGGCTTCTTGCATTGAGGTCCAAGAGAGAGCACGTCAAGGTCAGTGGAACGCGTAGAAGCTATCCATTTCCTTGCTTTCTTCCGGTGGTACGCTTTGCATCTCTTAGCTTTATCTCCGACGTTTAAATGCCTAATACGGATAAAGGTTCTTGTCCGTGCGTACACCTTTATAACACAAGGATCAAGTTCGGGGCTCTTGTCTGCTAACGCTTTGGCCAGTGTTTTGATTATTCCCCGTCCTTTAGCTACTGTTCTACCGTGCATAGTACCAAAGATAACTTCGAATTCCTTCACTTTCTCCAGCCATTTTTCTGATGGAACGATCAAACCGCCTCGTGATATTTTCTCGATCCAACCACTGGTAGAAAAATTACGTGGTGAGATCTGTAGAACCTCGCCAGTAGGATGCCCAAGAGTTTTATCTACTGTTCGGCATCGGAAAGCTACGTAGCCTGCCAAATATCGCAAGCCTTCCTCACAACACTCACTTTCAACGACTGGGAAAGGTACGCACTCTAGGGTTAAATTGTTCACAGTAACATCGCGAATTTCTGTTTCATCACTCTCAATCACAGAGAGGACCTGTGCCATTTCAGGAACCAGGCCTGTGAAAAGTTGGGAAGTAAAGTAGTCTGAGTTATTGTTGCACTCCATCGTAACAGGCGAAGTATTTTCCAGGATTATACTCCCTACATTCCTGCTCATAATAAGAAGTCGAAGGCGGTTTTTGAAGTCGACAGGGAGAGGGTTGTCGTGTGTCCTTCCGATTGCCCTGACTTGTGAAAACAAATTTTCCAGACAATCCTGATTTAACCGTGATGTTAATAAATAATCTATACTGCAACTTTTCATATCATTGTATAGACCCAAGAGGGAGCGAATGGATGTCATGAATCCTTTCTGGAAGGGTAGAAGTGACAAGGATTTACCTACTCTCATATGCTGACACGTGTTGTAGAATTTTTTTAGCACTTCATCCTGAGCCTGATATTCAAGTCCGAAAGCACTTCCTACAGAAGCGTCAGCTTTCTGGGGGATTCTGCTATTCATTATGTCGAATGCATCGTTGACCAGGTGAAAGAAATTTGCAGTCTCTTGTTCTTCGGGAATTGTGTAGCTAATTGCTTCTGCAGTATGTTTCGAAAATAACTGGCAAGCAAGGGATACACGCTGTCGTTCTCTTCCTGACACAGATAGGTGATACTGTGTCAATTTAGGGCACAGCTTTATTTCTCCACAATCGATAGTTAAAAGCCGTTCAATGATTTCCCTACCGATATGCTTCCCTCCAGATAGAGTTAAACCATTATCTACAAAGTGGTTTCGGAGCAGCTTCATCATGTGTGGTATATCCGAAAAAACCCACACTCGTGAGTTTGGTTCTGTGGGATTCGTAAAGCAAGGATTCATGTATGTTACTGCCAAATCGTTCCACACTTTAGAGTTTTTGCCTCCCAAGTCACAAACTACAGCTACCACTTTAAATCCAACATCGTGCATCTCTGTAATTGCACTCTTTAGCAATGATCCTGTCATCTGCACATCAAAGTTATAATATATTGGTTGTTTCCAATTACTTATCAAACCACGTGCCATAATTATTTGCACTTGACTGTAAGGGCCATATACCTTATCTTCCTCTTGATCATACGACCTTCGAGAGTCAATGTTCATCTCATCAAAGCACAAAACACTTAATATTTCATTTTTCCCTAGTTGAAATGCTTGATTCTTCATTAATGTTAATACATCGTGTAAAAACCCAGTATTACAATGGAAAGAACGCGAGACCCACCTCTTAAGAGTCGATAATGCTGGTAATGGCATGTGCATTTTGGACCTCAAATAACTATAGCATCTTTTGGAAATGCATCTCAACGTTAGGGCTCGGCTTATGTCGTCCTTTTTCCAGCAAACATTCTTCTTTCCATTAACAAGATAGTCAACCTGTGCTTCCGTAAATATACTTGTCAATGTTTTAGTTGCAGTTTCTTTGACGTTTATTTTACTTTGCTTGATTTCATTACTTTTCTTTCTTAGAGTTTGCCTCAATCGCCTTGTTTGTCTTGTAAGTTGATCAACTTGATTTTTCAACCGCCTGTTTTTTATTTCTAGGTTTCTGATTCTAGTTTCTAATGCTTTTTGTATCAACGAGCTATGTTCATTTACCTGTATTTCTTTATCTCTTGTTTGCTTTTTTTTCTCACTCATTATTCCTCCATGTATGGGCACAAAGTTGGAATTGTCAACTTTAGTAAATGAAATAATTTCATCAGGTGGTACCAAATTCATCGTTGGTACTGCATCTTGCTTAAGAATCTTTCTCCGATGTAAACCTAAAAGTTCGCTTTTCAGATCACGTACATAATCTTGTGGGCAGAAATGCGCACTGCAGATTCTAGCATTCGCATGATTCACGTTAGAGTTTCCACAAACACGAATCCAAAGCTCGGTGACGGAAGAATCCTTTGGAAAAACGTGGTATATAATGCCTTTTGTTTTGGCACTGTAATTTCTGCATCCTACTATTGCGCACGAAGGCATTTTTCATTTTATACTGAGGACTGAGAACACGGTACAAAATCAGATCACAAATGACAATAGTTTCCAGATGTTACTATAGTGCTGATTAAACAATATAAAAAAGTCAAGACAGCGTTTGTAATTCTTCTTCTTCTTCTTCGTGACCCTCACCGCCGGGTGTGTGCCAGTCTTGGTCAAGAAGGTGTACAACACTGGGAATTGTGGAGGAGTACCATAGAATTGAATACGTAGTAGTAGTTGTGGTCATATAGTTATCGCAATACTATACTTCACTTCACTGAACTGTAACACTGATCACAAACTTGCATATACACACAAATTTTAAAATTAAATACTACTCTGACTGGCAAAACTATATAATATCCCCATTGTACGAGGGGAGGGAGACGATAAGAGGGAGTGTATGATACAGGAAATGGTATCTTGGCTCTGTGCGGTCTGTTAAATAGGGCGTGTCTGTGTTTGTTCCTTAACGGCCAATGGAACAATATATAATTTGGCGTTTGTTTGATTACTCTTCAATCACATACAGGAGATTCATAACGTGATGTTCTTTTGATTATATGAAAAAAATACTGGTGATATTTTTAAGGATTCTATAGAGCATAAGTTTAAAATGTATTATACAAATTAGTAATAGTATTTTTAATATTTGTGGCAACGTATTCAATTCACTGAATTATTCTTAAAAATGTATACTACTATGTAAGACCATTACAGACACATTAACATTTATTTCATAGAACGTATAAGCTATATTAAAAAATACAATACTTCTGCAATTGAATTGTACTTTATGACCAAGTTACAAAGCAAAAATTAAACCATTAAGCTAAACTCCTACAGCTTATCAAAATCTAATTACGGCTTCGCAGTAACCAACTTAGCTTTGAACAAAACTTCGTATATATTTTGTGCTTATAAAATACCGACACGAAAGTTGTCGTATTAATCATTTTACACATCGGTAAGAAGCCACACTTGGTTTCTACTGCAGAAATTAAATACTATACATCGAAAGGTGGAAAAAATCTGCCCTTGCATGTTAACCTGAGACTGCAGTGGCGTGCCCAGGATTTTCGAAAGGGAGGGGTTACGTATTTACGGTAGTCATCCCTCATTTTGTCATCTTTTCCTACATTTGACGTTCTTTCTTTTTAGGAATACTGGGCCAACGGGAACTGTTATAACCCCCACCAACTCCCCATTGGGCACGCCGCTGCTTGTGAGAATGAAATATTACTACATGCCAAGTTTGCGTGAAAGCAAAGTTGAACAGTATTACATTTCATGTTAGGCACACTGTGATATATTCGCGGAAACATGTGCACTAAAGAAAAAAATACAAGTGCATTGCCTAGTGTAAATATAGCGTACATAAATGCTCATTTGAACTTTTCTTTTCTGGTATGCACAGTACATTATGTTCAACGTACTTGGAAGATGTATCTTGTAATAAATAATAATAACAAGTGGTGTGCGCTATCTAGAAAAGTCGGGACCGGGATCGGAAAGAAAAATTCCGTCCCTATCCCGACTCCAGCAAATGACTTCCCTACTTTTCTGGATACCGAGCAGTCGGGAAATACCGAATGGTCATTTTAAAACGGTATTAATTCTTTTCTTTTCTACATTGCAAGTGCCTGGAACTTATCGGAAATTGTTAGTTTTCATTCCAGAAATGCAAAGACAATCAATTAAGGTGAAAATGACGTGTAAAATTTGAAATTTTCAGTGCCTCGGAAAATTTCGGAAATTTCCCGTCCCGAAAATTTCCCGACTAGTCGAGAAATTGCGAATATTTCCCGTCCCGAATGTCAGGATTTAAAAAAATTCCCGTTCCGATCAATAATATTCTGTCCCGCATAACAATAAGTACCTATCGATATTTATTTTCAATTTGTATGAAGCCACAAAATGTAAATGGGTGGAAATGCTCATTTGTGTACTCGATTTCGTGTTTTCAGTTTTTTGGTATGGTTTTCCTATCTGCATAGTGCAACACTAGCGCATAGATTTGGAATTCATTTCATGGATAAATTCACTTCTTACCGTCGTTTCGTCATTTCGAGTAAACAACGGATTGGCCCAACCTTACTTCTAATAACCTTGATTTTTTGGTTTGTGGAATTTTGAAAGGTTATGCAATCAACTTCCTGTCAGTGCGGAGAAGCTAACCAAACACTCAACCATTTATTCCTTGAATGTCACTTAAGGCAACAGCATCGAGACACCTTATATAAAAACTTACAACTGTTACGTGTCCATAGGATCGACAGTAACAATTACCAGCACCAGTGACAAAGAATAAAACTAATTTTAACAAAGTAGAAAAGTATAAAGGATGATTAAAACAAAGATGGAAAGTTAGATAATTACAATGAGTGATTGAATCAAGTCGAATGTGCAACAATGATTTATATGAAAAGAGGAGAATGTGAAAGATAGTTGACAAGTACACTTAGGATATATATATATATATATATAAATCATATATATATACGCCTTCATGGCGTGGTGCTATGCACAGGGGAGCACTTTACCTTTTTATAAATCAAAGAAGGTTAAGAACCTTTCCCTTCTATATATGTGTATTTCGTACCTTTTAACTGTTCACCACAAAGGGAATCAAATGGGTAATTATTAACCACTGGCACTTGACTACGTGGAAGCTCTGAAAACAATACAGCGTGTCAAATTACCAATATTTAAAAACCAGAGCAGCCCGTCTTTCTGCCTTATATAGCTAGATATGTTGTGTTTTTTGGAACACTTATCAATCTCTCTCTCTAACTGGACACGGCTCACCACATTATGGATTTTCTTGTTGTTTACAATGAATTATTTTGTTCCATGTAATGCATTTTTTCCTCTCTGGGTTATTTTTCAAACCATTACATTTTCCATGTGGCAGTTCCCATAAATTTGTTGTTTGGTGTTTTTATAAAGACCATTTTTCTTGATTAGTTATCATTTATGGATTTTTATGTGGCGGTTGCAACGAATTAATATAAAAAAAAATTGACTGTGAGATTGAAACTAACCAACTGTAAACAATAATATTTATATATTGGATTTTTTTCAACAACGGTTTTATCTTAAATCAACCCATGTATAAATACAAGCCGTTATTTATTACACCGAGTCTATGATTGCGTAAATTTACAAATGGGCCTGGGGTGCAAGTTTTTGTAGCATGCAAGAAAATAATATTTACCATAACATTCCAGTTCAGTAGAGCAAACATGAAATAAATTTGGTGGGCAGGACTAGATATGTGTGTGTGTGTGTGTGTGTGTGTGTGTGTGTGTGTGTGTGTGATGGTGTGTGTGTGTGTGTGTGTGTGTTTATATATACGCGTACGAGGCTTTCCATGTCAACGTGTCCCTGAATCTCAATGTTTAACATTAAATGAAAGGCTGTAACTTTATTCTGTCTTGTGCCATCTAAAATTGTCAGTTTTTTATTGTGTCCCACCCGTGAACCAAAAAACAATTAATTTCTCCTTTAACTGTTATATTTTTCCTTCAACTCCACTGGAATATTGAAAGGTCTATTACCTTCTATAAATGTCGAAAAATATTTTTTTTCACAATTTGAAAATTCACAGAAATTAAAATAAATTTATTATTAAGTAAAGAGGCAGTGTTTTATTATTCCCACCCATGACACAAAATTGTCCACCTATATCTATACATCTGAAGAAGTACTATATACACGTATATTACGGGCAATTATGATTAACAAACAGTGTTTATTTTCATAATTAACTGTAAGAAAAATATTGCTTAACTAGCAGTTGCTTTAATATCAAGAATTTAGTTTTGGCGTCCCATCCGTGACAATGAATTCCCCTATATATGCTATATGTGTGGGTGTGTGTGTTCATATCTGCCTTTCTTGATTAATTTGGAGCCAAAAAAGGACGTAGAAAGTGCTTCCCTCCCCACAAAAGTTTTTCAGAAGTGAAGATATGGAGCTGGAATTTAATTTATAACGGCATCTCTAGAATGCTTATTTTCATGAGAGTTCATTTGAATAGCAATTTTTTCTTCACTCTCAAGTTGTTGTTTTTTCCGTTCCTGTCTTTCTGTTTCTATCTCATCACACGCGGCCAACTTCTAAAATTTGACTTGATCAAGATTTGCCTTCAGTCGGAAACAAAGAAGAAAGAAAAGGAACAAATTACTGCGTTTTCGGAAGCAAGGAACGCACAGGAGAGTCCACGCAGCAGCCAAAAATTAAGAAGTACGAGGGACACAAATCCCACTTAAAGTCTGGCTTTGAAGAGAAGAGAATGAGAAGTTATGTGGACGATGTCTGCTCCGATGAGAGTGGCGAGAATGGCGTGAGCAGGGCGAAGGAGAATGCTGAAAACAAAAGAGAAGAGAGAGGAAGGTTGAGGGATCAATTCCCCTTGTAGAAATGTCTTTGAAACAGTAGCGCAAATAACCAAACATGAAAGATTAGATTTCCTCGTCTACTTCACATAATGGAGTAGAAGTGTTATCTAACACCGTGTTGTGTGAAAGCTTTCTTATACTTTAAACCCAGCCGACTAAGTTATCGGAGATTTTCAATTGAGAAGCGTTGCTTCTCTGGTCTCATTGCTCTTGCCTGGTCTTACGACGGGCGGCCTACATGCTGGCGTGGGAAGCAGGGAAGCGACCAATCCAGCGAGATGAGAAACACAGTAGTTTGTAGAACGAGGTGCGCGGAGCACCTCCTCCCGCGACATCGGAACTCTTGGCGCCACCGCTGTTGGTGCGGCGTGTTTCCCGCTCCACTTTCCTTGCCAGCATGTAAGCCACCCGCCGTAAGACCAGACAAAGCTATAGTAACAATCAATGCTGTAGACCCAACATTATCAGAGGATATAAGTATCGTGAATCGTTAAGTGCACACCATGTTTCCAGGATTATGTTTCAAATGAATATGGATAAAATAATTTACAGTAATATGTCATTGATGGCAGAATACTTATGATGATGATATATCCATAAATTGGCATAAAAGAGGCATATTACAATAGCGAATGTAATTTTAAAATTAAAATAAATATGAAACCTGTATTTTAACTATTGCATTTAAACGTAAAAGCTACAGTAATATTTTTGAGTATGCTGTACTGGAAATGTAGCCATTTGTGGACTACATACATGCTGGTCGATATCGAACAATTGAACATCGCTTTCTCTGTCACATGCAAATTACCAACGTAACAAAATATCAAAACACATGCTACAAACTTGCCAGATTTGCTTTAAATGTACAGGCCCATCAAAAAATACTAAAAACACACGCTTGCAGTATTTTATTAGTAAATTTACGCTGCCTTATCTCAGCATGTGTGAAGTGGCGTTACGTATTAAACTCGCTGTGCCCCTTGTTTCATATATGTCTTCTAAACGTGCCACTTTTATCGCATTTTTCACTCCGTTTTTCAATATTTTTTTCACAAAACCAGAATAACTTTTGATGTGCAGGGACACGTTTATCTGTCCACAAAGGCGGTACACGGCGGTGGAAACTTTCTAGACAGGTGGGACGAAGAGCTGCATTTGTACGTGAGAAGCATTCCGAGCCCCACCTGATAAAATTAAGCGCCGGGAACTTATTCTGAACGCAAGTACTAATAACACGCACCAGAGCCGCTAAAAGTTTGTTTTAACAGCGGTTTCTGTGTTTGAGTGTAAAAAGGGAGGGGGGAAAGCAAGAAGGAAGCATGGCGACGTGGAGAATTGTTGTCAAAGTGTTGTGGTTGCGTTCAATAAAGGACAAAGTGGAGTTGTTGTGGAACTTGAATTCCGTGACGAAATAGTTGTGGTCGCAGTAAAGTAAGGCGGATTTACTTACATTTGATATAGGAATGTATGCAATGATGTTTCTTGTCTGTAGCAGTCAAATTGTCTAGGAATTTGTCTTGATCTAATTATAACTTGTACCACATTGGTGTAATTCTAGGAAGGATTGTGGGGTGATGCAGTATCGTGCTGGAAATTCAAAGCATACTCGATGTTGTTTTAATCTGTACTCTAATCTTTTCTGAACTATTTGTCTCTGTATAATCGTGTTTGTGGCTTTGAGGATATATGTGCTAGCGCACCGTATGCAACTCTCACGTGGAATCTTTTCAGTGGTCTCAAGGGAAACAGAGTTTCTGTTTCAAAATAAGAGTGAGAGAGTCGTTGGCACAGGCCTGCGGTTCTGCAGTGATTTAAACTTTTTCGTAAGTGTCTAACCCTGAAGTTGATATGCTCAGCTTCCCATCACGGAAAGGTATATTTTCTCCCATAATTTCCTGCTTGTGTTAAATTTTCCTTCCTCTGTTCTATTCATCTCATCTAATTTCATCTCTCTCTGATATCATCTCTTCCCTTCTCGTCTTATCCCTTGTATCCTCTTCTTTCTTCTTCTCTCCTTTCATATCATTTATTCTTAAGTTTGAGTTTTGAATTTATGCAGATATTAAGTTAATCGGGACTGGACCTACAGTTTAAAGTGGGATCCGAACCACTGTGATAAGAGCCACCACCGGGTATCGAACCCGAGACCTCTTAATCACAAGGCGACGACGTTACCACTACACCATCAGGGAGGCCTGTATAAGTTATTCTCTTGATGAGCAAGGACAAAGCCTCAGATTCAGCGTGCTTGCTTTGAAATCGAAACCAAATGCATGAGCAGATTTGAATGAGTAAAATTGTCTTTATCTATTTGTAGTGTTAGTTACTGTATTTATTAGGGGTAAATGTAATTGAATACTTATACATACGTATGTTATAGCAGTATTGTATTTTTTTTTGTTTAATTGTATAAGTTTTGCTGGTTAAGTGGTAGACCAGCCACAGGCTGAACTTCCCATGAATAAAGAATTTCTAATTCTAATTCTAGTCTAATCACTTCACTTTTAATCTCCTATATTTTCTTCCCCTCTGATCTATTTTCGTCTCAACTAATCTCTTCCATTTGCTTCTCGTTTCATCTTCTCTTCTTTCTCTTCTCATCTCATCCTTATTGTCTCTTCTATTCTCTTGTCTTACCTCTTTCCTTCCCATCTTGCTTCGTTTTCCTGTAACTATTTACATCTAGGGTGTACAGCTGGCCGCTCAGGAAAAGATCCCCGACTGAAGTGAGGTGACGTAGCTAAAGGCGACTCCATCCAAGACCATCTTGAGGTTCAGGCCACAGCGCTCAGTCAAGACGTCATCATCTGGAGGCGATCGTCTTAACGCTGTAAACCCCTTGTCGTAATTTTACCGTAGATAATGAAGGTATATTTATTTCTCTTATGAAGTTAAATTTTGACATTTACCCTCCCGACGAATATAGAAAAAAATGTATAATATTGAATATTTATACACCAAAAGTTTCATTCAGGCCACCACAAAAATACTTACCATAGCACAAAGAAAGAGTTGATAACCGTTAGAAACTTCCTGGCGGAAAAATTTAAACATTGTAGGCCTATATCTTTGAAAAATGTTATCGGGAATATTTATCAGCTACAGTAAAAGTCGTAATCGCTTTTGTATGAACTTTTGTATGTAAAATAAATTGATTAAATAAAAAAAAACATGTTAGGTTTACCGTAAACTTTCGAAGTTACCTAATTAATTAAACTGTCTTTAACTTTACCCAAAATTAATCAACCAAATAGTGCAGATATTCTGCTTAGCTATACAATCTCAATACAAAAGCTTAATTTCTATATCCTTGCAGCAAAAGCGAAACAAATTGGTACAAGGGCAATGTTACATTTCTGTGAATAAAGACTAAATCTAAATAATTTGTCATATTGTAATTTCGATCCTATTGACTTTATTGAACGAAAGATAATAAACAAATTGAATCTTTTCATTGTCGTTAGTAAGATCTGTGACAATAACTTCAGAGTTTCATTGAAAAAAGGCAGATTAATATTTTGATCTTAGCGTTCACTTGGGATATAAACATTTGGAATATTTCCTTACACTGTTTTATCTGTTAATAACATCGTGAAGAATGTTAATAAATTATGAAACAATAAACATTATCACTGATATAATAATCAACGTTACGAACATTGAAGCTTCACAAAGACAAAAAATAAAAAGCAGTTAATATGAAACAGTTTTATAAAGTTTAATACATTTGTAGTTCTTATTAACATAGCTAGGTAACAAAATACTTTCTGTGTGAAAACATTTGTATTTGAAACATAAGTAATATATTCTTGGATAGTTTTTCACATGAATATTTCATGGAAGTTCTTGTTACACATCGCACCCTTGTATTTCAATGTACAACATATCTTCCGATTAGCATAAAGAACCATAAAGCGGGATAAAATAAGAATGTAAATGTACACATGTATCAACTTTACCCCGTTGTATAGCTTTCTTTCATTAAGCACATTTTGAAACTGAAAATTTGTGTAAATAATATGAAAATTTTATCGAATGCTTGCATAAAATTTTCACTAATAAATTGCTTTAGTAGACACGAACGTAATATTCGTGTCTACTAAAGTATGCCTTCAATAATTCTTTGAAATATTTGTGATGCGATCCGTACACCAAATGGCAATCTAGTATGTTGTACCAATCCCCATGGGGTATTCATTACTAGTATCTGTTTGGCTTGATCATCAAGTTTTATTTGAAGGTAAGCACTTCTGAGATCCAAGGTAACAAATACATCACATCGATTAACTTTTGGAAACACTTCGTCTATCCTGGGTAATGCATAAGTTACGTTTTCTACATATTTATTCACTGTGTTCTTGAAATCGCAGCAAAGTCTCAAATTACCATCATTCTTACACACAACGACCATAGGACTCGCCCAATCACTTGAGTTAATCTTTTCTAGAATGTATTGCTCAATCAATTTGTCTAATTCAGACTTAACTTTCTCACGTAAACCATACGGAACATTATAAAATTTCTTAAAAATTGGTGTAATGCCTTGTTTCATTGGAATCGTGGCGGTAAAATGCTTAATTGGCTGCGACAAATCATTATCGAATAACTCTTTATATTCGTGCCTAATAAATTTTATTAATCCTTGCACATCACAAGATGCAATCAGATTTTCACACTTAACCATCTGTGATTTAATCAAGGCTTGCCCATGCACAATTTTCAACTTGTCAGCTGTTAAGACAGACGAAGCATTAGTCGTATCCTTCGACTTAACCAAAGTTTGCCCTTGAACAAATTTCAACTTGTCAGATGTTAACATAGACGAAATACGAGTCTTGTCTTGATACACTTCCAACGATGGCCTAAGTTGAGATTGATTAATGTGATAATCAGGCAATAAATGCTTAATCCATTATCTTCCCATGAGTGGATATTTTAAATCACATGCGACTATATATAAGTCTAGTATTTTATCTACATGTTCATAACGAATTCTTACAGCAACCTTTCCTACTAACGGCAAAGTCATATTGCTAGCACATCGTAAAACACAGTCAGCTTCCAGATATTGCAAACCATGCAGTTGACTGTCACAAAATGTTTTACTTGCAATCGAAACTTGTGAACCTGTATCTATTTCAAAGTTCAACATAGAATCATTAATATTGAGAGCAATTACATATTCGGACGAAGAAACAAACTTACTAGTAGCTTTATCGCAATGAGCTATTTTCATAGGCAATGAAGAATGGTCAGATTTAAGATATGGTTGCGACGAAACTGAACTTTCATTACAGTGGGACAAACTATACTCAATCGATCTTTCTTGCATAACTTTACTTTCTCCATTTACTTCCATAGTAATCATTCCAACCCTTAATTCATTTATATCTAACACGTCACTGTCCATATCATCCGAAGAAACAGGTTCAACAGCCTGTACAGCGTTAGCCTTGTACTTGCTATAAGGTTTAGTACTATTAGTTTCTTTATTGCGCTGTAACTTGAAACACTGGGAAACATCGTGACCGAATTTCTTACAGTATCTGCAATGCTTGAAATATTGTTGCTTTCTTTCCCGTTCATTTTTACTTCCCTCATTATCCGATTGATTTTGTCTGAACCTAAGATTGGATCCACTTGACACAGTATTTTGGAATTTCCAGCTATCCTGTTTTGGATTAGAATTGGCACCGGAGTTCAAACGCGTATCGCCCTTGCACTTATTTACCTTTGCGCGGTTAGTGTTCACAAAATTTACATTGGACTGGACGTAATACTCCTTCATATCTGCTTCTAATTTTTCCATCTGCTTAGCTACCTCAAAAGCTTTGTGAAATTCCATTACATTGTCACTAATGAGTTTCTTACGAATAGTGTTAGATCTGATTCCGCTAATTAGTGAATCAAATAAAGCAATGGAAAGAAACTCACCATAACCACACTGCTCTCCGATCTTTCGTAATCTCCT
Organism: Lepisma saccharinum; assembly: GCF_977018435.1. Classification (NCBI taxonomy): domain Eukaryota; kingdom Metazoa; phylum Arthropoda; class Insecta; order Zygentoma; family Lepismatidae; genus Lepisma; species Lepisma saccharinum. The sequence goes on from NC_139229.1 coordinate 62,244,718, forward strand.
TACAAAATCTTCTATTTGTTCGTCTTCTTCTTGTACACATTTTCTAAGCTTTAACCTTTGCACAATATAGTTGCTTGATGGATTATAATAAGATTTTAATCTTTGTGCAATTTCCTGATAGGATTTATCATGAGGCAATGTAGGTGCAAATAATTCACGTAGAACTTCATATGGCTGGTTTCCAATGACAGATATTAATCTAAGAACTTTCTTGTCCTCTTGAATAGCTTGTGTTTGACAATAATTATCAAAGCGCTCTAAATACGCTAATATCGATCCATCTTGGGGATCATATTTATCAAAACTAGCTACCAAAGCCATTATACATTTATACTATAACGCAAAGCTTATAAGTGAATATACTTATCCTCGATTTCTAAATAAATCCTCGTCGCCATGTATAAATCTCTGTCGTGTATTCACACGCAGAGGTTAATTGATTCGCACACGTAGGTACTTCACAGTATAAAGATAGAAACGAGGATACAAAATAACGATTTAATACTAAACTTACATTAACCATTTCTAAGATGGCTGAACTCCCAATTTTATCAATAACAACTTTACAAACAATTGAATATCGATTCAGATATTATACACACATACTAGATTGCCATTTGGTGTACGGATCGCATCACAAATATTTCAAAGAATTATTGAAGGCATACTACAGGGATTAAATTTTGTCATTCCATACCAAGATGACTTACTTATTGTTAGCAAGGGTTTAGAACAAGCAGTTACCAGAACACTTGAAGTTTTAAACCGTTTGAATGAGTACAATGTTAAGGTTAATTGGAGCAAGTGTTCATTCTTCAAAAACAAAATTGATTATTTAGGATATACTTTAAGTAAAGAAGGAATACATCCTTCTGAAAAGAAGCTGCATGCATTGATACAATGTCCAAAGCCTTGCAACACCAAACAATTAAAGGCTTTCCTTGGAGGTCTTAATTTTTACAGAAGATGTGTGCCTAATCTGTCAGTTATCTTGTCGGATCTTTACAATTTATTGAAGAAAAATGTGCGGTGGCAATGGACAAATGATTGTCAGCGGCAATTTGAGGCAGCTAAATTGGCTTTACAAAATGCCAAGGTCCTTGTTCCATACGACCAGAATAAAGAAGTTATTATACAGTGTGACGCATCTCAAAATGGATTAGGTTCACAATTATGCCATAAAGTACAAGGGGAATTGCGTACGATTGAATGTATTTCATGTACGTTAAATAAGCATGAGGTTAAGTATCCTATGCATGAAAAGGAAGCTTTATGTATCGTATATGCAGTGAGGAAATTCCAAAAATACGTACAAGGTAGATCGTTTGAAATATGGACAGATTCAATGCCAGCTAAGCAATTGTTAGCTATGGAAAAACCAATTCCTATTATGGCGTCGCCACGCATTCAAAGGTGGTGCTTATTTTTGGCTTCTTTCACATATAAACTAATATGTACTAAAAAAGTTGAACTTGCAGACATGTTATCAAGGTTGCCATTTCCAGACGTACATGATGATGATCCTAGGCAAGAAGAATTTGTGTACCAGGTTACGCTTACGCCGAATGCAAAGCAGGCGATTTTGACGTATTTGAAACGAGATGAAATTCTTAAGTTAACGAAATCTTATTGCAAGAATGGATGGCCACAAGATGTGAAAGGGTTCAAAGGAGATGAATTGAAGAAACTGTTGGCGTACAAGAGAAGACAGGCAGAATTGAGCATTACGGATGAGTTACTGTATTGGGGTCGGAGACTGGTTGTTCCCAAAGGAGTGCGAAATTACATTATTCAGAGAGCCCATGAAGATCATTGTGGTATTGTAAAAATGAAAGTAATGCTCAGAGAGAGATATTGGTGGCCAGGAATAGATAAGGCTATTGAAGAGTATGTAAATAAATGTGAAGTTTGTGCGGCAGTCAAGCCAAATACTAGTTCTAAGAACTATAGTGCATGGACTGAATGCAGACATCCGTGGGAAAGGATGCATATGGATTTTTTTGTGTATAGAAGTATTACTTATATTATAATAGTAGATGCCTACAGCAAATGGGTAGATTGTGATAGAGTTTCGTCTACTTCATTTAAAGAAGTAAAGCGTTATCTAATTAAACATTTTGCTATTTTTGGGCTACCAAAGTGTATTGTGGTAGATAATGGTCCCCCATTCTCATCTTCAGAATTTAAAACATTCTGTGATGAACGTCACGTCAATTTGTACCATTCTCCTGCGTACCATCCTGAAAGCAATGGTCAGGTCGAGCGCTACGTGCAGACAGTGAAGACAAAGCTAGACTGTGCTGTACGGGAGCAATTGAACAAGAATACGCATGTCAACGTTGAAGAATTGTTGCAGAGAGTATTAGTAGCTTTGAGAAGCGAATATAACGCATCAGGTGACAAAACGCCACAGCAAATGATATTTTCCTACATTCTCAGGAATAAATTTGATGCCCAAATGGAAGAAATAATAGATCAAAACTGCGAAAGGGATAAAGCAGAAGCAGATGAAAAGGTGAACCAAAGAGGCGATTTTGTATGGGTTATGCTACCATTTAAGGACAAAAGGAATGCTATGAGGTATGTCAAGGGAAAAATTATAGCACGGAAAAGCAAAGTTACATGGCTGGTGAATGTTGAAGGTAGAAACCGGGTCGTGCATGAAGATCAGTTAAAATGGATGCAAGACAAGAAAAATAGATATCATTTTGGAAGTCAGAAGAAGGAGGAGGATAATGATGAACGAATTCATGGACCAGATACAGGTCAAGACGGCGGATCAGTTTTCTGCGATGAAGACTTATTCGTTACAGGAAAAAGTGGAAGTAATGACAGTGGTTCTGTGGCGCCAGAAGCTTCTACGCCAAATGACAAACCATCTACATCGTACTTGGATGACTCCTGCAGCCAACATCAGCAACAACAGCAGCATCAGTGTAGGAGGTCCTCTCGACAGAGAAAACCGCCTGATAGACTGAAATATAACTAAGTCAAATAAGGAAGAGGGGGAATGTTAAGTGTGTATAATATCTGAATCGATATTCAATTGTTTGTAAAGTTGTTATTGATAAAATTGGGAGTTCAGCCATCTTAGAAATGGTTAATGTAAGTTTAGTATTAAATCGTTATTTTGTATCCTCGTTTCTATCTTTATACTGTGAAGTACCTACGTGTGCGAATCAATTAACCTCTGCGTGTGAATACACGACAAATAAGAATGTAAATGTACACATGTATCAACTTTACCCCGTTGTATAGCTTTCTTTCATTAAGCACATTTTGAAACTGAAAATTTGTGTAAATAATATGAAAATTTTATCGAATGCTTGCATAAAATTTTCACTAACAAATTGCTTTAGTAGACACGAACGTAATATTATAAACGTTGGCTAAATCTTGAAACAAATTAATTTGCAATCATAAACAATAATCTTAACGTTTATAATTCAGGGTAAATTATCTGATATTTCTAAAAAATATGTTGACAAGAGATAAAACATGACCACTTTTAAGAGTATATAGATGCCTATTCCGTACACATGAAATGTTTACATCATGAACTATTACTCTTATTTATTTATGAGTATAAAACCTTTGTTACTTAACTTGTATCTTTTCGTAGGGACCGAATCACATGGAATTGCTCTAAACATTTCTCATTTTCAGCAACATCTTGAAGAAATGTGAACGTTACTCTTACCTTTTTCATCATAATTGCCTCTGCAATTGAGCACACAACACTTATACACCATACCTCTTGCACATTTAAGCATATTTACACATCATATAAACTCGATTACAGTTCCTAAATTTGCATTACAATTCCATATTCAATAAAAAGGTCCAACATTGATTCCGAAGAAGCACATCAAACATGGCGGCTATCTCGCCTCCAGTTGATGACGTTTAGTCACGTGACAGGAGCAAGCCATGAGGCTTTCAGATTGAGAAGGTAATGCTCCATCACGTTGGGGGAGTGGACCCTGCGTGAGAAACACATGGTCTCGCTGTCCCCTTGTTATAACAAGTGCAACGACGCAAGTCGTTGCTTATATTATATTCAAAAATTCTCTGAAATACTGGCTAAATAATGTACAGGATAAACAATTCAAAAGTATGGTGAACAGTGAGAGAAAGGGCAGCAACCTGTTGTCGCGACACACGCTCTGTAAGATTGATGCAAATCAACTACTACGCACACTTCCAAAAGGACACGACCGCAGTGAAAGACTTCCTGCTACCGCTAATATCTGCAAATGGACCAGTCCTTTACCCCTGCACCCCGTCTCCCCTCGTTTGGGGATTTTCTCGTGAGCTGACTGCTGTACCAGTGTCCCTTTTTATTGTCTTCATTATTCCTTCATGTGTTTCAGGCTTTGGCCTACCTTCGTGCATATGCTTAAATTCGAGTTCCACATCTACATTCATTTACGTCAGGTGAGTTTGTAACTGTCCATTTAACATTTTCCATTCTCCGGTATAGTGAGGCCACAGACAAGAACCTGCGCAGAACCGCGTGTCCTGTGCATCATACTCGCGCCTGTACGGGGAGGGGTAGAGTGAACGGATGGAGGGGAAGACGTGCGAAAGCTTCTGGCAGAAGGTTCTGCTTGTTTGTGGTCCCACTGTAGCATCACATTTCCATGCCTTCCTCTGAGCTTCATTCGCTGTCCATGTGTCGCAACCAGACGAATGCTTTAGTCAAGTCTACTGGGTGCACAATATTTCTGTCCTCGGCAGTAGCTTGTACTGATTACGCACGATGCCACAAACCTTGCAGGAGTAAACTAATCAAAAAGTATCCCTCTCTGTGCTCTTTCCGGCGAACATTTCTCGAGAAAAGCCAACGAGCGTGGGCGTTATTTCTCTCTTTAGGACGTGACAGGAATGAAACATGGCGCTAATGTTCCGTTCTCTCCGCTGTCCGCGCTTCTTGGGCAAAAGAACGGAAGTGTTAGCGTCGCTGCAATCTTCCAAAGGACCCTGTACCACGACCAGGAGAGGGTGGAGTAACTCGACGTTGATGTAAGGGCGGGAATTAAAAAGGAAGAAAAGAGCTGAGCTTTGCGAGGATCTGCTGTTCTTCAGCTGTGACTGTTGCGTTCCTACTCTTTTCATCTCTGGCCGCATCTGTCTATCTAGAAGCTAATAAAGAAAGAAAGCGGCCAAGGAATTCGCTAATTGTCTCCTCTCAGTTGCAGCATACTATAGGCCTAAACTCTGCATCTGGAATCTCTGGAGAAAGCAAACGAAAACATGTCCTCTGCGCAAGTAAGATTCGAGCGGGCTCGACCTATTATTATTATTATTACTATTATTATTATTATTATTATTATTATTACTATTATTATCTCAATAGGGTTACAATTAAGCCATACAACATTTCATTTAGAACAATATTAATACAAATAATGACTTGTTGCCCTATGTTGTACAATATATATACGAGGGCATGGCAACCCAGTAATAATTCGACAATCGAAGGATGTATTAAAAATGTGTTATATAGAACTGAAAGAGTATCCATTATGGATATTTTGTTGGTAGGAATCATGAAAGAAAACCCAAGGAACCCTGTGACATACACATGTATTAATGTACAAGTTACAAAAACGTGTCTGACCCTGTGACATACACATGTGCACATGTTACAAAAACTTGTCTGATTATGACAAGCCTTCGAAATAATATCCTGCATTGTCCACAGCACGCTGCTATCGATATGGAAGACGTCGAATACCATCAACAGCACCATCCTCTTTACCATGCCTGAAGCGGGTGATCATCCAGTACAACACACAGACCCATCTATTGACCAGCGGGTAAAGTACTCGTGTCAGGCTTCCTCCCGCAGTCTCCATTATCCGTCCACCTCGTCCACCTTTGCATATAATTAAAATATTACTGGGTTGCCATGACTTATTCCCCAACTCTCGTGTGTGTGTGTGTGTGTGTATATATATATATATATATATATATATATATATATATATATACAAATGCTACATCTAAGGAAAATGAGATGAATTTACATGAGCATGTAGAGTGTTAATAGTAGCAATGAAATAAGAAAAGTTTGAGTGTTATTTAAAAGAAAAGAAGATATATGGGTGTGTGGGTTTGGATATAAGTGCGTATGGAATTACTGTTTGAAAAGGATAGGGATGAAAATTTAAACCATATGTGCGGGGGGGGGGGGTTAAGCACTGAAAGTAATATTACTGTGAGTTAGAATTTATAGGCATGTGAACGTAGAAGACAAGAGAACTGCGCTTTGCTGGTACTGAGTTTGACCTTCGTCGGGAGTGAATTCCAGGTTATCGCTGATAGGTACGAGAATGACTTTTGGCCAAATCTGCTTTTGTTAGGTTTGGAGATTACTAGGTCTCTATGTAAGGACGATCTGGTTTTTCGGGTGCTGAACTCAGAGCGGAGCTTAAGCCTATTATGCACTGGAGATGATTTGTTATGAATACTATGGAATAGCTAATTCAGGTAAATGTAATGTATTCTCGAAGTGACCGTGGGTATGTTGTAAGTCTTGCGGAATTGTTGGGAATTATTTTCCTGGGGGTGCATGTGAATGGTTCTTAAGCAATTGTTTTGGATTGTTTCAAGTTTCTTCAGATGAGTTAAGTTACCGCCAAAAATAAGACTAGCATATAGTTATTTATTTGGAGGTTAAAATTTAGCTGGGGGTCGATAATGATTCCGAGATACTTTAAATGTTTGCTCAAAGTTACTCTCTCGTCATTAAGGGTAATATCTATCGTGTTAGCCGGGATTCCCTTACCGGTGTGAAGCACCATGGCCTTCGTCTTTGCAACGTTAAACTTCAGGTTGTTGATGTTGTACCAATTTAATACTTTGGGGAATGAGTTTTCCATTATCTCCTTTACATCCTGGTACGTTTCCCCAACATTGACGAGAAGGCAGTCATCTGCGTTCAGAGTAATCGATAAATCTGAATTTATTAGTGCGATATCGTCAATAAATAGGTTGAATAATTTTGGGCCAAGTATAGAGCCTCGTGGAATGCCGGAGGACACTGACTGCTCGAAGGAAAGTGAACATCCTACTTTCGTTGAGATTTTTCGCGAGAAAACTTTTCATCCAGAGAATTGTTTTGCTATGGAACCCAAATCTAATTTTTGTATTAGCAACTTGTGGTAAACAGTATCAAATGCTTTGCATTTTACCAGGGAAATTAATCCAACCAGTGGACTGTTTTTTCGGTCCAGTGTCTCGCGCCATTCATTAACTAAACTATGTAACAATAATTCCGAGGACACATCCTTTCTGAATCCAAATTGTCGTTCAGACATAAGATTATTTGTTTCCAGGAAGGTAGTCAATTGCCTGTCTATTATCCTTTCTAAAACTCTGCTCAAGGTGCAGAACGCATAGGAGGGGTAGTGTGTACATGGAGGGGGAAAAGTGGAGACCTTTACCGGCCGTTTGCGGCCCCATTATTGCTCCGCCCGCTCGCTTTCTCACATTCACTTGCTCCACAAATTCCCGAGATAGAATGTATACTCTATTCCGGGGATCTCTGGAGCAAGGACGCGCATACCGGGAGAAAGCGAGCGGGCGGAACGAAGCAGTACACTCTTCTGCAGTAGTTATCCCGTAATCCCGCTCCCCCGCACGTGTTCATTGGTCGAGCTCTCTCTCTCTCGAGTCTCTACCTGCGCAGAGACTTGCTTTTGTTCACTCGCTCCGGAGATTTCCGGGACAGAGTGTAGTCTGCTGAGTTCTACTGTTATTGCGCCCTTAACACTAAAATTCCCAAGGGACTCGTTCCATCCCCTGTGCATTTCTATATGCTACCACTCTCAGGGGCGTACTGACCTTATGGACAAGGGAGTGTGCTTCACTTTGTACTTATAGCCTCCCCGATTTCGTATGATGACGCTGAAGCCTTGTAATCGAGGGTTCACGGGTTCGATTCCCGATAGAGGCACATTTGGTCGGATCCTGCTTTAAACTGCTGGTCCCTCCGCTCGATGGTCGATAAAATGGTCGACTTTCGATCTCGCCAATGACTTTCCCAGGTTTAATTTCCGGCGTGGGACTGAGTGTTCTTTGTGAGTGTGCCTGCTCCCGTGGCGGAGTGGTTAGCACATCGCGTTACGACGCCAGGGGTCCCGGGTTCGAATCATCACCCCCTGAAACTCAAGGCCATTTCGGTCAACAACCTCCCCCTCGTGACGTAGGGACAGGCAGACCCTTGGGGGTCAAGGAAAGGAGGGTGAAAAATCTCCACACCCTGCAAAAATGCTACTTAGTTGAGCTTCTAGCTGTGTACTGTGAACGTGTTCTTTTACAGGTGGATGTGCTTTCGCCTTACATTTAGTGTTTTAGTGGGTTTTTTTCTTGTTTTTTGTACAAGAAGTAAAGTTTTGATGGCATCATGTCATTTCGTAGTTGTGTGCCATATTGTAAAGGCAATTACGACAATGAGTCAACAGTGACAACTATTTTCGTTTCCAAACCATCTAGAAAGCCGAGAAAAATGAATTAGAGCTATCCACAGGAAATATTTTTCACCAACAAAAGCTTCCAAGGTAATTTCAAGTAGCTAGTATAAGATGCATGTTTTGTTTGAAATGGCGTTTTCAAGTTGCCTTCGTATACTCCTAAACAGCTAGCAATTCCTCTCCTTCATTTAAAATTATTACCTGAGTAATTAACTAGACAAGAATCTATGTTCTATTCATTCTTATAGACAATACTACTTTTCTCTAGACGTAGTTCTCTTTATAATATTCCTCCACTTGCACATACTTTACACTACATTATGCTTAACTTCAATAAACGGAAACTCACCCTTGATATTTTTATCTAACTAACTAACTAACTCTCTAGCCTTCTTAAACCCGAAGGTTCATGACTGCAGCAACACAGGCCTTCCATCTGTCCCTATCTTGAGCAAGATCTATATACTCTTTTCCATCCCCACCGATTTCCTTTAGGTCCATCTCAACGTTGTCCCTCCATCTTCGTCTTGGCCTTCCTACTGGTCTCTTACCATCAGGTTTCCCAACAAGAATCCTGTAAACTCCTCTTTCCTCTCCCATTCGTGCCACATGGCCTGCCAACCTAAGTCTTCTTGATTTAATTATTCTAATAATATCTGGACATGAGTACAAATTATGTAGTTCTAAATTATGTAACCTTCTCCACTCACCTGTCTCCTCATCCCTTTTAGGTCCAAATATTTTCCTAAATATCTTATTTTCAAATACTCTCAATTTATGTTCCTCTTTCAATGTAAGGGACCAAGTTTCACACCCATATAATACTAGAGGCAAAATTACTGTTTTGTTTATTGAACTTTTAGTTTCTTAGATATTAAACGAGAAGGCAAAAGATTATGAAGAGAGAAGTAACATGCATTTCCTGAATAAAGCCTACTTTTTATTTCCTCTTTAATATAATTTTCATTTGTTAATATTACTCCTAAGTATTTGAATTTGGAAACTGGTTCAAACGAGTTGTTATCAATAATTAGATTTTGATTATTACCTAACACTTGATTTCGGCCTGTAAGCATATATTTAGTTTTCTCTTTGTTAACTTCCAAACCTATCTCTTTAGCAGTTTTGAAAAATATTTTAGCATTATTCTTAATTGTATTCACATCATCCCCCAGTAAGTCTACATCATCTGCATATGCTAACAACTGAGTCACACCATTTATTTTTAGTCCTTCTTTAGTTTCTTTTACCATCCTTACAGTATATTCTCTAATACTTAGTTGGGTAATAAATAAAGACAATCTAGAATAATTTTGTACTTTATAAAAATGCTACGTTGCTTTTCAGCCCTTCTAGGTTAATCACGATGATGAGTACAAACAGTGAATTGATGAGATATATTTCATCTTCGCTTATGAAGACAAGGACAAGTCAAACTTTTCCGATTCGAAAAGAAACCAAGAACGAGACATTCATTTCAAACTCGTGGCGAAACCGAGAACGGCTCAACATTTTAGCAGTTCAATAAGAAACGGAGAACGAGACAAATAATTGCAATTCGAGACTAAACCGAGAGTGAAACATTTATTTCAAACTATCTCGATGCGAAACCGAGAAAGACATTCGAGAACGAGACAAACATTTTCACCTTAATACGAAACCGAGAAAGACATTCATTTCAAACTATGAAAAACCGAGAACGAGACAAACATTTTCAACTCGATACCAAACCGAGAAAGACGTTTATTTCAAACTATGAAAAAACCGAGGACGAGACAAACATATTCAACTCGATACGAAACCAACATTCAATTCAATTTATGACAAAACCGAGAACAAGATACATTTTCATCTCAATACGAAACCGAGAAAGAAATATATTTCAAATTATGAAAATACCGAGAACGAGACAAACATTTTCAACTCGTAACGAAACCGAGAAAGACGTTCATTTCAAACTATGAAAGACCGAGAACGAGACAAACATTTTCAACTCTATACGAAACCGAGAAAGGCATTAATTTCAACCTATGAAAACCGAGAACTAGACAAACATATTCATCTCGATACGAAACCGAGAAAGGCATTCATTTCACACTATGAATAACCGAGAACGAGAAAAATTTTCATCTCGATACGAAACCGAGAAAGACATTTATTTCAAACTATGAAAAACCGAGAACGAGACAAACATTTTCAATTCGATAAGAAACCGAGAAAGGCATTCATTTCACTATGAAAAACCGAGAACGAGAAAAATTTTCATCTCGATACGAAACCGAGAAAGACATTTATTTCAAACTATGAAAAACCGAGAACGAGACAAACATTTTCATCTCGATACGAAACCGAGAAAGACATTTATTTCAAACTATGAAAAACCGAGAACGAGACAAACATTTTCATCTCGATACGAAACCGAGAAAGACATTTATTTCAAACTATGAAAAACCGAGAACGAGACAAACATTTTCATCTCGATACGAAACCGAGAAAGACATTCATTTTACACTATGAAAAAAAAAGAGAATTTAACACGCTTTTGATGTAATTGTATCTTACTTACATTGTGTAATTGTGCTTGATTTTTGTGAGGGGTCTGTTTAATTTAGGAGGGAGGAATCTTTGCGTTTAATTGCGTGAGATTATTCTGAAATTCTAACATTTTGCTTAGAGGCGATTTATTTTTTATTTAATATGCTTAGTTTTGATGTAATTGTAACTTACTTTCATTATGTTTTTTTTTGCCAGTAAATTTTAGAATGAGCTCATGAAACTTATGTTCTTGGTGTTTTAATTACCATCAGACGTTTTGAGGTAATGACATTTCAGAATGATTTTATTTTTTTATTGTGATTTTAAAATTTTAAGTCGGTTGACAGCCAGGGCGGGTGAATCCATGTGACACATGAATGACTTGGTCAGTGAATAAGTTAGAGCCATGCATTACAGCTAGGTTAAGAGAAGCTAGTAATTACAATGTGCACAATTTTCTTTTTATCTTTAATAACAAGATTTTTCTGCCTGTTTGCTGCCTTTCCAGGTTAAATGTGTCAACGACAATGAATGAAAAAATGTACATGCCTTAACTTGTTTAAATTAATCGCTGACTGAAAATCTGTATATCCTCCTAAATTGTATCTATTAATATTTTTCTTTCGAATGCGTTTCAATGCTAAGATCAAAATGCAAAAATTGTGCGTACATAAATGTAAATCACTACATTTGGAAGAAAAAATTAGATATTCGAACTTATCTAGTACAATGTATACATTACTTTATATTTTGGTATATTAAAATAATTGGTATTCAGCAGATTTGTATAGGGGAAGTGGAGGGAATATGACCACCTTAAGACAAAATTTATAATATTTCAGAGATGTATTGAAATACAGAAAAATTGCATATTGCAAAATTTACTACAGTCTTTCCGCAATACATAGTAGTACACATGAGCGAAACTCTCTTCATGCAAATGAGAAACAATAGAAAAACAAAACTACTACAAAACCCATTTTACCCCGAGCGGTGGGGGTAATATGAGCACACTATTGGGGAATATGAGCATGATGAGTTTGAAAGTAAATATTACAAAATATACACTAAAGGCAAGTCACAATATAACACTTAATGATTCTTCAATACGGTATATATCATAAAATTAACTTGCATGTCTCAAATAGTCCTTCACCCGCGACAAGCAGGGCAGATAAAATGTACTTCCTCCTCCTCTATGCCAACGCAATTATTATGATATCACACGGAACAGTGTTCACAACGTATCCACTCTTCACCTTCATTGTCTCAATGATACCAACCCTTGGATATACGGCACTTGCGCTCTTCACCGCTAGATGCAACTGTAGATGGAATAGTACCTGAACTTTCCAAAGATCGTGCAGACACATGAGGGAGACGTTTCTTTTTGACTGCAGAAATAGTTTCTGATGAGGTAAGCTCCCTTGCTTCTCTTGCCTTCTCCGGGTCACAGGTGGCTTGTAAAGAACAGGAATTGGTGACATGTGCGCACAAGTTTCCGATGTGAATATCTTGTGCGTGCAAGTGTGTTTGCACACTGATCTGACTGCATTTGAAGATGTAGGAGAAGCCGCGTCATTGAGCGATCCAGGAACTATAGATTCACACCTCTGAGATCCTGAGCAGGATGGACTCTTGACAGATTGTTCCACAACCACTTGAGAGCTTCCGCTTGGAATTGGTTGGGCCGGTGTAGTTCTAGCCTCTTGGTTGAACGAGGCTGTGTCGTATTGGAATAAGGATCTTTCATCATATGTTCTCCATGTGCTCTGCTTGCCAGGTTTGCCTATTGGACGTCCGTCTGTACGTTCGTGGCATCTGGAATGCAAGAATGAAACAATGAATATCATACAAAACCAAGGGACACGATACGTGGATGAATGTAACACAACTCTTAGCAAGGGCAAGAAAATATCTATCCCAGGAGGTCACTAGGATAAGAATCAGCAAAGAATAACTACGTACATATGTAGGCTTGATACGAACGTGCCCACCGCGAGCGAGATGGCATTTCGATACACTTCCGTTAGCAGTCCACAGTTTTTTTAAAGTTTTCAATTCAAACGATTCACAAAGAATCTATACTGTAAGCAGCAACATATCATAGGATGCAGTTTTTCTTTATAGCGTAATGAGTGTTCTGAGGTATGGAAATATATTCTACGTCTCTGAATTATTTGATTTTGAAATGCCCATCTTCCCCTTATCAGAATTCCTATGCCCATTTTACCCCGACTTGCTGTGCTCATATTTCCACAACTTGCAACATTTTACGTAAGTTTGTACTACTGCATTCACAACGCGGGACACCGCGTGATGCCATTTGCATTGCATGCTCCTTTGTTGTAGTTTCGTTGTTGCTATGTCAGTTTCCCGCTATTTTACGTTATGCTCTGCTCAGATCTTAACTCCAACTACTCTAAAATAACATCACGTGCATTTTTTACTAGAATTTGGAACAGCACTTACCTTTCAACAGGCACACAATCTTCCTTGTCTTCAGCTGCGACGTGACAACCAACACAGACGACAACTTGGTCTCCACTGATGTTGCCAACCTGCAGTAGATTTTTTTCACCACACACAGCTGGTGCTGTGACGTAAAAACCTTACGTGTACCCATATTCCCCACGTGCCCATTTTCCCCCCACTTCCCCTATCCTTGTTTACTATTCTTGTTTAACAACATTCTGCTGAACATTACGTAGTAATTCTTTTCCGCTGTAGAAGCAATATTCGGAAATGCTGAGAATCGAACAGGTCTGGCTACTGCTGGAAGGGTCGGATCGGCGTGACGTCACGCGGCAAGGGAGTGGCCTTCTAGCTCTAGGGGGTGATGGTTCGAATTCACTCATCCCCATCTTCGCAAATTAGCCAAAAGTGGCAAACAAAAGCGAAGTAAAATAAAGCAAACCAATCAATCAAAAAACAATCTTTGCGAGTGTGTCTTCATCAATTTCATCATATTATCACCCATCCTCATCCTCACATCTACCCTAAGTGGCAGAAATGAGACGCTAACAACAAAAAGTACAAATACAAAATAAACTGTAGGTCCAGTCCCGATTTGGCTATCAGAGCATAGAGTGAACTTCGACCAAACTTCGCCAAGCTGACGTTTTGTAATGTGGAGCAAGTTTTAAAAGTTTAAAGTTATATCAAAGCTTTTAAGGCAGCCAAAATATTCACAAAAACTATTCTCCTTTGTAGTATATTTATCATGTGTAGCATCAGGCCTTCCGCAATGGGGCAGCTCCCTTTTAATCCCAAGGGAGGTGGGGCGGCCTAAGGTAGAGTTGTAAGAAGCAGCTTGAATTTTAGGTAATTTTTCTTTTACGGAAATGGCCATATGACATGTCGAAATAAGACTAAATCTGGTTCAAAATATAAGTATATAATCAGTCTCAAAAATCCATCTTTTTTTAGGCATCGCTTTTCTGGGGACGCAGTCTTTGATTTCCCTACAGATCACCCACCACACGGACTATTTTGAAAGCGAACAAATCTCATTTTTTAAGATTCGGAAACGTGAAATCTGGCAACAGTGCATTATCAGGATGATCTTATTTCGCATATTTCATTTTGGCGAAAAAGAGCTGTGCAAATTACATACGTTCAATACGAGAATCAGAACCTCTTCAAGAAGATTCAAGACATGATGGGATTACAGCCTCTTGCACATCTCTACAATCTCACCTTCATTTATTTGGTTTCACAATAATGAGCATCTATTATATGAATCAGTTTTTCATGTCATCATCCGCTTCTTTTTCCTCCGCTTTTCTTCCCGTTTTTTTGATTACTGCTCAGCTTCTCGCTTCTGTATCAATTTGGTTCCTCTTCCTTCTCTGCTTCCGGTGTCCCGACGCCTCATCCATCTTCTTTGCAACGCAGGAGCCGTCGCTCTCTGCTCCGGGAGGGAGGAGGGTGGGGTTGGAGTGGGGGGATGTTTTTGGTCGACCGTGGAACCGATAAACCATTCTCGCCGTAAAAGCAAACATGTTTTGCGGGTGGAGGGACTCATCGTTCATTGTGATTCTGACAGGTCATTGTGGTAGTTGCGCCATTGAGGTGTATATTAGGGCTTCCGGACTGTGGGAAAGCTCGCTCAGATTATGTTGCTCTCTATGATTTCTCTCATGCAGCGCACACACCTTTTGACGCTGGAGAACAGTGAAAGTATATTCAACTTAACCTACTTCAGCGACGCATGCGCAGATTGGTTCCTCCTACTAAGTATTTTCCCTTCTGCGCGTGCGCAGAACGCTACCGCGCACCGCATCTGGTTTTTATGCGCTGATGAGCTACTTCAGCGACGCTATTAGTCATGCGCAGGCAGATTGTCTCCTCCCACTGAGCATTTTCTCTTCTGCGCATGCGCACAACGCTACTGCGCACCGCATCGACGCATCCAGGGTTTTGATGTACAGAATGCAGAAGGGAAAACCGCTACATATCTATTTTGACCGCGGTGGCTCAGTCGGTAACGCGTCTGACTACCATTCTAAAGGTCCCGGGTTCGATCCCCGGCCGGTTCAAATCCGGGAACTTTTCTAACGTTGGAAGCGGCCCCGGCGCCCACCCAGTGCCGAATAACATGGGTACCTGGGGGAAACCCTGGGGGGTAAAGGCGGTCAAGGGGCGTGATGCTGATCACATCACCCCCAATCACGACCGGATCAAGAAAGTGTGGATCGTTACCCCCACACCCCCTATACGCCTTCATGGCGTGGTGCTATGCACAGGGGAGCACTTTACCTTTTTTTTACCTTTTTTATCTATTTTGAAGGGTTAAAGCTAGGGGTCGGAAGTCGACCTATAAAATTAATTAAGATATAAAATACGTAAGTTTATTTTACATAAATGACAAAAGTCAAGTACTTATGACAGTACTTGAACAATTGAACCGAATCGAATGTTTGGTGGTTTCAGCTTCTGAAGCTAAGGAGAATATAACAATTAAGTGCAATTGTACTTTTTATTTAAGTCTGTCTTCCTGTCTGTGTCTTTAAGTGAGAGCAGGCACCCAAAAAGGACGAAAGCTCTCTTTCTATCTCTCTCTCCATCTCTTATCATGAACAAAAGTAAAAGGTTCTAGAATTTGCGTTGTAGACTTTTGCAAGAAGTAAATGTGCTCACGACGACGAAGGGCACTCAAAAACGTGATCGATTTCTAAATATATTGCAGTGGCAACGTCAGTTTTTATTAATAACACAGTATCAGTAATAACTTCAACGAACCCCGTCAATTATTTTGGAAAACCCTGTATATCATACATCGACAGAATATATTAACTTATTACATCCATCAACTTGAAAATAAGTTGGCCTCCGCGGTGTAGTGGTTAGCACATCGCGCTACGACTCCAGGGGTCCCGAATTCAATCCCGGTCTGGACATGCGTGTCCATTCATCAATTTCATCATATCATCACTCATCCTCATCTTCGCAATTAGCCAAAAGTGGCAGAAGAACGAAGTAAAATATACCAAATCAATCAACCAATCAACTTCAATGTAACTTTTCTCTTGGTATACTCAAACCAGTGCCGTGATACATATTCGCTGTATAGGCGCGCTTCTGCAGTAACTAGTCTTCCCTTTATATTTTATCTTATAGCAATTGTAGTCACTCCACTGGTGTCAATTGTGAACATATGTGGTTGCACATATATATTCAGGAGGGCGTACAGTTAACGTCATCGCGTAAGGGGTCCCTGGTTCGTATATGCCGGTGAAGGCATATAGTGGTCTGATCCAAGTTTAAACTGTGGGTCCAGTCCCGATTAGACTAGCTGAGCATAAAGTAAACTTAAAACGAAAACTCAAACAAAAGAAGTTGTTAATCTTAATAACCCCTATAGGCTAAACATAATTATTGTCTCTGATGCCAAAATCCCTCCCGAATTTATTGCTATATGTTTCTAACTTTTACATAAGTACAGCCAAAATTATGAATAGGGCCTAACATTATGCCTAATTCAGAGCAACAAGGGTTTTCATGTTAAGAAATGTTTTGTGCTTTTGGTTGTCTTAGTTGTAGTTTAAGCCAATAGATGACAGAATTAACATTTTATATGAATTTGACTGAAGAAGAAAAAACTTTTCGAGTTGTTTATATTGTTGGGGGAAATTTAAATGTTAAAAATATATTTTTCATTAACGTTATAGCTATATATCTGAATGCTTTGGAACTATTTTCTTTATATTTTACATTTCGCAGATATATTGTGTGATCATATGTCATTAACTTTATATTAATAACATTTTCTTTATTCACGATATTTGATATCTATTTTATAATATAATGGTGATCTATCATTTTTGGAGGAAGCTAATTGTTATCTTACGACACAGCTCTCAAGATTAATTATCACATCACTTTTGGAGGGAATTGGTTATTATCTTGCTATCCAGCCTTTTTTGGAGGGTAGTAATTGTTATAATACGAAGTAGCTCAAAATTATAGTAATTAATCATATTACATTAACTGTAAACTAACTAACCAACTCTCCGGTACTTCTAAACCAGAAGGTTTATTGTGGCAGTAACGTAAGATTTCCAACTGTTCCTAGCCTATAGGGACTATGGCGTAATGGTAACGTTGTCGCCTTGTAATCAAAGGGTCCCGGGTTCGTTAACCGGTGGAGGCACATGCCACAGTGGTTCGGATCCCGCTTTAGTCTGTAGTTCCATTCCCAATTAGCCTATCTGTGCATAAAGTGGACTTAAAACAACAATTCAAACAATCACTTCAATGTTCGTAGCGTAGGCAAGACCAATAAACTCCCAGCCATCCTTACCAACTCCCTTCAGGTCCATATTTTCATTGTAATTCCATCTTTGTATTGGCCTTACCTCCAGATTTCCAAACAAGGTTCCTATCCTATACGCAAGGGGGTGGGTGGGTGCGTACACTGGGGCATAGTCTACAACCATTTTTTTTTTCAGAGGTTTAAAATCAGATATATTTGTCCCTTAGTCTGAAATACAGGTGTCCTATACAATCTCAATAAAAACGTTATTACAATTAATTTATAGATTTCATATTAGGCTATTATCTAAGACAAATATGCAGAACATGTTGAATGTTATTACCAATAATTATAGGAGGCTAATCGAAGTATCTTAATTATTGTTTTTCTTTTCCTCTCCTATACATCACTGGTGAGACTTTTATTGCAGTTAATTAATTAATAGTGTGTTCACATCAGAATATTATTTTACCTATCAAATTGGCAACTTTTAATCATATCCAACAACATTGTGTATGATAATTCTCTTTCATTTACTATGACATGACGAAATTGATGAATGAACACTCACAAGCATCCATGTTCAGGCCGGGATTCGAACCCGGAAACCCCTGGCTTTGTAGCACGACGTGCTAATCACTCCGCCACGGGCTGACGCAGTAATGAATTTACATTGTTTCATAGAGAACAATATTGTCGCATCATGGTTTCGTTTTGTAATCAATCAATCATTAGTGCATATTAGTATGTTTGATTGAAATATTTGAACACGGTTTTTATGTAGGTAGTAATTTGTTAAGAATATTATTTCAGTAATTTTGGATATTTTTTAGTATGTCAAAATAATCAATGAAGTCAGGAACACTCAAATTAACTGCTTAATTGGAAGCACCAGCATGTTATAAACTCGTAATAAATCGTCCCTGAAGCCCGAGTTGACCCTCCGTAAGGCTGGCTCCCCTGGCGGTCACGCTATATTCAAGGCAAAAATAACAGGAAAACAGTGGAGAGATGTCACCAGTATCAATAATATTGCTTGGATTGCTGTACGTCCCCGATATTCCGAGGCAGTCTCGGAATGGTATAATTTGTCCCGGTGTCCCGATAAGTTTCTTCGGAACGCGCTAATGTCCAGGAGTCGTGTGGGAAAACAGAAGCGATTAAGACACACAGACGGATATAAACATTTTTGTGGCGGGGCGGCACATCCTGTAAGCATACACGAATTGCAGCATGGAATTCTTCTCAGCCTCTTGTGGAAGTGGTGTGATCAGCACCAAGCTTTATTTGTCTTTACTCCACCAGGGTTGCCCTTGGGTATCCATTTATCTGGACCCCACTTCATACAGGGACAAATGCTGGAAAAAAATACCCGTTTGAAATCACCCACATCGAGAATCAAACCCGGATCTCCCCCGTGGTAGGCATACCACACTAGGCCACTGCTGTGGTTTCTTAACCGCATAGGGACTCGAATTGTAATAGTGTTGCAATAGTTGTTACATGAAAAGAACTACTTTTCTTGTTGCTTTTATGTTACTATGTACTAAAAATTCATGAAGATAGTGCCAGACTGTCTTCTCATTGTGCCACTTAATTAGATGCAGTGTACGAATTAACGGAGGGATGCCGGGGAACAGCCCCCCCCCCCCCCCGCGCACACAAAAAATATCCCCGACAAAAAATATGTTTTTATCCCCTTCAAAGAAAATTAAATTGAAAGCACACTGCAGATCATTTCTTAAACTTCTAGGAAAGTTAGATCGACGTTAATAGATATTTGGTCAACTTTTCGTTGTTACTAGTTCGGTTGTTATTTTTGTAAATGAGTTTGGATTTTCTTTGAATTAAAATATACTAAGTGTTTCTGGTTGGTTGATTGTGTGTTTTAAGTCCACTTTATGCACAGTAAGGCTAATCGGGGCTGGATCCGAACTGTATGTGCCTCCACCGGGTATCGAACCCTCGACTCCTTGATTACAAGGCGACGACGCTACCACTGCGCCATCTGTGAGGCCCACTAAGTGTTTCCAAATTACGTGTTATCATAATATTTAATGACCTATGCTACAATCAATAATTTAAGGTACTTAGAACCGCAAGGCAATAGTTTAATTTACTGACTGATACCGTATACAAATTTACATACCCAAAGAGCCTACCCCCGAAATTAAATCACAAATACGCCACTATGTGGATACTCCCAGCCCCAAAGCAAACATCTTAATTCGAACAGTGTTTTTATGTATAGTACGCTACGAAAGGGAAAAACACATGCACACTTCATTAAACATACATTGAGATAGTGAATTTTATTTTTTTCAAACGAAGGATTGCGTTTCCTACGTACAGATATCGCGCAGCTAACGTGTGGACTGCCACCGGCAAAAGGAATGGATAATCAATAACGCAACGCACTTTCTCTTTGTAACATTATCTTCCTGTGATATGTGGTAAAATTCCAAATGGGTTACGTTTTACTATTGTTTGTGAAATCCGATCGCGGTTCCTTCCACCCCCTCAGCCCCCTCATTTAATTATTGGATTTTTCCGCTCCCTTTTGTAATCGAAGAATTCTGTTCGATACAATGACTTCATTGTTTGTTTACCTCGGTATTTCAATAACCAAAAATAATTACAGATGGTACTGCATTTTGAATCCAAATTTAACGAGTATATTTCTCTCTCTCTATTACGTTTCATTTGTCAGTTTTATGATAGCATTTTCCCCTTTTTTCCATTAAAAGTCTGAAATAATTTCACCGCTTTTAAAGTATGTTTCTGTGCTGGCATATTTATATCCATTGCATCTACATACATGATTTTTTAAGTTCAGGACACAAAGGTTCGTTCACAAGCATCATAGCCAAATCAAAACTGCACACTACAAGTTATTCAAAACAGCCGATAGAACAGCAGATCTAGGAAGTCTTGGAGCTTCAACCTCTAAAAGATACTATCGCTTCAATTTCAATCTTGGAGTCATCAACATTGGTGTGTAGATGCTAGGATGTGCCATCACCAGAACTCCACGTCTCTACTATGAATCCTCTACTGATGTCGTTCTCAAGTAAATGACATTCTGGATCCCAATTTATTCCACTTTAACTCTTTACACTATATAAAAGTACGATTTAACAATTATCCAGTCACTGTAATAAGAACTTCGCACCATAATATCATTGTAGATCGATCTCTCTATTCCCGGAAATGGAAAAGAAATTGCTCTTCTGGGATTGAACATCCAGGTGGGTCCATAACCTAACAAACTATATCAATTGGATCTCTCTCTGGTGATGCTGTTGGACAGTTATGACGTTTTACACTACAGTATATGTTTAAAGTTTATTTCTAAACGGTTGGAAGTTCCTCTATCGGAAAAAAGTTAAATTCTTTCAAAAATATTAATATTAATAATGATAATAAGCAATTTTTAAGGTCGTAGCAAAGTTTCAAATGCATTCCATGCAGTCGTATGTGTTAGTGGCGAACTTGACGGCAGTGCGCATGCGCTTGCTGAACGAGTCCAGTGGCAAAATAGGGGTGACGGCTGCAAATGGAACGCAGACGGGGAAGCGGATTTTGTGAAATCCTCTATAACTGACAGAACATTGAAGTTTGCAGACGTAGAAATGTCCCATAAGCAGAGAGCAATAATATACAACCGAATGCACACAAACGAAATACTGATACATCCACTGCGTAGTTTAGCACGTGTTTCTGCCTGCTTTCCCTTCCACGATTGGACTCTTCCACTCGAGCCAGCTGCACCTTCGACTGTCGAACAGTATAGGAGGAGCCTGCAACAGATAATGCAGGATCTCATTTCCTTCCCTTCGGCCGAAAATAAATCGTGCCCCGTCGCATTTCTTTTTCAATCTACTCCCAGCACAGCTTCTTCGACTTGGAAACGGTGAGTGTTTGAACTTTAAATGGGTTTGGAAGTGAAGTGCCCTTTGGAAGTTTTGCATAGCCATGATGTTTTCGTGTCTCGAGCTCCAAGCGAAAACAGGTCGCCCTCCTTTAAAGAGAAAAAATCTATCGAGGCATATTGCCTGATGATCCTGGCCTCCAGCATAAAACGATGTGGATTAATGGGTCTGAGAGAGTTTCAATTTATCACGAGGAGAGCGGAAAGAAGATCAATTAGAACTTGATGTGGGGAAGAAGGTTCAAGAGGAGAGAGATAGAGAGAGAGAGGAAGAAAAGTGGGAAGAGCAACGAGAATATCTCAATCTAGAAACCTTCTAACTTATAATTGCAGTTGTAGCTTTAAGGCCATTCTGTATTTATTGGGCATGTAGCCTTTCCTATTTCGCCAATTAAGTGTTGATGACCCTTAAAGATTGGGGTGAAATTGGTATTTCCCTTCTCTTGATCTCTCAATCTATCTTTCCAAAACAATTTTCGAGATAAAATAAACTAGCTGTAACTAGTTAGTACGATGCTTGAATTCCGGTCTGGGCATGTGTGTTCTTTATGAATGTTCCTTCATCAATTTCATCATATCATGACTCATCCCCATCTTCACGATCAGCCAAAGGTGGCAGGAAAGAGAAGTAAAATAAACCAAATCAATCAATCAATCAGTGATACAGCTAGATTTTGAGGTTGGAGATGTTTTTGCGATTTTCACTTATTCGGTAACTTCTACTCAGGTAAAGTTCTATATGTGGGTTGGAAATTTAATAGTGGCAATTATTCATTCTCAAATGATACAACACAGATACCTCTGTGAAACTTTTACAGCCCTTCGATGTAGTCACCAGCATTGTGTACAACCGTTACCAGCGATGTGGAAGTCGTAGTATTTTTGTAGCAGTGTCTGTTCTGTTGCCTGAAGAATCTCTGGAACAGTTCGGTAGCGTCAACTTAGGGATCAAATCAAAGTCACAGGGTCTGGTAGAGCATCTTCTAACCCCATCGAGCTAACAAGTCAGCCACAGGTTGCGCTACGTACGGCAAAATGATGGGAGAATTCAGCAGAAAGTGTTCCCTCTTTTTTTCGCAACGCAGGTCGCACGTTATGTTCAAATGAACAGTAATAGTACTGTGCATTGACGGTTTGTCCTTGAGGTACGTATGCGTTAAGTGGTTAAGATAACACCACAGATAACACCATCTCAGTCGTACACGAGAATCACCATAACTTTCACATTGGTGGTGTTCTGACTACACAACTGTAGACCGCCAACTCAACGATACTCTACTTCTTTCGTCACTGCACATGCGAATAGTGTTTGAAGGACATGTGGTGTAAGTGAGAAGCAACGGTTCCGTTTCATGGCGTATATACATCATTGTTTCCACTATTCAATTTCTAACCCACTTGTGTTATACATCCTGTAGTAATCAGGTATACATGGTTATTACAATTGATCTTCCCGATTACAAACTTGAATAACTCACGTTTAATAACACTCAAATACGCGACAGTTGTACCAACCACTGAAACTTTTTGAGTTTCCCTTTCCATTGATACAACTTTCATGTATCTGAGTGGTATTAAACGAGAGTTATTCAAGTTTGTAATCCGAAAGATCATTTGTAATAACCCTGTATATTCTCTTAGTACCAAAGTCTCGAACGAGACCAAGCCTCTGGCAGACTAGATCTCGTCTCGTTACAATTTTACACCTGTGTGTCTCGCAGTGGCGACTCGAGGCTTTTTTGAAGTGTATGAAGAAGTTATGGTAAACGGAGGAAGGTTTGAAAAATGCGTTCAATTACAGTCGCACAAATCTCTCGTACTATCCATTGCATTTAGCATGTTACCTGCAGGCCCACGCACTATGATTTTTTCTTTAATGTGAACCTATAAAAACCAACGAAAATAGTATTGACGATATTACAGATTTTGCAATAATTTCGATTTTGTCCCCTCTCCCTGTCGTGTAGATTGAGAATAATAAAAAGTGCTGCTTAAACTCTTAAATTATGCTAAATGCTCCTAAATTGTGCTAGGATTTATTATTAATTACTTTTTCCGGATAACTGCAGTTTTAAGTTCAATTATGCATATATTTTTCGAGTTTTGAACTGCGTTACTTATTTTTCAATACACAAAATTGTGTAGAATGGCTCAACAAACGAAATGGGTTCAGCATAGTAGAACTTGAAACGGTTTGAGAAAATGGTTTGTTTACCCCCAACCTTCTATCGTTACTGCCGTTAAATCTCCTCAGGAACAAAATCTACAGGAAGAAGAAAAGATAGAGAGGGTGGATCGTCGCATTGCTGTAAAAATAAGCGTGTCGCTGTGTATGCATACTCCCTTTAATTTGAAACAAGTCCGCTGGTAAAGTATGAATAAGATTTGGACGTAATTGTATTTCTATTTCATGAATACCTATTCCTTTGAATCCGATTTCCCTCTCCCAGGGACTCGCGTTTGTAGATTATGCTGGATTTCACCATTTTGCCAAAAGCAGGATGCTAGGAGCCAACGAAGATCAAACTGTGCTACGTTTAGTACCATTTTGATGGGGTTGGCACCACTGATTGAAGAACCCCTATATGCTTCCTCGCTGGATGCTTAAAAACCGCAATCTTCCCCCTGCCCCTTTTTCACTCCTCACCCATCTGTCTGTAGGATGACCGCTGATGTTCCTCAAGTATAAATGAAATGTAGGAAGTTCCTCACTAGAATCGCCCCTGGTGTCTCGTTTAAAGAAGTATCGAAGAGATCGCTCTCGTTCTGCTTCGATTTTCATATTTCCGATTGTCGAGACGAGAACGAGACTTGTATTGACTCGGTACCACTCATGTCTAGAAGAACGCTGAGCAACATAATATCACGTCAAAATTCCTTTGCTCCATTCTTCCAGAAGTTGATTGATTTGCTTCATTTTGCGTCGCTTTTCTAATCTCTACAATGTCCATATAGCAGTGTTTGGAAGTAACTAGTTAGAAGTAACTCAGTTACAAGTAACAGTTACTTTTTAAGAAAATGTAACTGTAACTAGTTACTTTTAAAAGTGGGTAACTGTAACAGAGTTACTTTTTACGACAGAAGTAATGTTTTAACAGTTACTTTTACAGTTACTTTGCGACACTTAAATTGCTATGTTAGTGTCGTAAATTATTGGCGATTTAGGATTTAAAGTGTGCCGGAATTCACTTTCTGCTGCGATATAAAAGCCCACCCTTTGATACATTAATTCTTGCAAACAATAGATGAAGAGGAAAAGAGAAAGTTGTTCCTGTCGATGGGCAGTTGTTATACTGAATGCAACTCCAACTGACGGTTGACCTTGATGGCTGTTTCTGGCGCGTCCTGTCAATCATTTTCGGGGGCGTGTGGTCCGATGGGTGTCAACAAACTCAGTTCCGAAGTAAAAGCTGAAGGGATCACATCGCTCTCCCGAAGCAACGTTGCCAAGCGTACTTCTGTTTTTGCCAGTTGCCTTTATATGACTGTGTGTCCGCCTGCATTCCGACCTGTGGGTGGTCCTTCCGGAAACTTCAACGTGCAGAACCACGTGTGCAGTTGAACCCACTGATTTCTGGTGTTGACCCAGAAAACTCTTTCTCCCTATACAGTACGTTTGGCAACACGTGGTGAACCCAGCGCTCATTTGTTTCGTCCCGCGAACAACGCTCGGTACCTTGTGACTCGAAAATGCCCGATCTGAGTCGAAGAAAATTCAACTGATCGCTGATTCGCTGTTTCCCAGCCGCCAGTTGGAGTTGCGTTCAGTATAGGCTCCAGCCAGGTGCCAGGAATTTCAAGATTTATCGTATGTTTCATCTTTCGTTTGGTAGACCTGAATTCGAAAGCGATATGCACACCTCGGAAGAGGGGTGGATTTCCCAGAAGCGGGAAGATAAGCTTCTAGGAGGAGAATTCCTTCCTATTGCTGACAGTTTGCCATTGTCAGTTGTGTGCTGTGAAGTGTCTATTGTTTCTGTAGTTTGTTCCTCTGTGGTGTTCCTCTGTGACCATATAACTTCCCCCTTCTGTAAGCAGCATCCGATAGTTATTTTCTTTGCTATAATATTGGATTAAACTGAAAAGGGACGTACTGCAATATTTCAGTGTTTTTACGAAATAAATCAACTGTACTGGTACCATGAACGAAACTCAAAGAGACGAGAGCTAGCAAGTGCTCATATGAATGGAAAACAATGTAATTGTTTCCACGTGACTTCATTTATCTCAGTTCTTGATGATTCAAAAATGGAAGTAAAAATATTTCCGGTTAGAATTCGCTTATTTACGATTATTCAGCATTTCTGGAAATTTTGAAAAAAGTAATATATATATATATATATATATATTCAAGTGCTATTCGTTTAAGATGTAAATGAGAAGCCATTTTCTTGAAATGATAGATATGTCAGATCATTGTTATTGATACAACAGTGAATTACAACACTCAAGTGGCAAACGAACGAGTCAGGAACTCTCTAGCCATCACTCTCGCTTGTTTATGTAATCGTCTCAGAGAGAACGGAAGGGGTAAGTTTAAAATGCCATTGTCACCTTTATTCATAACGTACAATTATAGGCTACTACATTATAGTTTTTATCACTTTCTGGTTCATAAAAACTTGAAATTGTACAACAAATTTATTTCTCTCTGACACGCCCTTTACGTGCAACAGACCTCCCTTGTT